>NW_006921540.1:2355485-2674677 GCF_000340215.1 Pseudocercospora fijiensis CIRAD86 | reverse complement strand
AACCACGTTCATCTGACTGAGCGCGATCGGTGGAGCCTCGTGGATGTTGTGCCTTTCGGTAGTTGCTGGAGACTTGGAGATAAGGATGCCAACAGGTTGGCCGCGATGCAAGACAAGAAGCTTGTCCTTATTTAGAGTCTCCTGACTGGGAGTGTCGCGTTGATTCTCGCCGTTTTGCAGATCGTTGTCAATAGCGTTCTTCGTCTTCGCGATCGAGAAGTCTTGTCGAGGCACGAGTGGCGCTGTAGCCGTCTGAGCTTGGCCAAGGAGCGGAAGAAGAGGCCAGACTCCATAGGCGACTGGCAGAATATCTACACTGAGTCGTGGCGGAGCCATGCTCTGGACGCAGGGCAGTCTATGCAATGTGCACTTCATCCTCCACTCCGTGAGATTCGTGGGATGCCGGAGAGTTAGCTGGCATTCGACGTTAGCGTTGTTTGCGATGATCCACTTGTTCAGGTTCTTGGTGCGACATGAAGGACTGTCAACGACTTTGACTTGTCCGTGTTCGGCGGAGTTTTTTGCCTCGAAATCTGTACCTTCGTTGCTCGTAGCTGGAGAGTGTGCCGAATAATCCTTGGCTTCGCTCGTGGTGTTTGCTTCGATCGTGCTCGGCTGCGCGATTTCTTGCACGGGTTCGTTGTGATCTGGAATGGCTTCGCTTCGTTGAGCAGCATTCGAGTCCTTGCAATCTGTCAAGTACTGTGCGAAGATGTCTCTGTATATCTTCACGATCGCGTCTTTCAATAGTGTCGCATCTTCCTCGTTGTCTGCCTGCGAAGTGACAGAAGTGAACATGCCTGTCAAGCGCTCCATATCCATTTTATCCGCATCTTCTGTGCAATACTTCTTCCACTTCAGCATCTTCTTTCTTACTGGCACCAGTCTCTGACAGAGTGCTGTGCGCTTTCTCGCTAGCTCGATCTGATCCGACTCGTCTCCAGGCCTCGAGATTGGCGGAAGGAGACTGGGTCTCTTGATTTTCTGCCCTCCCTGTCCCTCTTGTTGTATGGAACTTTCTGCGCTGACTTCGAAAAGGACGTGCTTCTTTGTGGCACGATTCGATTCTGTTGAGCTTGCAAAGGGCGGATTGCGAGGCTGTTTCAGGCAAGACTTTTCTGGTATTGCTGGCGCTCGCGACATGTTGACAGTGATGGCGGCTAGCTCCAATCGACGTATTCAGTGTTAGGCAGGGAAGCTGATGTGATTGTTCCAGTCCAGAGTTTGAAGGTTTGACTCTTCGCTAAGCGCCGTTTGCGCACGGACTCCGCCTTCACATGCGCGGTGCGTAGCTATCTCGCACGAACATGCCAGGGATCACAGCGACTTTATCCAGCGAGTGCACCTCCACGGCTTATCGATGTGGTGGGAAAGGTCCACCTCTGCGCCGCGGATTCCACTCGCCAGATCTAAGCTTCCGTGTTGCCTCAAAGAGGACTTCAAGCTCGCGTTCGGTCATGTCGCGAAGAATGACAAGATAGTTCGGGTCGTCCTGAGGCAGATTGAATGATCAGCTCACGCCACTCTGCTGAATATTTGTGTTTAGCGACGTGCATCCACCAACGAACTTACACGGTCATATTCCCACGGAAGGTCATAATACCTCAGCACTTTGAGAGACATGTATTCACGGTGAGTTTTAGGGTACACAGGTGCTGATGTCCTTGGGTCGAGGAGAAATGCTCCCATCTCTGGGCTGTTGGCGATCTTTGACAACGTGTTTATGTCATCGTCACTTATGTCGAGCCGTGCCCTAAACCTCAACAGCATTCTGACACAATCATATCTTTCAAGTGTAACGCCCGTCGCAACTGCATGGTATCCCATGGAGATGCCATTGTACACCGTTAGCGCCAGGGAGCGATCAACCAGCAAATTGTGTAACGTGCTCGGTCTATCCGCTTCCACTAGGTATTGCAGAACATTGAAGCGTTCTATTCGCTGTATTGAGGCCATGACAGAGCTATCCTGGTGTACGAAATTAACTATCCAAGCTCCAAGTAGCTGTTCTGAATTCGTAGGTTTGAGTGCCAAGGATAGAAGACCACGATCACTGTCTCCGAGCAAAGCCATGTGCCATGGACAACACTGTAGCAGGTCACTTCCTGGTCCGAGTCTTGACAAGGGAGGTCTATCATTGGGTACAAAAGTGCCTCTGGTACGTATGGACTGCAGCAGAGACGGCTGGACAATGTCCATAGCTACGACATTCGCGCCGGCCTGGCTGAGATCGTCAACAATGTCTAACTCTCCTGCGTAGCAAGCACAGTGCAGAGGCGTGCCAACCATGCGACCTTGGCGAGATACGTCGGCTCTAGCCTCAAGGAGGAGTCGGACCACGTGAGAACGGCCTTTGAGAGCAGCCAAATGTAGGGGCGTGCCACGTTCCAGACTTTCTGCGTTCACGTCTGCGCCAGCTTCCAAGATGGCGCAAACAGTGTCGTGAAATCCACTCAAGGCTGCATGGTGAAGGGCGGTCAGACCATATTCGTCAGCGTGATCTATCTCTGCGCCTAGGTGCAATAAATGCTTCACGCGAGGAGTTTGGCCCTCAGAAGCGGCGTTTATCAGGGCTCCATGCCGACCGTCTTCTCTCAATGTCTCGTCAGAGCGCCGTTGCCGAATGTTGTAGTAGTTCTCATAATCTGTAGCCGCTCAGTAATGTACTGTCTGGAGATGCGATAGGCCCACGCACTATTGAAAATGTTGCCGTTATGCTGCCTTGCTTGGTCTCTTGCGGAGTTTCTCGCAAAAGTGTTGCTGTCACCTACTTCTGGTCTGGAGTCCATCACAATTGATGCAAAGTGCTCCAGAGCACGATTTGACATGGAAGCTGAAGTGCAAAACGCTGGCGGCTAGGCAATGCTGGGCGCTGGGCGAAGGATCGTGGCGTGCATAATTCTTGGCAGCAATGCTGTGCATTCAAGACATAATCTTGCTGCAGTTGGCACAACGATCATTGCGCGAGGACTGATCTCCATCCGTTGTTCTCGAACGAAATGACCAACGCCGGCGCCGAGTAATGCTTTGCGATCAGAAAGTCTAAGATATGCCCAATTTCGCAAAGAGCATCGGATTTCCTTCGACAGCCAGCCACGCGATCCCAGCATAGACTACTAGCTTCGTGATTACTTCGACATCATATCGGATGCGAGGCTTCTCCAGTTTCGAGAACATCTTGCGATCGCTCTTCTCATCGTCGTTGCCACTGTCGCTGCCATTTCCATTCTCACTCGCTGGAGGAGTGAGCAGGTCGCTGCCAATCCGATTGACCTGTCGCGAGGGTGTCGCCGAGCTCGTAGCATTCAATTTTACGGCCAGATAGGACGCACTGTCTCCCGGCTCTTCGGGAGTAACTAAAGCCATATCGTCCCTCGGTAGTGTCTGAAGAGATGAAGATGGAGATTTTGACCTTGCTCTCTCTTCCCGTCGTTGCTGCTGGCGATGCGCGATATGCTCACGAGCGTCCGCTTCAGACTGAGGACCAACAGAGATTGTTCTCTTTCGCCTTCGAATGGAGTCGAGCATGCTCGGAATCTCTGACGCAGGCGGCAGGATCTTGTCGTCCTGACGGAGCGGTGGCACAGAGTTGTAGTCCCTGTCCCATGTTAATTTTGTGAGCGCCATACTTGTGACAAGACTTCGTACCTGGCTTGAAGAAAGTATCGCCTTGGCATGTTCAGCCCGTAGTGGGCAATGAAGCGGAAGGTTGGAGGAAGTCCTCGTAGTAGAAGTGGTTTCATGATAGCTCGCCAGGCAAATATTACCACTATGCCGCCGACCAGTCTGGCCGCAACTTTCAAAGGATCCCGATTGTCGGCTTCATACATGATTGCAAACGCAGCAGTCGGATCGGCCGAGCCTGCGAGCGAGGTATAGTGCCAAGTGCCGATGCTGACACCCATCACGACTCCAACGAAGGCCACACTGTCGTCGTAGCAGGGACAATTGTCAGCTGGCTCAGGATGGAAGCGTACAGCAAGTATGAGAAGCGCAACGGTCACTGCAGGTCTTGTCCAATCTCCGCTGGCTAGCCATACGTTAAACGAGTGCCCGAATGCCACGCGACCGGCTGCAATCATGGCTCCGAGCACAGCTCCGAAGACAACATCGAAGAAGCCGTGCATTCCACAGTACATGCGGCCGACGCTGATTGATGTGCCGTAGCAGAGGCATGCCAGGGCGAGAAGTCGGAAGCTCAGTGAAGAGTATTGGTCTTGTGCTGTCCACAGCTTGTGCAAGGAGTAAACAGCCACAGATATGGCATTCGTCGTATGCGTCGAGGGGAAGCCATACTCCATGGCCGCTGAGCCTGACATGGTAATGCGCTGAAGTGGCGGTGATAGCGGTCTGGGTAAGCAGACAAGGTCTTTCACGTAGCCGCTAAGGTACACTCCGGCTGCAAGCATATGAACCAATGCCACTCCGAGCTCGGGATATCCACACCAGAAGCATATTGGCAGAGCAGTCATGAAGAACGTGTGAGTGCCAAGGTTCGCGGTCAGAGCGAAATACGAATCCAGGAAGGGCGATCGCAATGTTTCTTGTATCTTGGCAAGATAAGGCGTCTCTTTCCGAACGATGGGTATCAGCTTCTGACGCAATATGTATCGCCATTTTGGCAGTCGTCTTTCATAGTGCGAGAGGCCTTTGAGACCAGCGTCCGGGTCTGGAGAGGGCGTCCGCAAGTGAGCCTGATATCTCAGGTGGATCTGAGAACCAGGCATGGGTTTAGTTTATCGCGTAGGAGCCGAGGCGAGGCGGGACATGGAAGTGAAAATCTCGCGAACTCGGGCCAAATCTCTACATGAAAACTGAGGATGATTCGCGATATGGAGTCTGGACATCTGAGGCTTCAGATGACGTGGGAAGTTGGACGGCACGCATAGAGTTTGACCCTGGTACTTCTATTTCGCGGGGCTTATCGCCGTTTCCTGTTCACCCGACGGTCCTTCCATGCTTCCACGCTCGACAACGCAACGCTGCTGAATGCGCAAAATATGCCTCAGCCATGGAGTAAAGAGACAGCAACTGCCTCGATCAGCAACCGGCTTCACCGGAGACCAATGGAGCGGCGGAGTGTCGCGGCGGAGAAGATGGGGGATGTGAGGCGCCAAGGCGCATAGAGGCGGAAGTTGCCAGTTGCTGCCGCAACCGCGCCATATTCAAAACAAAACACGGGCCCTATCGCGACGCTAGTTATCGCAGACTGAACCGCGAAACATTCCTCTCCGCGCGCCCATATTCTACAGCAACGAGCATTACATTCCACACCTCGCGCATAAGCCTTCCGCAACATGTCTGTCACCGCCGTCTCTGGCAACCCGAACTACGACCATCTGCGACGCAAGAACAGCAGCAAGTCCTTCTTGACACGCGGCGACAGCTACCGACGCAGCACTCGAGGTAGCGACGGCACTGTCAATACGACTAGCAGCGCAAGGACAAACATCACGGCGCCGCCCGAGTACAGCAAGAAGTTTGTGGTGGTGGGCGATGGAGGCTGCGGCAAGACCTGCTTGTTGATCAGCTACTCGCAGGGCTATTTTCCAGAGGTGAGTGCAGACATAAGCCAAATGAAGGCATAACGTTGACAATTCTTCCAGAAATACGTGCCGACCGTATTCGAAAACTACATTACGACTGTCGAGCACAAGCCTTCGGGGAAAGGCGTTGAACTTGCGCTTTGGGATACCGCTGGACAGGAAGAATACGACCGATTGAGACCGCTCTCGTACCCAGAGACAGATTTACTCTTCGTCTGCTTTGCGATTGACTGTCCAAATTCGCTCGAGAATGTTCTCGATAAGGTATACTTGAACAATATTGAGCCTCATAAACATAGGCTGACCATGGTCATCTAGTGGTACCCTGAAGTCCTGCACTTCTGCCCGACAACGCCCATAATCCTCTGCGGTCTAAAGTCTGATCTTCGGCACAAGCGGACTTGCATCGAACTGCTCAAGACACAAGGTCTTACGCCTGTAACGAAGGAACAGGGCAAAGCGGTGGCGCAGAAGATGGGCGCATTATATATGGAATGTTCCTCCAAGGAGACCACTGGCGTTCAAGAAATATTCGATACAGCCATCGACATCACTGTACGAGGTCAAGATCGAATGGCAGCAGAGGGCGACCGACTGGGGAGTAGAGGCAGCCAATCGATGCCTGTCAAGCGGAAGAAGCACAGTAAATGCAGCATCCTCTAAATTCACTTCGCATCTCGCGGTGCGTAGTGGATTTGGATTTGAAATCTGCTTATATTGACAGCTCACTCCGCAGACTTGACAGGCGAGAAGCGGCTTGCGAAGCGTCCAGTATACGAGATGCCCAGGTACGCGCTCTCGCCTCGGAGTGCGCGACAGCTTCGAGACTCCCAGGCTCCGCTCCTACCACAATCAACAGCAGTGCTCGCGCAGCCAACTCTGGTCAAGGCCGTCTCCAACACGCACGGGCTGCTACGCGAGATGGGCCACCTCCTCTAGTACGGGTTTCGGCGTTGACTGAGAGCGATGCATACAGACCCCAGCATTTTCAGCATCTTTATATGTTGTCAGCCTGCTGTGGGTAACGGCGTACATGACATTTTCCTTTTCTTGGGCCAACGAAATAAACTTCTTAGGACAGACAGCAAGATACGCAGGAAGTATCTCTAGATCGCGAAGCTTTGGCAGAGTTATGTGTAATAATCATGACCCGAAATGAAAACATGCTTCTGAATCATACCGCCTTTCTACATCCTTCTCAAACAATGCTTCTTGGGTATCATAGACAATCTCAAGCTTTTTCCAACGCCGCAGTGCACATAACCCAGCTTCGTCTCGCCTCGCGTCATTTCATGAATGCGCGTGCGCGTGCCATCATCTCTCATGATCCCTCTACTGCTCCCTCTTTCGCAGCATCTTTGTTTTCCTCCTTCTCAGGCTCTTTCGCCATGACGTTCTCGAATTGCGACCATAGACCTTCGACTTGACTAAACTCGTTGCCAACCGCGATTACGCCTTCCAGACTCCGGTTGAGCTTGTTGAGGTTCTGTAGCACATTCTCGAGGCCCTGCGACATTCTCAATATCTGTTTGCTTCAAGCTGAGCCAAGGGGAATTGCTTACTGCGGCTACATCTTGTACTAGAAGTGATCGCTGCTCTTCGAAATATGACTGCCCGCCCGAGGCCCCATTTGAGTTGGACATGTTGGATGTTTATAGCGAGTTGAGTTCGCGCGAAGACGCGTTGTTGAATGTCTGGGCGCGAGTCAGGTTTCGAACCGCGGCTTGTTTCGCATGCACAGTACCTTTCACGCTCCAGCAGCAACCACTACTTAATTCACGACATAATAATGCCACTACGATAACGACAAGATGGAATTTATGACTGCTCTCTCCGGCGGCTACGATGATCAGAAACCTTCGCTCTTCGAAATCCTGTCCGAGAACGAACTCAACTCACTCATCCCACCATCGCTCCGCTACCTCCTCGCAGTCGCAACACATCGCAACCCGCGCTACCTGCTCCGAATCCTAAACAACTTCGACGAAATCTATGCCCTCCTCTCCCTCGCAGTCGAGCGCTTCTATCTACGAACATACGGCGGAGGCTTCACCGAGAACTTCTACGGCCTCAAACGCGAACGAGTCCTCCGAATCAAAGGAGGCGAAATCACTCGCGCAAGACTAGGCGCAGCGAAAGAAGTCCGTGAGACCTTACGACTTCGAGATGGAGATGTCTGGAGAAATCTGGCAGTTATGGTGGGAATCCCATATTTGAAGCGGAAACTGGACGAATCGTATGATATCCATGCCAGTGGAATCAATATGCTGGGACCGGCGTATCGCGATGGTGAAAGATATCCTGCGGAAGGAAGTTGGAGGCAAAAGATCATGTGGGCGTATAAATGGTTCTTGAGGAGGATTTATCCTACTGTCAATGCGGCGTATTACTTCTCATTGCTGGCTTTTAATTTGGCGTACTTGTTTGATGGGACGAAGTATCACAGTCCGTTTATGTGGATTATTGGGACGAGGGTGAGGAGACTAGGAGAGGCGGATCATAGGGCTATTGCTATGGCTGCTGAGAAGATGGGTGAGGCACTTCCAGCAAGACCAGGACAGGCGAATGCTGGAATTCTGCACCCTAGAAATCTTTCGAGAGTGGTGAAGCCGAAGGTTGTGACGGGTTTGAAATTGTTGCTGCCGACTAGTATCTTTGCGCTGAAGTTTCTGGAGTGGTGGCATAACTCGGATTTCGCACGACAGCTCTCGAGAAAGGCGAACGAAGGATTGGAGTTACCGCCTCCCACGATTTCTGGACTACCTGCTGCCGCGCCGCCTGCGGCAGCGAAGGAGAAGAAGACGGCGGAATTTGCAGACGAGAAGGGCGAACGACCATCTTCGTCGCGACGCGATAGTGGCATTGGTGGCCCACCAATATCTTCAACGTCTATGCTGCCCATCCTCACAGTTCCCGCGCCGCACTACTCGTCGCCGTCTGATCCTGAATCGACCAACACCACTTCTGTGTGCCCAATATGCTCTGGTCCTATTCAGACTGCTACTGCCGCCCAGACGGGGTACGTATACTGCTATACATGTATATACAAGTGGGTTGATGGCACGCATGCGAGGCAGGAAGCTTTCATGGAAGGGCATGGTGAGGAGGAAGACGCGAAGGGCTGGGCTGAGGAGGGTGGTGGGAGCCGGGTTGGTAGGTGGGAAAGTGGTGTAGGGAGAGATGCGGTAACGGGCAGAAGAGTGCTTGGGGGGACAAGTGGGTTGCGGCGGGTAATGGTATAGTGAGTCTCTCCAGGCTGTGCCTCTGGGTCTGCCGGGTTTCGACTTTCAACGGCAAACGCCCGCCGTTCATTCCGCCCAAGATGCATATTGGTGGATTCACCGCTCCGGAAGATACAAGTGCAACAACGAGTGCCATGCCCACAGCAAGGAGGCCATCGGACCGCTGGACTTGAAGCTCTGAAGATGCAAGAAGCGCGAGAGATTTTCGTTTGCATCTTCTGGATGCTGTAGACGCAGCGCTTGAACTATATTGTTGCATACGAAGACCAATGTTTACGCCGAACACTCCGATACTACTCCGCGAATAGCTTTGTCAGCGAAATACGAGGCTGGAAGAAAGTACACCCGAGCCACACCCCCTCGCTCTCGCCGACTGTAGCCGCCTGCCGAAGCCGAAGAGCCGGCGAGCAGTTGCCGAATTAAAGATTGGGTGATCTTGCAAAAGCTCGCTTATCCTGATCGTTTCCCTCCTGTACACAACGTATCGACTTGTGCTGATTCGCGGCAGATCCAATTCAGAATGCCGCATACAGTGCAGCTGGCGGAGTACCTTTTCACAAGACTCAAACAGCTTGGCATCGGATCAGTCCACGGCGTGCCTGGTGACTACAATCTGACCTTGCTCGACTACGTGGACCCGGCTGGGCTGCATTGGGTTGGCAATTGCAATGAATTGAACGCGGGCTATGCAACGGACGGCTATGCACGAATCAATGGACTCGGAGCTTTGATCACCACCTTTGGAGTCGGCGAGCTATCAGCTGTCAATGCTATCGCTGGCGCCTACACTGAACTCGCAAAAGTCATACACATCGTTGGAACACCCCGGAGAAATCAACAGGAGACCCGAGCACTGATCCACCACACATTGCTGGATGGCGACTATCACCATTTTGCTCGCATGTATGAGCATGTCACTGTTGCTCAAGCCGATCTCATTGATCCAAGAACAGCGCCTGAGCAGATCGACACCACAATTCTGCAATGTCTGATTCAGAGCAGGCCAGTCTACATCCAGGTGCCAGTTGATATGGTCTCTGCTCAAGTACCTGCAGATCGACTTGCTTCACCTCTCACAATACCTGACGTCATCTCCTCTCCAGATGCCGATGCGGCGTTTACAGCGATCCTGGAGAAGATCAAAGCCAGCAAGCGGCCGATGCTATATGTGGATGGAGAGAGCCGAGCTTTCGGCATGGTCGATGACATCCAGAAGCTGGTGAAGGAAACCGAATGGCCGACGTGGACCTCTGTATTTGGCAAGGACATCGTCGACGAGACACTGCCTAATGTCTGCGGAATGTGGCAAAGCAATTATTCCAGCAAAGAAGAACTGGCATACATCAACTCGGCAGATCTGGTCCTTTGCTTCGGCCCTCACTTCAGCAACACCAACACCTATGCCTACACAACAATACCTTCACCCGAGAAGACCATTTTCTTCAAAGGCACATCCGTCGTCATTGGCGATCGAATCTTCAGGGATCTTCCAGCGAAAGTGTTTCTCTCAGCACTGCTATCGAAGCTAGATTTGGCCGTGCTCAAACAGCAAGTCAACCCAGTAAACGCGTTCAAGCGACCAGCCGCACAATCAACAGCGTTGCCACCATCCTCGGATCTGACCACCCAGGAGAACTTCTACCGTCCATGGACCGAATACCTTCGCACTGGCGACATACTTCTTGCAGAGACCGGAACTCCCAGTCATGGAACGCGGGACATCTCCTTCCCTCCTCATTTACGCTACTTCAGTGCCACTTCTTGGCTTTCAATAGGCTACATGCTTCCAGCAACCCAAGGTGCAGCTCTAGCGCAGCGAGAACTCTACGAAGCTGGGAAATGGCATGGATCCAAGCCTCCAAGAACGATTTTGATGATTGGAGATGGATCATTTCAAATGACAGCACAAGAATTGAGCACAATTATCAAAGAGAAACTGAATGTGACTATCGTGCTGATCAACAACGACGGGTACACCATCGAACGATGTATTCATGGCATCGACCAGGGTTACAATGATGTGGCGAGGTGGAGATATCTTGGGGCACCTAACTTTTTCGGTATAGGCCAACAGCCAGGCGGTGAAGGGTATGTCGCTGAGACGGCCAGAGTTAGGGATTGGGGTGAAATGAAGACTGCGCTCGAAGCTTTTGAGAAGAGTGAAAAGCCGTGTTTGAGGATGATCGAGGTCATCATGGAGAGAGAGGATTCAACGAAGGCTCTGAAAGCCATGCTGGATGCACAGAAGCTCAGCTCTGCAAAGAAGTGAGCAAGAAACGTCCGAGACATTGCTATAGAGGCTTTTCGCAGGCATGAAAGGCAGGTCTCGGTCTGACAGACTACTGACTCTGACTCTGACTGTGGTCATTGCCACGTCTCGCCAAATTTGGGGCTTTCGTTGCCGCTTATATGGCAATAATGGCATGTGGTACGAAACTAGTAACTAGATGGGGTGCGGCGGAGATTGCCGCCAGTAAGTCACGAAGGTAATCCCCTGTTGTTCACTATACAGATGAACCTTCTCGGAGCAGAGTTGTATACAGCGTCTTTACACTTGGGAGTGAAAGTGACTAGGCGCGGCCCGCTGAATACAAGTTTCTACTCGCTGTAATCCTTGAGAAACAAGGATCTGGTGAATGCCCATTTTCACTCCGAAGTGTTGCGAAAGACGCCGACGGCATGGGTCAAGACGTCCGGATTTCGACTTCCAAAGATGCAGGCCTTACCTGGTCGAAGCCAGAGGTCGCCTTCCCTCCAGCGCTCCTGCCAACCCAGAACCATGTTGAGGATCCGCAGCACTGGTGCGACCTGCATATCCCACAGCGCGCGTTGCAGCCGTTGACCATCGTGCGTTTGCCCGGCGCCGACGAGGGTTCATCCCAAGTCTTCGCCGTTGCGCAATCGAGCGACAATTTATGTCCTGGCCATTTCGAGTCAGCTGGCCGCATCGCCCGTGAGCTTGACGTCCATGGCTCCGGGCTATTCAAAGACGACCCGTGCTGGATCGTGAAGAATACCTATACCGATGCTCATCTATGGGCGAAGACCATTTATGGAACCCAGTCTGGGATGAAGATGTGCGATAAGAAGGATGCCATTATTAAGGCTGTGAACCACCCAGACAACCTCGGCCCCGGGTCTGCTCAGCTCTTCAATGCGCCTCTTATCGCTTCCGATGGCATGCACAATGTCAGCTATCCTACGAGAGCTGTTTGGCATGGCGAATCGAACAACGGCTACTGGCAGCGATTTTGGTCTGACGTGTCTATGAAGAACCCCACCGACTCCGCCTTCGTCGAGTACAGTACGGACAAGGACGGCAAGAACTGGTATCCAGCTACGAACTCTGGTCGCGGCATTAAGCAGACTAATATGCCCCACTTGTCGCAGAAAGCTCACTTCGGAGCGTATGACGGCTCGACGCAGATCCGATACTATGTCTCCAACTCCGGCATGAATGCCAAACTCGACCAGACATTGTTGACGGTAGCAATGTCGCGTGGAGATGATCCAGCGTTCACGAAGATTGGAATTGTGCGTGGAGGTGATGCGGACAAGGAGGCTAACGCAGGTTCTCGGCCACCTGTCAACAGTGGAATCCCCGGCTTTTACTGGCCATCCGCGGCTCAAGTCGGTGACAAGCTTGTTGTTGCCTACAGCGAGAACAGGGCAACGATATGGGTCAGCGTGCTGAAGGAATCCGATTTTCCGTAGACGGAACGGGGATGGACAGAACGAACGCAGAGTAATTTGGTGCGATCGCATTCAGCATTCAGGCAGTGAGGAATAATCATGTGGTTCGTCTCGATAGGCGGTCTGGAAATAATCTCAGGAAGAATGTTGTAACAAAAGGAAGCAATGACAGTGATAAGTGTTTAAAGGCCAGGGTCGTTGCCAGGTCACAACCCTTGTGTAGAGATCCGTGCTCGAAGATGATTGATAACGGATCGACGTCCGATCTGCTCCCTCCCTCCCTCCCTTCTTAACTCCACTTCATCTTGTCGGCTCATTCATCACCGTTGCAACGAAGCCTCTCACTCCATCACAGTGATGTAACCTTCATGCAGCACATGTGCCGCGGCAGTCCGGGCTATCGCTTCGCTGCGTGCGCTGCCTATTTACCCGCCCGCAAAATAGTACCGCGCGAGAGGGCCTCAACAGAGCACATTGGCACAGTAAGAGTAAGCTGCGCGTCATGCAGGGTGAGCAGCGACCAGCGCTGTTGTACCTGGCTAAGTGATGGTTCAGGTACACGAGTTGATTGCCAGGAACATCACATCCTCCTTCGCCTGGAAACTACTCCAGCGCGTCCTTGAACGCCTCTGTACTCCTCATCCACTCCATACACATGTTGGAGCCTTGACCCGAGCCGCGTACTATTGCTGTCGAATGCCGGATGTTCACGATCGATGTACGGATTGATGACGAGCGCCTCGCGAATCTAGTAAGCTGCTCATGCCGCTAAACGTCACCAATATGGGACCTGGGACACCTGTTTCCAAATGGTCTCCACCTCAGCGACACAGTACGCCACCTTTGGTCCAGCTGTCCAGTTGTGGTTGGTAGTTATGCCTGCCAGGAATCTTCTCTGACAGAACTCTCGATTACCGACAGCTTCCGCTATGCCGTCCCCCAGTTCCTTTGCCGGGCCAGATGACCGGAAATACAGTCGCTGATCCATGTTTTTCTCGGCATTCCTTGAAGACGCAGATGTTATGCTGCTGCAATCAGGCAGTGTACATACCGATTATTACCGACCCATGCTAACAGTAGAGATGGTGTCTCCACGGGTGCCCTGCATGCCCGCTCCTGCAGACTACTTCCCGCTCCAGCTTCTGTACAAAGGACGTACTGTGTGCTGCATAGCTGTGTTTGAACGCGGTTCGTCAAGGAAATCATTCTTTGCGTCTGCATCTGCACCTCTTTGCCAGCATTCTCAGTGCCGATTGCCAAGATGGGTTCCATCCCTGAGATCGAAACAGCATCCGTGGCTGGCATTATCGATATCAGAAGCGATTCCGATGGCTTTGAACTGAAGCAACTCATCAAGAACGGCCTCGGCTGCAAGAACGAGCCAGAGAAGACACTTCCAACGCTTCTACTTTACGATAACAAAGGTCTGAAGCTGTTTGAGCAAATTACTTACCTGGAAGAGTATTATTTGACAGATCAGGAGATCGAAGTGTTGACCAAATATGCGAGTCGTATCGCTGATCGGATACCATCGAATGCCATGCTTGTTGAACTCGGTAGTGGGTACGTGCATCCCCATTACATTGGAGTTGCAGGCTTTGGTTGACGAACGCTCAGCAACCTGCGGAAAATCAAAATCTTGCTCGATGCACTCGATCGTGCAGGAAAGAAGATCTCCTACTATGCCTTGGACCTGATGAAGTCAGAGCTAGAACGCACATTGGCTTTCGTACCGCCTGGAACCTTCAAGCATGTGCAGTGCTACGGTCTCTGGGGCACCTACGACGACGGACTGGAATGGCTCAAGCGGCCTGAAAATGCTGGCAAGCCAAAGACCATTCTTTCACTTGGTTCCTCTATCGGAAATTTCACCCGCGAGGAGGCTGTGGGATTTGTCTCACAATTCGCCGCCATCCTAAGCGAACAAGATTCCTTCATCATCGGCCTCGATGCATGCCAAGATCCGAACCAAGTATACCATGCATACAACGACATGGATGGGGTCACCCACAACTTTACTATGAATGGTCTTCATCATGCAAACAGCTTACTCGGCCACGAGGCATTCCGCCTTGCTGACTGGAAAGCCCACGGAGAGTACGACCAAGAATGCGAACGACACCGTGCCTTCGTGGTTCCAGTGCGAGACACTGAAGTCCTAGGATACTGCATAAACGAGGGCGAAAAAGTGCGGATCGAAGAGAGCTACAAGTATAACATGGCACAATCCTCGCATTTGTGGTCTCAAGCTGGCGTCATAGAAGCAGCGACATGGTCCAATCAAACACAGGATTACGGTGGGCAGTCCCGCACCTTTCTATTTTGTCAGCCTCTGGAATCAACTTCCAGTTGAAGAGAAGACTCTCTCACCCCAATCGATTATCACTCTGACATCAGTTCTGTATAAGTTCTTGCTGACAGTTTTGCTCAATCGCAGCTCTGCACATGCTCACCAGGCCGGTCAGTATGTTTTCAGGGAAGCCCGAGAAATATGCCGCACACCCTGTGCCAAGCCAGGACGATTGGAACGGTCTTTGGCATGTGTGGGATAGAGTCACAAGGCAAATGATCCCGGATGAAGAACTTCGTGAGAAGCCGATCAAGCTGAGAAATGCTTGTATTTTTTACTTGGGCCACATCCCAACATTCTTTGATATCAAGTTGGGCGAAGCTACTGGACTACCACCTATTGAACCAGCATACTTCCGAAACATATTCGAGCGCGGAATCGATCCCGATGTTGATGACCCGTCGAAGTGCCATGCTCATAGCGAGGTTCCTGATGACTGGCCAGAATTGGGAGTCATCTTGAAGTATCAAGAGGACGTCCGAGAGCGGGTGAACGATTTGTACAAGTCTGGTCAGGCTTACAATGACAACTGGACTGGTCGAGCATTGTGGCTTGGATTCGAACATGAAGCAATGCATCTGGAAACACTGCTGTACATGCTCATCCAAAGTGAGAAAACGCGTCCACCAGAAGGCACTGTGGAGCCAGACTTTGAGCAGCTGGCTGCTCGTTCCAAGAAAGAAAGTGTCCCTCTGCGATGGTTCAATGTTCCGGAACAAATCGTAAGAATCGGAACCGACGACCCCGACACGCCCGACGGACCAGTGCGATATTTCGGTTGGGATGTTGAAAGTCCATCGTATACCTCGAAGGTGAAGGCTTTCCAGGCGGCCGCTCGTCCAATTACGAATGGCGAGTACGCCAAGTATCTGAGTGTCACGAAAGGAAGCCAAATCCCGGCCTCCTGGGTCGTGCACAACAAGCGCGATAGTGCTATCAATGGCCACACTAACGGCGTCAACGGCCACGTTGATGCTCACGATGATGCTGAGCTGCAGCACTTCGTCGATGGCAAGTATGTGCGCACAGTATATGGTCCAGTTCCATTGAGTCTGGCTCTCGATTGGCCAGTCTCAGCTTCGTATGACGAGCTCAAAGGTTGTGCTGCTTACATGGGAGGTCGTATCCCAACCATGGAGGAAGCCCGAAGCATCTACGAGTATGCAGCCACGCTCAAGACACGCGAGGCGGGCAAAAATCTCGGCAAGACGATTCCAGCAGTGAACGGTCATCTGGTCAACGATGGTGTCGAGGAGACTCCGCCATCCAAGGCTTTGATCAACGGGACCAGCATTCCAGCTGGTCCTGACCCAACTGAACTCCACGTTGACCTTGACGAGGCCAATGTAGGGTTCAAGCACTGGCACCCGATGCCAGTCACTTCAGCCGGAGATAAATTGGCTGGCCAGGCTGAGATGGGGGGTCTGTGGGAATGGACCAGCTCAGTCTTGGAGAAGCGTGAGGGCTTCCAGCCGATGACTCTGTATCCGGCTTACAGTGCCGACTTCTACGATGAGAAGCACAATATCGTACTTGGCGGTTCTTGGGCCACTCATCCAAGGTTCGCTGGGAGGAAGTCAGTGTAAGTGAAGTTGAGAGTCGTAAAAGGTACAGCGGTGTACTGACCCATCTCGCAGGATCAATTGGTATCAGCGCAACTATCCATTCGTCTGGGCGGGTGCGCGCTTGGTCAAGGATCTGTGATCCGTATCCGTCCGAAAAAGTGATGGATCACAATATCTATTCTTAGTCAAGCAACAGTCCATGCAGTAACGAGATAGCAACATAACGGCCTGTGATGTTTCCTCGCGCAAGCTTGCTTGCACAGTCTCCAGCCAGTTAAAACTCTCCCCTCGATATAGCGACTAATGGGTGAGGTCGGGTGCTCTTGCACTTTCACCGCTTTACCCCAGTTCTCGCCAATGCATGTGAAGACCCTGACGAGCGATGCCACGCGACGATCCCAGCAATCGATAGTCTGTGAAGCGATATTCGTAAACAAACAGAATTTGGGAAACAACTCGAATTGGACGTCAACACAACGTGGCCACAGCTGCACACTTCCGCACATGTCGTTTCGAGCTGCTCACCTCCAAATCAAGCAAGACGGGGCGCACCTGGGCAGCCTGACGCCGCTGCCATCATCGCAGTCTTTGCCCAAATCCGAGCATCTCACTTTGACACGCGCCGTTTGAGCATCTGAAGCCAAAATTCGAAGAAGTGACACAAACGCCCAGACGACTCCCCTCCCGTCCGCAACGGCCCTGTTGCTAGTAGATACATAAAATCTTGAAGAAACATCCAAATTTCACCTCTTTTTGCTCCAAACGTCTACAAGCAGAAATTTCGGTCGACCAGGCGCGCCAGGCTACTGCATTCCGCCGCCGGTCCATACCATCCATCATCCATCATCTGCAGCTGTCCGACTCGCTTACTGCACACTCCACCGACAAGTGGAGGACCTTCGTTTGATCGACCTCACTCAGAGATAGAATATGCACACTCAGTTGCTCGACTTTGGCTGCAACAATAGCAGCTTCTCCATCGCCAGGCCAGGCAGCACTCGAAGGCACCATCAAAAGCCTGCCGCAGTTTTATCACCAGCACCACCACGCAGACACCAACAAAGAACCAGCACAACACCACCACCAGCAGGGGCATCGCAAGCAAACAGCAAACATGCCTCAAGACCTCTTCAAGTGGGAAGAAGGCGGCGTTTTGAGTGAGTGCTGCGAGAATATCTCTTGAGAGACCATATTCTAACCACCTCTGCTTCCAGAACACCACTGCCCGATCTGTCAGACTCCTCTTAGCCACGAGAAATGCCGGACCATCTGCCTTGGCAGCCACGTCGAATGGTGCCATCGCTACCACTCACTATTCCGAAAGAATTGGTCTTCGAGATGCCAGGCCTGCAAGAATACTGATGAACAGCATGAGAAGCGGCATCGGCAGATCGCTGAAATTCTGGCCAAAATCAAGAAGTTCAAAGCAGACGAGGAACTTGCAGCCATGGAGCTCATGATGTCGCCTATTACGCCACGGACTCCCAGGACTCCGCTCACGAGCAAGGCACTCAACTCTGTGAGCGGTCCACTGCCTCCCATGCTTGAGGCAGCTAAAATCTCCAAGAAAGAAAGAAAGGTGGCAAAGAAGGCGGCAAAGGCGTTGGAGCGGGACAAGGTAGTGACGACGGCGGACATCGAGCTCGTGGCCAAGACATTGCATCCAGAGCCCGAGAAGAGCGAAGATAAGGCAGAGACAGAACTGGCGGAATCCGAGGAGCACCTGGACATCAAGCACAACCTACGCTTCCACAACAGCACCTGCAACTCAAAGTCAGCGAGACATGACTATATCATCAAAGAGCGAGGTGGAAATGTTCTGCTCGACGACCAGGAGATCGAGCAGTTACTTTCAGCTTTTGAAGTCGACCCAAAGGCTATCGGCAAGGAAGGCGAGCTCGTCAAGGAGCTAGTCGAGGCTATCAAGAGTGACCTCGTCCACTTCAATGACGAGCTTGCCATGACCGCGCGGAACAGAGCAGGCTTCTGGAGATGGGCAAACAAGAGGGCATATCGCGACCTGATGGACAACGGCAAGGAATGGAGCGATAAGCACAACAAAGAGCAGAACTCTGCCGAAGCCGAAGAGGAGCGCCGCGGTAGCGCTGCCACTCTTGATCCTGAGACCGAAGACGATGCTGCTACCTCGCGTAGTGGCAGCATCGACACGCCCAGTCTCACAGACTCCGCCGGCACTTCGCTCACTGTTCCATCGAGTAAGCCGTCCTCAGTCAAGAAGCCTCCTACGCTGAGCCTCAAAATTCCTCCGAGCAAGCCAGTGGCTGATGCTGATGGCTGGACTGCGGTCGGTAAGAAGGTCTTGACGCCCGTCAAGGGCACGCTCAAGCTGAGTGGTAATGGCGGCCTGCGGCACTTTGCGCCGAAGCCGAAGGGTCAGTTTGGCGCGCTGTCGTTCGCGGATGCCGTTAAGGACGACTAGGCCGTGGTTGCGGCAGCGCGTCATTCATTGTTGATGCTGAGGGAAAGGTTCGGTGTGGTTTGGAGCGTTTCGTTGGGTGTTGTACAGCATGACGGCGCATGGGATTGTGGTCGTCGGACTGCGTGAAGCGACGCATCTTGGAGCAGAAGACCTCTCGCAGGAACGAGGGCAAATGAAGTCTCGCTCGGGAAGAAAGGCGCATTATAGAAGAAGTAGCATCCATGTGCAAGAAAGAAGTTGGTTCTTGACTTTGTCTGCATCTGCATCCCTTCCTGCCATAAGAAGTGAAGTCTCGTTCACGCCTTCCCTTCCTTGTCTGTCGTTCTCGAAACAACGCAATCGTGATGAAAAATCTCAGCCAGTCTCCTTCTCCTTTGCCATCACCGCGTCCATCGACTGCAACAACAACTCACTCCATTCCATCTTGGTCATCCAGCCTGTTATCGACAGGATATGGTGTCGAAAGGGTATGCTCGAGGGTATCAGTGGCGTTTCAAAGGCCGCTGCTCTCCAAGCCCTTCGCGCCGATGTCTACAAGTACATTGCTGGACTGGCCAACAATGGCAGTCCGCGATTTGGACGGCGATTTTTTGAACGGCCTAGGCTAGGTATCACTTCCTACAGTCGGCTACCATTATTCAGCTGACATGCATCTCAGGCCTCGCGATAAGTGGCGGAGTCGACTCTATGGCACTTGCCACAATATGCGCGTGCTATTGGCATGGCGTTGAACGCGATCGCAAGCATGACGTGGGCTTTTCTGGCTACATCGTGGACCACGGCTATCGACCTGAGAGCAGCGACGAAGCGGAAAAAGTTGCGCGTGAATTAACTCGTATTGGTATCAAGCCCAAAGTACTGAAGCTGGACTGGTCTTCCTACGGAAATCCCACAGCAGTGCCCAACTTTGAACGCGTTGCGAGAAGACTCAGGTATCAGGCCATCGGCAAAGCGTGCTTTCGCGACGGCATTCGATCGGTTCTTGTTGCGCACCATGCTGATGACCAGGCTGAGACCATTCTGGTGCGCATGCTTCTCAGGTACTACGGACACGGTCTTAGGGGTATCAAGACTACCCGCAAATTTCCTGAGTGCGACGGCATCTATGGGGTTGATGGTAGTGGCGATCCCTACTATCCAGCTTCGAGAAATGGTGACGATGGTGGATCATTTCCTGTCAACAAATTCTTCGGCGGGAGCAAATATCGTGGCATGGCAGTTGAACGTGGTGGTTTGGTAGTCCATCGACCGCTTCTGAATTACACCAAGGATGACTTGATCGCCATCTGTGAAGAATTGAACGTTAATTGGTTCGAAGATCATACCAATGCTGATATGACGCTGACCCTGCGGAACGCAATCCGTCATCTGCAAAAGCAGGACTGCTTTCCTGTTGCTTTGCAGACAGAGAATCTGCTCGCTTTGTCTAGCAGACTACTTCGAGGCCGGCAGAGGTATGAAGACCGAGCGACTGAGCTCTTCTATTCCATCCCAGCAACTCTCGATCTGGCTTCTGGCTCCGTCAGTTTCTCGCTTTCGCCGGACTTCAAGGCCGGAATGGGAAGTGCGAAAGCCGATCGCCATGTTCTCGCATTGCTACTGCGTAAGCTGCTGCTTCTTGTCGCGCCACATCGCAGCATCTTATTGACCGAACTGGACATGGGTATTGATCTTGTGTTCTCAAATCTTGGCACAGAATCGCTTGTGGGTTCACAATACCTGCACATCGCCGAGGTCAATATCCACAGGTCAATGACACATGAGGAAGGCAGAGCTCAATTCAGACTTCAACGCGCTCGCCCTATCAGACACCGCAGCTCAGACTTTGAGCTTTGCTGGCCGGAAGGAGAAGCCTTATTGGAGAGAGGCATCCGATGGTCACAATGGATATTGTGGGACAATCGCTACTGGATCCGTGTGGGCCATTTTGGAGAAATTTCCCCAGATCCAGGCCTCAAGATTGCAGTAACATTTCTGGACCCTGATCATATCGCAAAGACTGGCCGTAGCTTGCGAAGTTGGCAATCCAGGCTTTTTCACAGCCGGCTCCGTACTGTACCGAGCCTCGTGCATAACACCCTACCGGCTCTTATCACGAAAAGGCCTGTCGGCGGGGATGTTGGAACCGGCGTGGTAGAGGAAGACGTTGATGTCATGGCTATACCTACTTTACGATGGAACAATCCAAAGTACAAACTTTCTGATCATTACTGGCAACATGATGAAGAGATGCGGAAGAAGCTGAAATCGATACCCTTATGGGTGTGGGAAATCAGGTACCGGGAGGTCGACTTCAGTGGCAAGGAGCACAAGTTCGTGGACAGCACAATGAAGCCAGAGCGAGCAGCGGAGAAGGAGAGCGCAGAGGAACCAGGCAGTGGAGAGGAACCTCGATTGAGGCGTTTCTTCATCTAAAACGCACGGACCTTATCCTGCGTCATGCACATGACGTGGCGTCGAGGGTCTTCTTCGAGCTTTTGATAGCGCACTGACTCACCCTTTCCCCTTCTCTATACCATCACCAACACGCTTTCCTGGCAACTTCAACCTTCTCTTCCAGACACACAGCCAGCGTGGTCGCGCCTAGCCACCAAAAACAGCTATGGCCACTAGCGCAGACACCGATCTGGACGAGCGCATTCAGATCCTTCCACAAGAGCTCCAAGACATCATCTTCGACTTCACTCTTTCGCCTAATTCCGATCGAGTCATTGCCGTCACATCGAACTATCGCGCACCAAGTCAGCTCCAGATCTCGCGCAAATCACGCGATGTCGCTGCGGCACGCTACTACTCAAGCAATGCCTTCACATTCACAACAGGAAAAAACACGCGTCAGGAAGTTTTCTATTTCATCCAGAAGTGGGTGGCGAGCTTGCCACGCCTACACGCTTCGATGCTCCGCGAGCTTCGTTTACCAATGCTCTCCAAGAATGAGCTGCAACTAATATCTAGGCGGGCCTTCTCATCTGGTTTCGTCCTGCGACTTCGCGTGGACCAGATTCGATATTTAGTGAAGGAGAAAGGAATCGATTTGGAAGAAGAAGTGTTCAAAAATCCGGATGATACGAAAGATGGAGAGTGAGAGGAAATGGTGTAGCCTCAAAGATGCGAATGACGCGCGGGGTTTTCGCGGCTGAGGTGCTAGTACGAGAAATGGAAGAGTGGGTGGGATCACCACAGGGTGGTATTGTGGTATGAAGACTCGACTCGAATGCCGACGAGAAATTACTGCGAAAGAAGGCCGAGGCGAATGGTTCGAAGTGAACTTACGGTCAATGGCTTGGGATACAGTCTATAGGAATTCAATCTAGCGTTACACAGCAGCGGGAGCGGGAGGAAGTTGGTGTCGTCGGGCGTATGTCCTCTGCAGGCGGTCTCTGATGGCCAACATATTCGAGCCCAACCAACGATATAGGATAGCTTTCCCATGGAGCGAAGAACTTATTGATCGTAAAGTGACTTGATTCCACAGCCTTTGACGCTGAAACATGTCAGGTGAGCATGAAGCATGATTTTTCAGTAGAGCGCAGTCTGATTGTACAGTTGGCGACGAGGACGATCACAGGAGAAGGTAAGTAGCGCCTGGATGTACACATGCTCCCCAATAGATCAGAATGGACATCGCTACCCTTCTCTCAAAGCTGACTATTACGATAGGCCATGGGCTGCTCCGCAAGCTCAAGTAACTCCAGCAGCCGACCCAAGAACTTTGTCGCATCAATCAACATCTCGAGAGCTCGTTCTAAGACCAACTTATCCCTCTCCCGTGGCTATACCTACCCAATTGATAGCTCCAATACCAGCTCAGACCAGGCCGCACAACAATCCCTCGCATGCCCCACAGCACAGCACAGCGGTTCGGATTCATACGTCCAGCCCTACTACCCTCAAAGCTTGCAGATCTTTGTCGGCGACGACGGCGGAAATTTTGAGTACGCTGCTGTTGTGTTCCCTGGGTTAGTGCTGATTCTCGCAGATCACTATACTTATACTTACAGTGCAACCACGAACCGACGACACTGCTGCTCCTCCGCAACAGCCGACTTTTCTCGAGGTTCGGGAGCGAGTGCTCTAGCAGAACAGCGCGCAAGTGGAATTTTCCAAACCGTGAAAGCAGAGGGGCTTGACAGACATGATCTTATCGTTTGCTTGCGGCGGAAGTTTCCGGGTCCGAGCTGTAGAGATATGTTGAAGGTCTCGAATCGCTTTAAAGGGATTGGAGGTGAGCAATATCAGGTTCGGGTCCCGAGATACTTGACATCGGTTGATAGACAATGCTTCGTCCGTCTCCCGTATAGAGTGCTAATAGCGTCCATAGCAAGAGCTTCAGGAGCTTGATTTGGAGCGTATGAGTGAGGAGTCGGATGATGAGTCTTCGTCTGAATCTGCGGATGATGAACCGTCACGGCCGAAGATAGAGACTCGTGCACTCAAGAGTTCGCGTGTGAGGAAGTACGCTCCGGCTTCTGTTAGGACCAGGACTGTGATGCACAACCATCACTATCATAAGGATGGGCCTTGTGCTACAATGTAGAGAGAACACATTCTGTAGTGGGAGATGTCGCTTGGATTGAGTCCGGTTGGAAAGTGAACCGCTCATATTTGTACCTGAGCTTGACTGGTCGAGCTTGTGTCGATAGATGGATCAATCGTCACTGTCGAATCCGACTTCTCAAAGTCTGATGATGCCATTTCCGCCGCTTGCTCCTCCTCTGCCATCTTCAGCTGTACCTCTTTCGTTTTCTTGCTGCGCCAAAGGAGATCACTCCACAGCTTCTCCAGGTCAATTTCCGCCCTCTTCTCCTCAGTCATCAGCTGAACCACGATATGACTTCCACTTGCCCTGGTTCCAAACCCAATAATTTCCTCCTCCTCGGCTTCGACATCACCTTCGCTCTTCGGCAGCTCTCCACCTTCCACTCTTCCTACATTAACGCACACCCAACCTGTCCGAATACCATCATCCAATTCTGTACTCGCAGTAGACTTAGCGCCGACAGCAGACAGCAGTTTCGACTTCTTTGCTCTTCTCCTCATTTTCACTTTCAGCTCTTGGCGGCCCAGCAGGCCATCTGCGGTCGGTGTCAAATAGTACTCTGACCTCAGCCATCGACAAAGTTTGTCTGCTGAGACGTGGAGATGTTTCTCTGATCGCGCTGTCCCCACAATCATGAACAAGTTCGCTCCCAAGGCAGGTGGCGGATCGAGTTCTCGTAAATCCAATAGCGCCAAATCATCCATTCCTAGTTCGACGGACACTCGTTGAAGCAATGGATCGAGGAGTTCGGGTGAGTGGTCGGGTATGTCTGGTATCTTTTGTCGGTCGAGAGGATTGCCTTCTTGCTGTGCGATGGGTGGTTCGACTTGAAGATACCATGGCACATATGGCGCCTCTCGCATCGACTCTTGGACCAGTTCTTCGGACAATTCCTCGGCTTCTAGGTCTCTCTCTGCGTCTGCTTCTAGCTCAGGCACAGCTTTTATTTCCTCCTTGCTTGCTTCCGTTCTGGACATGTGGCTCGCTGGTCGTGAAAAGTCGAAATTAATATGGTTGAGAGAATGGGTATCGTCCTCTGCTGGTTGTATCCGTTCTCGCGCTTCGTTACATCTTTTCGCAGACGAAGCGAAAGTCCTGGGTGATATTCGTGGTGGTGTTGATGCCAGTGAGGATCCGCCGATACTTGCGATGAATGATCGCAAAACCAATTGTCTGCAATTTAAGCACGCAAGATTCCTCGCTGCCGTCGTTGGAAGAGCCATGATAGTGTGTATGTTGTCGATACATGAAGTCCCATGACACGTGAAGGTCCAAAGTCGATGCCAAGCCGGGAGTGTGATGCGGAGGACATGGCAACGGCATGAACCTCACCCTTACCCTTCATCCTCACACAACAGCGAGCATTGACTCGCTCAGCACTTGGCCATGTCGTCGTCGCGGACATACCAATGCCTCTCGTGCAGGCTAAAACAAAGTGTCAAGCAGGGAAGCAACAATACTCGACGCGCCTTTCACAGCACACCTTCCCAGCAAAAGCGCATCCGATCCAAATATAAATCGGTCAAAGCATCAAAAATGGGGCTCTCAGAATCGCGAAACCCAGAGATCGATGCTATGGAGGCTCATTTTAAACCGTATACGGCACGAGAGAAGAAGTTGCTAGCCATGAAGTACACTCCCGAGCAGATGGCAGCCATTGAAGCAGGAGAAAAGGCGATCCCGACTCGCGACCTCGTAAAGTACGGACGATTCCGAACAGATCCTATGCGCATCGACTACATTGACGATTTCGCTACTGTGCGACCTCTTGTTGATACCCAATCCCGCTACATCAAAGACGATGAGAGCGCAGAACTGCGAGAAGGCAAGCAGTTAGCAGGACGTGCAAAAGGGCAAGAGAAAGGCGCAGGTGATCGGCAGAAACCAGACAAGAAGGACGAACAGCCAGTCGATCCGCACCTGCTTCGACTAATGCAGCAGACCGGGATGACCAAGGAGGAAATTCGGAGAATACGAGTGAAGAACCTGGTCAGTCATCGTGTTGTGAATCAGACACGCATGGGCAAAATTCAGAGCTTGTACTTCTTAACGATAGCAGGGAATATGGATGGGATGCTGGGGATTGGTGAGGGCAAAGCGGCAGAAGATGAAGATGGACGGAGACAAGCTATGTATAGTGCGATTCGAAACATGAAGCCTATCCCACGGTATGAGGAACGGACGATATACGGGGAGGTGGAAGGCAAAGTTGGAGCGTCGATCGTCAAGCTGAGCGCTCGGCCACCTGGTATGTGCTGCTTTTCATTTCCCGGCTGAACGAGTTATGCTGACATTGGAATAGGCTTCGGCAATCGCTGTCAATCTCTCATCTACGAGCTTGCACGTGCTGCGGGCATATCGGATCTTGCTGCCCGAACTCCACGCTCTCGCAACAAGATGAACGTGGTCAAGGCAGCTTTCCAAGCTCTTACGAGCCAACGTCTACCAGAAGACGTTGCACGTGCACGAGGCAGGAAATTGGTAGATGTACGCGGTGTATATTACGGAGGACTTGTGCATTGATAGAGCGCGCTAAAGCCAGAAACTACTGCCGCATCGAACTTATCATGATCAATTTGTGCACAAACATGATCTTGATCATCTTCCAGCACCTCGACTCCCACACTCAGCTTGACCACGAAGAGGGCCCGAAAGTGCTATTCTTTCCAAGCGTCAATCTTGGACAACCGCCCTGACCATCACAGCCTTTCTCAACGATCGAATTGCCCCACCAGTTAACTTCCAGAGTCCCGTTCTTCGGCAATTCCAAAGCGAAGAAAATGATCAAAGCAGCAATGGCAATCCCGCAAGAGAATGCCGCACTGATGACATAATTCCACTACAATTTCCGTCAGTCAAAAAGATCATTTCTCTCAACACCGACCAAACTCACCTTCGACCAGAACGCAAGATAGCGTTTCCGGATATACACGAAAGAGACCAAGTTGACGTAAAGATTCGGCAGATGGAAGGCCAAATTGTACGGTGCTCCGAAAGACACGGGTCCCGTGCAAAAGACGACGGGATTGACGAGTCGAAGGAATGTTGAGCGAGGATACATTTTCCTCGCGGCCCAGTAGAGAAATACGAGGATGAAACCTAGAGGGAAGCCGAGGAGCATCATGTTATACCTCTGACCGTCTCCAAAGAGTTTCTTGGGACTGATGACGCCCCAGAAGACGGTGGCGGTGTAGTAGCCTTTCTGGTAAGGGCAGGTCATCCGGAATGGTGCCTTGGGGGTACAGACGTCTCGAATGCCGAGGATGAAGTTGTATTGGAGTGCTGAGACGAGGGAGAAGATGAAGGTCGCGACGACTTGTGCGCAGAAAGTGACGCGTTGAGGGATCTTGATGTAGTGTGCCATCTTGAGATCTTGGCAGAAACTCAGTGCTTGCCAGGAGGATAGGTATGCCCAGCACTTGAAGTAGATCAAGCCGTTTGCGTCCCCGGCATTGATGGCGCCGCCGATTATGTCTGCTAGGATGTTGATGGCCACTGGGATCCCCGTTACTGCTTGGATGATGCCGATTGGGATGATGAAGACGGCGGGCATGATCAGGCCATAGAAAAGAGGGCCGACGCCCACGCCGGTTGGCCAGCCTTTGAGAGCTGCGATTCCGAAGGCAATCGGGACCAGTAAGAGGACGATGTAATGCCAGTCTGGTACTTCCTTGTAGGATTGCATGAGTCGCCAGTGCACATCCTCTTCGATTTCGGTGTCGTCCCCTCTATGGAACACCTGGCGGTAAATGCCGCGAAAGCTGCGGAAAATGGTCTTTCTGTGAAACAGGTAGACGTAGGATAGGACGGCAGAATACGAGGCGAAGCACCAGATGTTGTACACGATGAATCCAGCCGAGAACCATGGCTGGGAGTATTTTTCGTAACGAGTCTCATCGAATATGTTCCCTTGGTTCAGGACCTTGGACACGTTATAGTTCTTTCCGGTATTGTCGAATGTTCCGTTCGAATTGATGGGAAGGTACCCCGTTTGCCAAGCGTTGCGAAACCAGATGATAAGTATCATGATTGCCGCCACGATGATGCCGGCAATTTGGTTGGCTATAGCGAATGTTGGCAAATACAGTCCGGACAGCCCGGAGCCTGTAAACATATTCCAGTCAAACGTAGGCCACGGGTTCAAGCCGACACCACCCGCCACGCCGCATACCGCATCAAGAGTGATATTGTTACTGTGATCCACCCATCAGCCGAGCTCTTGTAAGATCCAGGTGCTGCCAAAGACAAGAGAGAGAGGTTTAAAGCTTGTGTAACTTACGGGGATATCCACGTGATCCACGAAAATATGGAGAGAGCGGCGAAAAGATATCTGTCTTGATAGTCAGCATAAGTCGGGCCGGTGATGGACCTCTGTGCGTACCCCGGTAGCATGAAATAGAGGGTCATGCCCAATGTTGCCCATAGGAAGATCTTCTGTCTTGTCCAGGTGTAAATGCGTTTGAACGGTCCAGGAACCGGCTCATCTGTTTCCGAATGGAACGCTTTGATCAGTGCGACAAAAGGGAGATTTGCGGGCCAGATGGCAATCGAAGGAAATACAAGTAATCGGCGTAAGATACCAGCCATACCCAAGCCAAAGAAGTTGACGGCAATTGAGATGCAGAACTGGTATCCTCGACTACGTGCAAAAGACATGTTGAACCACTGCGGCATGGCTTGGACAGGAATGATGTAGAAGGTGTAGGGTGCGGTGAAGGAGACGTTGGCCATGATGGTAATGAGCATGTGCTCTTTCTTACTGAATGGGCCAGGATTCAGTTCGAATTTCTGACCGAAAACCGTGAAGCTCCAGTGAGGAAGGTAACGGGCGAAGAAAGTTCCCACCGGATCTGCAGTGCAAATGAGCTCATGAACACAACTTGCCGACTCTCTCTACCCACATGCAACCAACTGAGCCACGTTTGCAGAGATGGCGATGCTGGGATATCGAAATGCAAACAGGGTGTCGATGAAAGTGCCAGCGGCCGAAAAGACGATACCGATTAGCCAAGCTCGCAAGGTGGAGCAAGGCATATCAGGATCATCCGTCGGGTCGACATTCGCGCGCACTTCTGCATACGGCGAATTCTCCACAGCCAGAAGAGCTTCGAGCTTCATCAACCTGAGCTCTTCGTTCTTTTCTGGTGTATCTGTCGTCGGTGGGTTGGCGAGGAAGTCTTTGATCTGGTTCAAAGTGTCGCCTGAGAAGTTTGGATCGGTTTCATGCATGTACAAGAGCTCCTTGGCGATTTTGAGGGTTCGCTCCAGGGTCATATTGTGGAGTCTTTCCTCCAGCTTCAACGTTTCGTCGGCGGTCGTTTCCAGCTTTCGATCACTAAAAACGAGGATATTAGAGGTCTTCCCGGGTTTCTTGAACATTAAGTCGCGACTGACAATGGCGGAGCAGCGAAGTGATGCTCATCCTGAGCTTGAGCACGACTTGATACATGACGGCGACGAGGCTTCTCTTCCAGCGCCTGCTCGTGATACACCGCGGGCTCTGCCATCGGTTGGATATTGTCGCCCTTCTTCGACATACTTGCAGTCACTGGAGAGCAAGAGGTCACGTATTGCAAGTGGTCCAGATATCAAGCTTGACTCGCCGGCCGCGAGAGTAATGCCGGCCATTGGCAAAATATAGCAACTCTTCTGGGGTGGCATGCTGGAGCACAAGGATCAGACTGGCTTCGATCCCATCGATCAGGTCGACAAACAACGAGGCCTGAAATTATTGGGGGTCCATTTCTTGCCGGGTGGGCTGCCTCAGCCAACACGGAGCGCGTGTAGCATGTTATCCGAGTACAGTGGTATTGCAGTGGCGAGGGTAAGGTAAAGTGGTAAATACCAAGAACGAAGGTCGCCAAACAACGTTTGGAGCGAGTACACCCCCCCCCCCCCCCCCCAATAGAACTAGATCTACCGATTCTACCCTTGCGAACCCCACCTTGACGTCGTACCGCGCTGTTACCCTCCCTCGATATGGGCTGCGACGATTGATATGGCACCTGGCACGGCCGAAGCATCTGCAGATAGATATCCCTATCACGATACCGTATACCGCAGTACACCACACCACGACATTGATGCCGTATCACACAATGCGTCCCGCACGGCCCAGCAGCAAGCCAAGCAGCTCCCATGTTGCCCTCTATTCCGCCACTCATCGAGCCCATCCACAGGAGACATACGTAGAAACGAGTAGGCCACTTTCCCTCACCTGGCAGCCATCCACGCTCATGTCCGTCCTTTATTCTAGCCTTCGCCCCCGAATCCTTCTATGGAAAGTTGCGCCAGCTGTTCTCCCATCAAGTCCTCCAGACACAGCTGCACCAGATCAGGAAGCAGGGCAGCTACTATGCGTGGAATCTGAAATGGAATCCGAAGTACGACATTGGCAGGCTTGAGGGTGGGAAATGCGCGGTATCTGAGCGTGCTCCTGCGGTGGCAACGACTTTGCTGAGATCCTGCAGCTGACCGGCAGCCCCATCTCCCTCTTTTGGGACTCCGACGTGGCCAAATGGATGGAAGCAGCGTGTTACTTCCTCGCCTCACCAGAAGGACAAAGATCCCCTCATCGCAGAGAATTCGCGCTGGCCATCGAAGAATTGATTGGCATGATGGAAAACGCACAAAGTTCCGATGGCTACCTGGGCACATACTTCACCGTGGTCGATCGCAAAGGCAGGCTACAGAACTTGAGGGATATGCATGAAATGTGTGAGTTCGCCTTGATCCGGCTTGGGTCTCAGGCTGATCTGAGATAGACTGTTGCGGACATTTGCTTGAAGCGGCCCTCGCCCATCATCAATATACCCGCTCGACCAAGTTTCTCGACATCATGATCCGCTACGTGGCACTGCTGATGCAAATGTTTGGACCCAATTCAGATCAGCGTCACGGCTACCCTGGTCATCCCGAGCTTGAGTTGGCCATGGTCAGGTTGTATAGTCGAACTCAAGATCAGAAGCATCTTGAATTTGCTCGATATCTCGTGGGCACCCGAGGCCTCATCGAACCGGACCTGGGAAACCGTGCCTTTTTCGTATGGGAGGCGGAGCAGCGCCAAGACAAGTATTATCATCGAACAATGGAGAGCATCACGGACGGACGATACCACCAATGGCATGCACCTTTGAATGAACAAAAGGCTGTCGTCGGACATGCAGTTCGCGCCATGTATCTGCTCACTGCCGCCGCCGATCTTGGCGAGAACTTCTTGGACTCTGCTAGAAGGCTGTGGGACGATACGGTTGACAACAAGATGTATTCCACTGGCGGTATCGGTAGCGACCCGTCAATAGAGGGCTTCTCCGAGATCCCTCACTTTCTTCCCGATTGTGAAGATGAGGGTGGCTGCTATGCAGAGACTTGTGCCAGCATTGGTTTATGCATGCTGGGCGAACGTCTCTTGAGTCACCGGCTGGACGGCCGCATTCGCGATGTCATGGAACGCAGCCTTCTAAATACTGTGTTAGGCGGAGCCAGCCTTGATGGCACGCGTTTCTTCTATGCAAACCCCTTGGCAACCAGCAAAACTGGAACCACAGAGCGATCCGACTGGTTTGATTGTTGCTGCTGTCCACCGAATCTTTGTCGGACCCTCGGATTACTTGGGGGCTATACATGGTCGGCGGAAATCGTTGAGACAACCATCAACCTCAACATATATCTATACCTCTCCGCCGCCAGACGCATACCTCTACCACCATCCGGACAGAACGAAGCTGTGGTCAACATGGAGAGTGCAATGCCCTGGGGCGGCAGAACTATTCTCACCTTCTCCGCGCCAGCGGATTGGCAATGGAACATCAATCTGCCTATTCCCAGCTACGCTGTGAACTTCAGCGTAAATGGAGTTCAAGTTGGCGGCGAGACTCCTACTGGCTTCCAAAGATTGTCACTGCCCGCCGATGCCAAGCTGGTCATCGATTTCGACATGCCAATCACCCTGGAGTCTCCACACCCAGAAACTCACAAAGACGCTCTGACCGTCATCCGCGGACCACTTGTCTATACCGCAGAGAGCTGGGACAACAAGGCGCTTATCAAGCAATGTGGCGGCTTTCATAACATTGGCCTGCCGGAAAGTGCTCACTTCGAACAAGATTTCGTAAACATAGGGGGCCATCAAATGCTCAGCCTGACAACTCAAGACGCTCGTGTTCTCGCACTCGAGGGCAGAGACGATATAGGTTCTACTAAGATTGTGTCTGGTCGACTTGGATCTCGTGCCAGAGTCTGGCGCTCGGTGCGCGAGCCTTTAACCATGATACCGTTCTTCGCGAGATGCAACCGGCAGAACTCTCAGCAGCTACGAACCTCTTTCCAGAGAGTAGCAGAAAGTGATAAGGACCGACGCGTAGATAGCGAGCTTTGAAAAGACCCAGGTCTTGTTGCTGGGTTTAAACCCTGCCTTTCGAATTCGAGCTCAATTCCTTTTCGATGAGGAGCTAAGCCCTCCTCTCTTCTTATGTACAAACTGCCTCCTGCATTGCACGACACACCTTTTGTCATGACTTCTTCTCGTCCCTCTCCACTCCGGCCTCAGACTCCGACCTCAACGGCAACTCCATCAGCTCTGGATCCAGCTCAAAATCCACAAAATCCGTATCCATGATATCGTTCATACTGCTCACAGTATCCTCCACCAACTCAAAAGCGTTCTCAGCCGTGGGAAACGCTCCATCATCAGGCCAGTACTCCGGATCGACTACCATCTTCTCAAACACATCCTTCTGATTATCCTCCACTTTCGCATTCCCTTCGACCTTAGCTGCAATATCCGGTGGCGGCCTGGCGGCTGGTAATTGCTTCCTTCGATTGAGTCCCGACTTGCAATACGAGCATTCGCTCGGAACGACCAATTTGTGACTGCCATGCACTATGGTGTAGCAGTATGACAGCATCCTCCCGCGCGGACAGGCGCGAATGGGAAGAAGCTCGCCGTGGCCACAGGAGCACCAAATTAGTTCTTGGGTGCACATGGAGGAATTTCGGGGGCAGGGTTCATGAACGGAGGTTCCCTGCGCTGGAAGGCTCGGTAGGACGACGATGGACTTGTTGGGTGGGTTTGATGGGGGGTGGGGTTTATGTTTGTGGAGAGCAAACTGGACAAGCAAATCACATGCATGGCTCGGTGCAAATCTTAGAGGGCTTTAGATCTTTGTGGGACTTTGGTGATCTTGTCTGCGTGCGTGCGAGATCCATGGCTTTCGTGGATTGCTCCAAATCGCTGGTATACACGAGGCTGTTCTGTTAACGCTTACTGGCGGCCTTTCGATTACCGTGCATTAGGGTAAGCGTGGCAATACCAGGAAAGACAACAAATGAGAGCACTGCCTCGAGTACTGCCTCCAGACTGGAGACCTCCACACAATGTTCTGGAATTCGCCGTTGCAACACTGGCGGTATCAAGCAACTCAAGATCGCCAATAACGAAGGACGACGTGACTACCAATCACCAAAATATGACTTCTGTCTGCAAATGGCGTGGAACCACGGCTGCAGTCGTTCGCGTCCGCAAAGTTGCGCCCTGAATACGCGATTTTGTCCAAGTCACCAATGCCATCGCCATCGGAATCTTCTTTGTCGACACCTGCCTCTGTGAGCCACGTCGAGCCGCACTTGGAAAAGATAAACAAGCACTATATGTATAGTTTCGCAGTAGGCGATTAAGAACAAGTACATCCAAAAGTCGCACTATCCCCTCCTCCGACTACATCAATGCAACACCCTCCCCCGCGGTCCCATCCTCCCCCTTCTCACATTATTCAACAATTCCAAAATCTCATCTTCAAGATCCTGCTGCGTCGCATTTTCCACCCCAAGAACATCACGATCCTCCTCAATCTCAGCAGTACAACCCTCACACTTCCTCCTAACCCTCAACTGACAGATCCTAGGCCTTCTGCAAGTCCAAACACACTCCTGTACGTGGATCGGAGCGTCGCGATGGCCGCAACGGTAGATGAGTTGGTGGATGTAACACATGATGAACGATCCTTGACTTGGTTTGGGAGTTTGCTCGTGCCGGGAGAGCAGAGTTTGTATTTGTGTAACTTCCTCACTTCATTCACGACGTCGCTCGCCAATCGATCGATCTTCACGGCCGCCACGATTTCTTCTCCTGCCTCTCCTGCCTCTCCGCGTTGGCTGTCCGGGAACGAAAGGCTCGATTCCTGTGAAACAATGGTAGCATATAATGTCGATGGGGAAGAATTGGGTGGCAGGGTTTCTGCATTTTGGATCGTGTTCTTGAATCAATGTTGCTGCTTCGAGATGTTGGCATGCGTAGACGATCTGGGAGTAGTAGCACATACTTGATAGGATTTGGTTGAGGAGAGGGTGCAATTTCCCAAACTCAAGCAAAAGTGCGAGAAACGTGGTGCAGATGAGATGAGATCGTGAAGAAGTAATGTGTCACCTTGACAATGCCATGTGCATGTTTGTGAGATGTAATGTTTGCTGGGAGCAAGCAAGCAAGCCAGGTGTCTGGCGACATTGATGTGCTTCGCCATTGTGCTGAATTCCCGTTGTCTAGAGCCGCGACAAAGGTCTTTCACTTCTCGTTCGGTGCTGGTGTAGCTTCGCAAGGAGGCACCGTCGAAGTAGTGCTCGGTCCCGGTGTGGCTGAGCAAGAAGTCACCGTCGAAGTACCAGTCGTGTTGAAGACCGTTTGAACACCACCCACGCATACCTGCCACTTCAGTCAGCATCGCCACTTGCCTTGGTGAAGCATACTTGCCGGACACAATCCAAGCCAAGGTATATAGCTTGTGCTCGTGACCAAGGACTCGCAGCCATGACAATCAACACTCTTGGTAGCGGTATAGTTATAGATGGTTCTGGTGCAGCCTGAGCAGTCTCCGATCGGAGGCACTGTCAAAGTCGTAGGGCACGGTATTGGTGTAGAAGTGTATGGCTGTGCTGGTGGAGGAGTTTGTGGTGCGTCAGGCGAGTCGTCGGCCCGCCTTCCTATGCTCGCTGTGCCCAACGACGTGAGGCCGGCAAGAATCATACCGAAGACCTTCATCGTGGTGATGGTGCTGTGGATCTTGATGCAGGACACGCAGAGAAGATGGCTCGGAAAGTCGCTGGGACTGTGGCCGTCGTTGTCGAAGTCTCGCACTGTATTTCTACCACTCTGAGTTGAAATGGAATGGTTCTTTGTGGAGTTGGGCGAAAGGCAGTGGACGTGGACGTGGTCGGTGGCACAGAAGTAGGGAAGGCGTCACTATTTCGTCGGGTGGCAGCTGCCTCGCATTCTTCACACCATGCCTGCCTTCCCTTGTGCACATTCCCGGTACGTCTGAGGTCGAAACAAGCAAGCACCGCCAGCCATCATCGATGCTTGTGCAAAGGCTTGTCCCAATTCTGCACGCGATTGCCGGAATACGAAGAGCTCGAGTGCCGCCAATGTGATGCAAGATCTCGAACGCGTTAAAATAAGACCAGATGTCGTCGTGTCTTATTTATAGAGATCGTCTTTTTACTTGCCCACAACTTAGTCTGGCCACCATTCCCTGGCTGTGTATCCTGGCTAAGGCTAAAGTTAGAGTTTAGATAGAATAAACAAGGATGTGTATGCCGGCTCTTCCGGGGTAGATTGAGTCGCTGTGACGACGTTCGTGGTGACGGAAAAGCATGACACTGTGCTGGATTATCGTTATCTGGCTATAGTTGCGATATGTTGTTAGTGAGCGTTCTCGAAGACAGCCAAAACCATAACGCCTCGCTAAGCTATCATTCACGTAATTCGCGTACACGGCAGCATCTGTCCATCTGATCATCGTGGCCTCTGCGGTCTTGTGGCATTCGGCGGTCTGTTGTGTAGTGCAATAGGCTGTTGCTGTTGTCTAGAATTGAATGCCGAGCCCACTGGCTGTCCGTCAAGCTCTTGGACGGAGATGCCGATCAGACTCTTGTTCATGGCATGGTATCTTTCTTGGAATGATTGCAGGTGATCTGGTTTGTGCTGCGGAGTTGTTCGTCCGGATATTTGCACGATCTCGGGCGTGACAGTTCGGAAGCTGCATGCGTCGCTATTGTCTCGAGATGCTGGAATGAAATGCACCGCAGGTCGTGGAGGCGGCGGTGACTTGAAGTCATCGTCCGGGAGCTGGTACATCAATTTCGGTGTCCTTGCTCGTTCCTTCTGCCATAAGAAAATGGCAGCACATGCGGCAATCAGAAGTGGTATAGCCAGACCAATTCCGAGGCCTGCCATTTGTCCTCCGGTATAAAGTGATCCGCTCGCACATGCTGAGGAGTTGGGCGAAGCAGAGGCTGAAGCAGACATGCTTGCCAGCACTGGCGCAACCATAGCCGCAACCTGTGCCTCTCGCAGTACAAAAGACGCTCCTCCTGCCATGGGAAAAGTGTTCGAGTCTTTCTTACACGCTGTGCCGTCGAGACCACACACGAAAGTGCTCGCGCCATCCGTTGTTGCACATGGTGTGAGCGGTATGCTCGAGCCCGGTGATTCTGCTTGCTGGTCAGTTTCCTCCTCACTTGCTAGGAGACATGCTAGGCGTACTTGTTGTGCAGTACGAAGCACATGCTCCACTCTGCCATGTCTTATCTGTGCAGCTCCCCCTGCTCACGATACCACTTCCAAAACACAGCCCATTGTCCAAGCAGAATGAGCTCGCAGCGCAGCATGATGAATCGGAACCTGTAATACAAGGCGTGTCTGAGGAAAGCGTTCCATCCGGATAGAAACACTGTTGGGCATGAAGCAGCGGTACTGTGAAGATAGCTACTGCCAGAGCACGGCGGAAGCTGTAAGCGAGTGACATGGCCGTTGGTGGCACCGGTAGAAACAGGAAAAGTACCAGAAAGATGTGCCAGACATTGGGTGAAGGGCCTCCTTCACTGGGAAAAGAGCGACAGAATCAAGGAAACAGAAACAGTGAACAAAACGAGTTGTGTTGCATCTCGACAAGGACGACGATGCACGCCAAAGGCTACGGAGTCGTGGCGACCTCCTTTGCGCTGTCGACCAAGCCCATTTTGCCGAGTTCTGAGTGTGATGAGGAGTTCGGGGGAGATGAGAAGGCTTCGAGACTCATATGCGACGTTTCAGACCTTACCCGGGTGAGCTGTAGTGGCTTGCGCTTGGGCGAATGCAGAGTGCGAGAGTTTCGCAACGGTCGATAGTCTTCCGAATTTGGAGCCTGTCGTGTCTATAATCCAATCTTCAATATTGTGGCGCTTATTAGCATATAACCTTCTGCATTAGCGGCCGCTACAATAAGTGAATTGGATAACGAGGTGTGTCTTCTAATATAGTTATCGTATCGTCGCAATCTCGGTAAAAGCGTTCTTAGCGCAGTCTCGTAACCTTCGTAGACTTTAGGTAGTAGCTTTAGGTATAAAATGAGGTAGAAGGTAGCGATTATAACGGCTCGTTCGTCGCTAGTAGTTCGATATAAGAGATAGCTATAGGTCTAGTCGCTCGTAGACTATCGATTGCCTAGCAAATTTGTTAGTAAAGCATAGAATCTTAAGTAATCGACTAGTCTTAGTACTCTTAGCTAGAACTACCGCCTAATTATTCGCAATTGCCGGACATATAATAGGACCTAGAGACACTCGATAAGCTCGCGGCGGCCCTTAATCTACCGCTAGTTATTAAGGTTAAAGTAGAAGGCAACTAGCGGTTTAATAATGCTAAGACATAGTGCCTTATAACTAGCGCTATCGACAGGTGTAAGAACTATAGCGAGAGGGCCGATTCTAGCTTTAAGAAGGGACTGTTTATAGCGGTAGTAATAGTAGTAAACCTTATCGTTATATAGGCCTAGCGGAAGGCTCGTATTATAGCTACGTCTATAAAGAACAAGCTTACTGCCCTTAAAGCAGACTAGAAGATATAGCATAAGATGCTAGCTTAATCTAGCTTCGGTATTAATCTAAACACTAGTTGTCTAACCGCTCCGGACGATATTATAAAGGCTTATATTGCTATCTATCTAAGGGCGAAGAAATTCCTAAAGAAGCCGCTTCTATTCTTAGTTAAACTAGACTAGTTATTTGGTGTTAGGGCTAAAGAGGTTATACGTAATTAGCATATAACTAGGCCGAGTGAAGCTAGGGTCTTAGTGCCTTAGGCAGGGCTTAGCGCTTAGCGTTAGGCTAACTCTCCTACCTTCCTCCCTCTTCTCCTAGCTTCTTATCGAATACTACTTGTACCTACTACCACCCTATCTACCTGCTAATATACCCTTCTTATATAGTATTCGATCCACCCTTTAAGGGTAGCAGCTAGATAGTTTTTATTTTAAGCTTTTAGCGGTATAGCTACGAACAAGACTAATCTAACTATATTGCGCCCGAAGAACGGGACCTATACGTACTATTCTATCGAAACAACCGTACCAATCATTAAGTAAGGCCTTCTATACGGCCTATTATACTAAGTTAATCGTACTAGACTAATACCTACTAATTCCGCTATATCCGCATCTTAGGGGCTAATAATATATTATTAGTATTACCCCCTATTACAATAGCCGGCTCGTTACGAAACAACAACCGTACTGCCGCTAGCAGCGCTAGTAATAACAACGCTAGTAGCACAGTGCCTAAAGTGCCTACTAAAGCACCTACTAAAGTGCCTACTAAAGTGCCTACTAGAGCACCTACTAAAGTGCCTCCTACCGGAGAGCCTATTAAAGAAGAACCTGTAATTCTAGGTAACGACCTAGAATTGCCTGTCGACGACATTCTTAACAATATTATTAACCGTCGATATAGCTAACTAGCCTTTAGGCCCTAGCTAGTAGCGAGACTTTAAGAAGCTACCTAAAACAGGCTTACTGCCCTACGTTAAGAACAATAGCTAAAGGATAATCTCCTTAAGATTCGCCGCCTATAGGAAGCCCTAACAACTAATGCTAAGCTAACGACAACAAGTCCTCCTCTACCCGTCCCTACTTAAAAGAAGGATACTAAACTTAAGGACTATACCGTGTTTAACGGCTCTAGTCGAAAGCAATATAACGATTATATACGTAATTGTAAGCTTAACTAGCGAAACGTACTAAGGGCCCTTCTAGATAACTACTTACTAGTCGTCTATACTATGCAATATATTAATAGAGACCTAAAACGCACCTAGGATAACTATTTCGACTCCCTTACTAATTAGACCGCTATTTAGTAGCAGACCTATAAGACTATTATGCTAGACACCCTTAGAAACCCTATACTAAGGCAACAATATGCTTAGGATTAGTACCTTCGAGCTAAACAAAAGACTAATTAATCGGCTCGTTTATTTAAGGCCTATTTAAAGACCCTCGAGGACGATCTCCCGGCTAAGACTAATTCTATATAGATCTCTAAGATACGCCTAAAACTTAGGTAGGAGCTTATCCTTAAATTGGACCGCCGTCGTATATTCGAATAGGCTAATCTAACGCGCATTCAATTTATAGTCGAAGTGGAAATAGCCGAACGGGCTATTTAGCTCTAATAACGACTAGAATCGAGGATCCGACTAGCTAGCACTAACCGCGGCAATCGTAGTAGCCGCGGAGGAAACCAAGGTTCCTACTATAATAACAATGCTAACAATAGGAACAGTAACGACCGTAGAAGAGGCCGTAGCCGACGGCTATATAGAGGAGGCCGCGATAGGGGCTATAGAAGGGGCTCGTATCCCTATAATACTAACCGCTCTGCTAATAATAACAATAGCTACGGCAGTCTACTAACCGGGTTAAAGTGCTTCAACTATAATAGCACTAGCTATCTACTAGGCTAATACGACAAACCTAAGGATTAGGCCCGAATCGACCGTGCTACCGCTAAGCACCGTAAGCACCTTTTAGCCGCTAATGCTACCCCTGTCGGTCCTTCGAAAAAAGAGTAAGCGCCGTACTAACTGTTAGCCTTGTACGGCGTAAGACTATCGACATTGTGCTAGCTATTATACGTACCTATCTCGTATCGGATATATATAGAACCAACTATAAGACTAAGGTTATACTAGATCTAGGAAATTCAGTTAGTGCCCTTATTAGCTATCGCCTAGCTAAGCAATTAGACCTTCGATAACTGCCTAGGACTGACCTGCCAACCCTTGCTTAGTTTAATAACGCTCGGCACTTGACCTACGGAGCCTACTATATCTATATAGCTCTAAAGGACGACCTCGGAAATAAACGCCTACTAAACTTTACTGCCTACGCGGTAGATATAGACAGCCTCCTATCCGACATTATTATTAGCAACCCTATTCTTAAGTACTATGCTATAGTTATAGACTTGGGCAGTTAACAATAGCGATTTAGGATCGCTAGGAAAGAGGATATTAAACACATCGATATTAGCGAGTGTCCTAATAATATTAGGGTCCTGTTTATTAGCAACCTGACTCCCGCCTTAGCTAATCTAACTGCCGACCTGCTCGGTAGTAACGACGATGAACTAGTGCCCCCTAATAGCATAGATCCTAAACAGCTTGAGCGTATACTAGAACCTATTCGAGAGACCTATATTAATGTGTTTAAACACCACTTAGTATCGACATTGCCTATATTCAAAGAGACGGATTATAAGATTAATATTATAGAGGGCAAAGAGGTCCCTTTTGGACCCCTCTATAACCTTAGTAAACGAGAGCTTGCTATATTGCGTAAGTACCTAGAGGAAAACCTAGCTAATAGCTAGATACGGTATAGTAACAGCCCTACTAGTGCCCCTATCCTGTTCGTACTAAAGAAGGATAGTAGCCTACGCCTCTATGTCGATTATCGTAGGCTTAATGCTATTACTATTAAAGATCGCTATCTACTTCCTCTTATTAATAAGACCCTCGATCGCCTTTCTAGTGCTTACTACTATACTATATTAGACATTAAGGATATATACTATCGCATCCGCATCCGTAAGGGTAATAAATAGAAAACAGCCTTCCGTACCCGCTATAGCTATTTCGAGTATCTAGTTATACTATTTAGGCTAGCAAACGCCCCTGCAATATTCTAGTCCTATATCAATCGGGCCCTATTAGGCCTATTAGATTACCTCTGTATAGTTTACCTAGATAACATCCTAGTTTACACGCACTTACCTAATATTATAGAACACTAGGCTATAGTACGAAAGGTCCTCGACCGCCTACGGGCCTATAGCCTATATTGCAAGCCTTCTAAATGTACCTTTGCTGCTAAGGAGATGTCCTTCCTTAGCTTCTTCGTATTAACTAAGGGTGTTAAGGCTAATCCTAATCGAATTAAGACTATTACTAAATAGCTAATACCTACTAGCATTAAAGAGCTTTAATTATTCCTAGGTTTTGCTAACTTCTACCGTCGATTTATCGAAGGTTACTCGCGGTACGTAATGCTACTAACTAAGCTTACTAAAACCAAGGCTAACCTAACTAGAGAGTTTAAATAGACTAATAGAGTATAAGCCGCTTTTGACGGCCTAAAGCAACGCTTTACTAATGTCCCCTTATTGCACTATTTCGTACTAAGTAAGCAGATCCGAATTGAAACTAACGCTTTATAGTTCGCTATATTAGCTATTATGTTACAGTAGGCTAATAATACCTATTAGTACCCGATTGCCTTCTTTTTACGGAAGATAATCGATATAGAACGTCGCTACGAGATATACGAGTAAGAGCTCCTAGCTATTATCGAGGCCTTTAAGTATTGGAGGCACTATCTCGATAGTGTATAGCATACTATTTAGGTCTATACGGACTATAACAACCTCCGTAGAATTACGAAGGTTACTAGGGTTATAGGTCGATAGGCTAGATAGGCCGTCTACCTCGCTAGGTTCGATTTTAATATATTACATCGGCTAGGCGTAAGCAACCCTACTAATAGCCTATCGAGGCGACCTAATTACGATAGCGGGACTTAGCAATCTATTAATTCATTGTTTCTAACCCTATAGTATAAGATTGCTATAGCCCGTATTGTTAATAAGTACGCGTAGGATAAGCGGCTTACCGGACTCCGCGACGGCTTAAAGTATATTAATGCTCTTGCTATATTAATAGTGCGTATTAAGGCAAGAGCTAAGGACATAGATAGGAGAAGTTATAATAACTCCCTAGTCGATATCGCTATATATAGTAATAGCGATTAAAGCACTAATATAGTTAATCCGGCTACTAGTGCTATTAGATGCATATAATACGTACCTCGTTTAATAGCGAGGGTGCTATTAAATGACCTTACAAATAGAGATAGTTAATCGTTTATAGATAAGCTGTTACAGGCTTAGTAGAGGGACGCCTTTGCTGCTAAACGTATAGACAAGCTTATAAGTAGGCGAAAGACTCGATCTAGTAAGAGTAACAACTAGTCGATCGATAACAAAGGTTATTTGAAGTTCAAGGGTAGATACTATGTCCCCGCTAAATATTCGATCCGATAAGAACTTCTTAAGCGATACTATAATAGTAAGCTTGCCGGTTACTATAGTATAGAGAGGTCGTACGAGCTACTATCGCGTATATACTACTAGCTAAATAGTAAGCGGGACATAAAGGACTACGTAAACACGTATGCCGTATATTAACGAGTTAAGGCACTAAAGCATTAGCCTTTTAGCGAGTTGTCCTTATTGCTAATCCCTTATAAGCTATTTGCAGAGCTTACAATAGATTTTATTATAGGTCTTCCCCCTACTAAGCGAAGAGGAAGCAAAGACATCTTTAACGCTATCCTAGTCGTTATAGACCGATTTACTAAGGGCGCTCGATATATCCCGGCGCGCAAGGATTGGACTACTATTAATATAGCAGAGGCGCTATAGACTAACATCTTCTGTACCTATTAGGGGACCCCTAAAGGGATAGTCTCTAACCGAGGCTCGATATTTACATCTTATTATTAGAGTAAGATTTGCCTGTAGCTAAGACTCAAGCATCGCCTGTCTATAGCATTCTATCTACAAACAGATAGTTAAACCGAAAGGCAGAATGCTACGCTATAGTAGTACCTGCGTAGCTATATTAATAAGAACCCTAATAACTAGGTTAATCTCCTATAGCCTACAGAATTCGTATATAACAACAGTATATACTTATCTACTAAGGTTTCACTATATATAGCTATAATAGGCTAGAACGCCGCCTTACTATAAGACCTATTTACCTCGCTCGAGGCCGAGCGTAAGGAAAGGGAAGCGCGTCAAGTACTAATACCTAAGACGCTAGCGGCTATTAAGAGGGTTTAAAAGATGCGAGAAATTCACGCTATAATAGCTAACAAACTAGCAAAGGCCTAGGCCTATTAGAAGGCCTACTATAACAAACACTATACGCTAATAACCTTCAAACAAGGCGATATAGTTATGCTTAGTACGAAGAACCTCCGCATCCGCAAACACCTATTACCTAATAGCAAAACACGCCCTAAACTAGCACTAAGGTATATTAGTCCATTCCGCATTCGAGAAGTTAAGGGCTCCTCCGTATAGGCCTATTAGTTGTAGCTTCCTCTTTATTACACTATCTATAACACCTTCTATATATCCCTCCTTAAGCTATATTACCTGCGCGAGGGGGATAAAGCCCCTACTAAACACGAAGACATACTAGCGGATAGTAAAGAGCTATAGTCTATAGAACGTATCCTAGATTATCGGACTAGGCGAGGCAAGAAGGAGTACCTCCTAAGATAGCAAGGCTATTTACTAGAATAGGACTTATAGGAAGCTAAAGATTCCTTCGAGGATATAACCGAGTTATTAGATAAGTATTAGACTAGCGCGAAGAATAAGAAGAAGGCTAAGGGCCTATAATGTCGCCTAGGATTAATACTACCCCTAGGGTGCTATTAGCTAACTAATTAGAGACAAACAATTGTTAGCAATAAAGGACAATAAGACTACGCTAGGCGCGCTACGACGCGTTAATTAATTAATCGTATGCTCTTTTAAGGACTCTACCTCTTTACTAACGCGCCCTATAGGTCCCTCTCTTGTTCCTTTATTCTATCGAGGCCTCGAGGCCTAGGCGATCGGCGAGGGCGGCGTCGCGCTTATAACGGTACGGCCGGCGCGGCTATGTTAGTAACGGTATTGCGGAGTGTGTTGTTAGTAGAAGGAGGAGATTAGAAGCGAGGTGAAGTTAGCGCTAAAACGACTAGCGCCGCTATTATTAATATTACTTGCTATTATCGCTGCGCCTATAGACATAACCTTACCTATACTACGAGCCTAAGGTACCTTTAATTAAACTTTGATTAAAGCTTTAAGCCTATTAAAGGTTTGATTAAAACTTTGAGGCCGAGTTAAAACTTTAAGCCGCTTAAAAGGTTAAGTAGACTAATAGACTAACTAACTAAGGGCAAAACTATAGAGCTAAGCTAGCCAGGGTCGATCTTACGGACAATAGGTTACTCCTCGATCTATCTAACCCTTTAAGCGAGGCGAACCTCTACTACTATACTTATAATAGCCTTTACTTATAGAAACTAGACGAGCTGTGTTTTTTAAAAAGATAAGATAAGATTAACACTTAAAGGCTGCCAAACCTAGCTAATTAGGGCTAGCGAAACTACGAACAATAAGAACAATAACCCTCGGAAACGGACAAACCCTCGGAAGCGGACATTGCTAGGTCTTTTAAGAGTAGACGCAAAGAACTCGATACGATATTACTTAGAACGGAGGCAGTGCTACAATACCTCGTACGTCTACCTATTATAGTAGGGAAGACGCGCTCGTATCGTAATTAGTCGAAGGCCTTTAATTCTTGTAGATATATATTACTTTATAGTTTATTATATATAGAGATAGCGCAGTTAGAGTTATATATTATATTATTAGAGGTAAGGTTTAACATAGTTATATAATTAGGTAGTTAAGTGTTTAATTTAGCGCGGGCTAAGCAGCTTATTAGACCTACTAAGTTAGTAGCAATAGAGGTTGAGACTAGGACAAAGACCGGCTACGAGGGCGCGGCCTTTAGAAGGGAAGCGTATATTAGGGCCAAAGAGGTTACACGTAATTAGCATATAACTAGGCCGAGTAAAGCTAGGGTCTTAGTGCCTTAGGTAGGGCTTGGCGCTTGGCGTTAGGCTAACTCTCCTACCTTCCTCCCTCTCCTTCTAGCTCCTTATCGAATACTACTTATACCTACTACTACCCTATCTACCTACTAATATACCCTTCTTACATTTAGCGATACAACTGCTACTAGAGAGTACGTTTTATCTATAGAAGCGATGCTTAATAGTCTAATTCTACCTCCTACGCTAGCAGTATCCGATCTAGCTATTACGGCAACCGAGAGTAAGGCGGATACGCCGAAGGACGATATCTATACTCGAAAGCAGGTAATCTATAATGCTAACGTTAAGGCTAAGCGTCGTCGATTAGAGTCTTAGAATCGGACATAGTAGTCTATCGATAATATCGTCGCGGCAATATATCGTACGGCGGAGATAATAGCAACACTACTGCTACTAGTACGTACGCTATCGCGACTCGTATTCTCGGCGGAATTCGTCGCTAGATACGAGGAGCTTTAGGACCTAACTTTAAGGCAAAAGCGACTGCTATATCGCAAGATAACGACGGCAGAAGATAGCGGTATAGTTAATATCTTTCTCGGTACGCCGTTAGACGCGTAATAGGCTATGTCGATAGCGTTAGTTAAAGAGTTCTTTAAAGAGTTTGAATTATTGTCTTAAGCCTAGAAGTGTTAGATCTGTTAGCTATTCTCGAATATAGCTTTTTTTTAATATTATTGTATCGCTAGCTTTTAGTGCGGTTTTAGCAAGATCTAAGATTCTAATATAAAACCGAGTTTCGTAGCTAGAAGTTGTCTCTATAAAATTCTATACAAATAGTAGGAAGTCGAGTATTATATTATAGAAACGAGAAACTCTATACAAAACAGCTACATCTAAGTAACGACTAAGATTCTTAACATCCCTATCGAATATAAAGAAGCCCCTCCCTATCTACGACTTCTATAACTAAGCAGATATAGTCTCGTCTATATTATTATCTTCTTCTTCTAGGTATAGTTAATATTGTCGCTACATTTCTAGTGCTAGCGTATCCCTTATTCTATCTATCGGTCCTTTAACGCTATTATCTTCTTCTATAGCGGCGGCGGCATTATTAAAGGGCCTATCGTTAGTCTCGTCGGCCTCTAATTCGAAGTTCTCGTCTACCTTCGCGCCTATCTCTTAGAGGATATTATAAAGGGCGGCAGCAACGTATACTATAGCTATTTGCGAGCGGATATTATACTACGGCGCGCTCTCGAAGATGCGAAATCGTCGTTTTAATATACTAAATGTCCGCTTAACTACATTTCGAAGGGAACTATAGCGGAGGTTAAATAGCTCCTTATAGTCCGCCGGCTTTATTAAGGCTAGATACTACTCGCGTAGGTAATACCGTACCCCTCTATATAGCACTATATAAGGCGCGTTGTTTAGATAGCTAGCATTAGCGAGATAATATCGTCCTTCCGGCGTACTAAACCTATAGTACGAGCGAGCATTATTAAGTATACGGCCGTCGTAAGCGGAGCCCTCCTATCTAGTAAGAATAAAGGTAAACCTTATATTATAGTCTACGACCGCTAATACATTCTATAATAGCGTGCCCTTGCGATTACAGAATGCCGCTTGCTAGTTAACTAGTACGTATACTAATATATAAGAGCTATCTAGCGTACTAACAGCGTCTTTAAAGAAAGGCTAGTATTTCCGCCCCTTCGCCTTAATCGCTAGATTGTCGTCCGTAGCAGCTCGAGTAACAAGTACTAGATACACCTCTAAGATAGCGGCTATAACCTTATAGATTATACGACTACACTTGTCTACTAAGTAGTAAAAGTCCTTAGCTAGGTCTCGAGTGTAGCTATTAGTCGCAAACGTATATAAGAATATTAATACCTTCTATTCTTTGCTAATACTCCTTCTACGCCGCAGATATAGTAATATAAGCTAAAATAGGTATATAAACGTATCTAGATAGAAGCGCGTATACCTATACAATCTTTGTATAGCGCCTTCTTCTAATAGACTAGCAGTAACCGCCTTGCCTTTGCTATCTTCTAGATAGAGGGTGCGTACTCTAGGCGGCTAATATACGGCTATCTATTATAGTAGTATCGCTAGTATTCCGAAGGTAAAGATAATATTGCGCTTAATAATCGCCTAGCGGTCGAGAGCCTCTATTATTGCTAACAATTATAGTAAGAACCTCGACCTCTATATACTACCGAGAAACGAATACTATACGAAGCGCTCCTACGCTCGAACCTTCGAAATACGCGCCTCTACTACTATATACGCGTCGACTCGCGCTATTCTCGTTCTATATACTAACCTTAACCTCAATTACAACGCACGGTCCTTAATCCTATCGAAGAGCCCTTCGGAGGCTATATTTGATACTAAAAGCGCTACTCCGGTAGCCGCGGAGGTCTATATTCGATTAAGAAGATTGCACTTAGAAAGGGGCTATTAAATGGCCGTTAGACACAATACACGCCTCGTAATCCTATCGAGAATATTTAATAATATTGAATATTGTTAATATCGCTTGGATTATATGCTGGATTGGATTATGGACACGACAGGCCCTTGCTTCAGACGATATTATTGATATATATCCTATCCGGACGCTTGCCAAGAGGCACCTGGACACCCGGAATGCCCGCTTGAAATCCCCCATGAGACGACTGGACATGACGATGTAAAAGAAAAGGAAGAATCGACATGGAAGTGCAAGGATTCTCGGGAGGAGCATCGCCCTGTGCACCTCGCTCGTACATTTCTCTTTTGCTTCTGATCTTTGCTCTACATTCCTACTCAACAGCGCACCGATACTGAAATCCTAGCATTGAAGACATGAAAAAGCAACAACTCACCGCCTAGCTTGTGCGCGACACCTAGGCTCAAATTGGCTCAATTTCCCACAAGAGCATCAACTTTCCTCATACCTCTCTGAAATACGCTCACCAAGTCTTCGACGCAAAGGCTTTGAAGAAGGCGATGTACCTCGAGGCTGAAATGTACCCGGTGTGAAGTCAGTGGACCTCCCGAACACGAAGCTATAATCCAATAATGTTGAATATGGGACGTCCGGAAATCTTGCCAAGCGTATCGGCGAGAACACAGCCTGTAAGCACTCTCCCATGTCATGGTCTATTGCTGTATGGTGATCGTGAGTGCTGATGTGCAGGAAGCGCATGCTTTTGGTTAGACATAATAGGACAACTAGCTCAGCTGTGTGGCAGCCTTGCAATAATGCATCGACAATATCATCGTAGATGGAAGTGTCCTTGAGGCTTCTGAGGATACGCATGCGACGGCGAAGGTCTTCGTGGCTCGGCTGGACTGCACAAGCAGCTCGAGATGGAATGACGTTGACGCGGTGGACATATGGAACCAGTGTCGGTTCTTCATACAATGAAGTGCGATGCTGGTGAGCGGAAGAAAAGGGAAGAGTGGAAAGAAAGACGGGCAAGACGGGCTCCTTGTCAAACTCTGTTGAGGTATAGCGATTGTGTAGCGCCTTGGCAAAAGTCACCTGACTGATTGACAGCTACAGCTCTGTTCGAGGTGCAATGTCCTCAAAAAAAAGTGATTGCAGACACATCTATAAGCCTCTAACACTCTAGACGATATATACCCAACACCGCGCTAAAAGAGCGCAAGATCTGTCGACATCTCAATCAAACTCTACCCAAACTAGGGGAGTGACATAAACACTCTCACAAGTCTCCTCTTTCCACTGCTGTGTCCAGCTGAGATAGATTCCTTTCTCACTCGCCACATGGGGTCCACTAGGAAGAAGACTCGGGTGCGCCTGCAAACTGTAGCTCGGTGCTTGGTGGTTGTCACCATTCTCACCTTCCCAGATTTGATATGGCTTGACCCAAGGACCTTCAGGAGCGGGAGCTGTGCTGATGAAGAATGCTGCGGATGCGCCGACCATTCCAATCCCTTGACCAATCCAGACGTATGACTTGAGGTAAGAAGAGTAGTAAAACGTGCCTTGGCCGCCAGCACTAGCATTCGGAATTGCGTGCGAGGTCGAATTGTAAGTAGGCGCAGTGGTTTCCCATGAGTAGGTTGACGGGTTGTAGTATCGATACGCAGAGCGATATTCGATCATATTGACACCAACCTTGGCCAAGACGGTACCTTTATCTGCAGTCTGGCCGTAAAGGTATGCTGTTCCATTCCTAATGAAATGGCCATATCTCCCAAACCCGACCTCTCCTAGGTTGAAGAAGGTCGGGGAAACGATGGAAACTGTAGGCAGGGCGTTCGGATCCAGACTTGGGGTGTAAACAGACCTGTACAGGATGTAGGCTGGCTCAGGATCCATTGTGTTCCACCCACCCTGCAGTCTTTGATTGGGAATCCAAGTATATCCCACAGCGCTGCCATCGCTTCGCTGGCGCGTGATGAGAGGAGGTTGATCAGGCCAAACTACGTATCGACTTCCGTCCTGACAGGCGCCAGATTGAGGGCATTGGGTGTCAAGGACTGGGAAATAAGATGGGTAGAAGGAAGCATTACCGCCGTACATTGTGAGGATGGGATTCGCGCCAGAAGATGCTGCTCCTGCCTCTCCTGCCGCAATCTTCGGCCCTCCTTCGCCTGCGAGGTCTGTCCATGATGCGGAATTTGGCGTGATTGGTAGGATTTGGATCTTCATGTCGTGTTTGTTGTCATTGCTGAAGATTTGCGTGTCTCTGCAGGTCCACAGGACTCTGTTGCCGACGCGAACAGAGCCGCAGGAGTCTCGAGTCAATGATGGATCTGTCACATTTGCTATGTAGGTAACGTTGACCAGGCGAGGAGTGACCGTTGCTGCTCTTGCGTGTCTGTGATGCAGCATTTTGTGGCGTGATGTTGCTGGCATGGGATGGTGGGAAGGTATGGCCACAGCTACTGCAACTAGCCAGAGTAATGCTATGACCAACATGATCGCCGGCTGCTCCCGATTCGCGGATTACAGGTTCCTTTCTTGATATTTTGCTGTCAATGTCGTGATGATGCTGAAACTGCAATACTGGCTGGCCGGTCAATGAGTGTTCGTGAAGTCGTCTCAATGCTCTCGGATTGTGCAAGCCAGTTGGTATGAGTTGGTCCCTATCAAGTGTGAGGTCCAGCCTCCGGCGGGTCTATTTTCAAGGAGTGAAAAAGGTGGTTGCAAAGATTGTGGGTCCGATGTGCTGCTGGAATGAGGAGGCCGACGAATTCGATGCAAAGAAGTACAAGCAAAAACAACGAGAGACGTGAGCAACGAGATGGAACAGCATTTCGAACACTTTTGTTCATGCTATCGCGTCGCTGAGCTACCATTCGACCTACCACGAACTACCGTTGATAGTGGTGCTGATCGCTGTACGTCAACGAGGCGGGTAGTAGCTTATGCGAGCTTTTCTGAAAACAACCACATGTCGCCGTAGAAGGGCGGATAGGGTGGTAGACGCGCTTGTGGTGATGAGTCCAGTGTTTCATGGTTGGGCGGGTCGTTGGTAGTTGTTAGCAGGCGCCGCGTGAAACAGGAGGTCGAGAAGTCAGAGAAGGTGCTGAGCTGGAGAGTCTTTCGTCTGCCCCTCCTTCCCGGTTCCTCCCGAAGCTGAGTGTTTGTTCTAATAAATGCTTGTGGCTGGGCCGGCGCGCCGCTGATGCCTTTCATGTGATGAGAGAAGAGTGCAGTATGGCGGCGGTGATCAGGATGCTTGATGTGCTAGAGGTGGGGTGGGGTGGGGTGGGGTGAGGTGCGGGCGGAGCTTGTGCAACAAATGCAAAATGAGCAGTCAGCGTGGCGCACGAGTGCGTATGTTGTATGTTCCTGAGGTCACGAACTCATGCTGCGTGCTGCGTGAGACAGCTCACCTGATTGTTGTTCGAGCCGTCATATTCACTTGACCTCGCCGTGCCGTGCCTTTGAGCGGCGGCCTATGCTATGTACTGTAGCATTCAGCGTTTGCCGACTGGCTGCTCGCGACCTCGAAAGCAGTGAGGACACTGAGGACCGCTGCCCGGTGCGGTTTGTGGCCGAGTTGTATGCGATGTCACTATATATTTCAATCTCCCTCGCATTGCTTGCATAAGTTACTCTCATCGAGACGTCATTATTCTTCTGGCTCTGTAGGCAGCTGGCTTGAGCTTCGGTCGGCAGAGACAGTACGGCATCAGTCGACCCAACACCCACCACACCACACCACTGAGCACTCACCGCTGCGACAACAGCCGCTTGCAAGCAACGAACTTCCGCAGTCATTCTTCGCGCGTGACGGCGGTGGGGAGCAGTCCGCGTGTCAAGACCCCTCGAAAAGGTAGAGTCAGCTCTTCAATCATAATTCCGATCCAAGTCTTCCTCCTGACCCGTGCATCGCTGCTACAAGCCGTGCCGGGGTGCGGGTGCAGCAAGCTTTCTTTCGTACCTGCTGTTGTCTATTTTGCCCTGTTGCTTGCTTGCTTGCTTGCTTGCCTATGTGCCTCCCACAAACCTCGACGCACCAGCAACAACTATCGCTGGGCGCCCATTTGACTTCAAATGACTGTCGCTAATTGCATTGCACAGTCACCACCAGCTCCCATCCACTCGCTGCTCTCCGAGCTGAGGTGCCATGGGCGGCAGCGAGCAGGAGTTCCCACTGCTAACTTCACTCGGCCTGTTCGCTTCTGATATCCGTGGTGATGGTAAGAACAATTGGCAATCACATGCACGCACGCACGCACACCCACCTGAATGGCCGTGCCGTGCCACCCTAATGTCTGTCACTGTCGTACTAATCCTGCCTCCTCTCAGGCAACTGCCTCTTCAACGCCCTCTCCGACCAGCTCTACGGCCACCAGAACGAGCATGTCGCTATACGACAGCGTGTCATAGAATATATGCGAGAGCACGCCGACTACTACAAGCAATTCATCGATGTGCACCCAGGCGGCGGAATCAGACGAAATCCGAAACGGAAAAATGCTGGGGCATATTCTTCGCCAGCCAATTTCACTCCTCCCTCCACTGCTGAAATCGACCGTGTCTTTGAAAGCCATCTCGACAGTATGGCACGTGGTGGCACCTACGGAGATAACATGGAGATCACCGCCTTCTCATCTGCCTTCGGGTATGACGTGAAGATCTACCAGCGAGACTTCGCCTTCATGGTGACCGGTGCACATGGAGATGACGCCGACCGGCCTGTTGCCCACATTGCATATCACATGTGGGAACACTACTCTTCCATACGAAACCTCGACGGACCATACCACGGTCCCCCGAACGTGTCGCCGAAAGTACTGTCCCCCGAAGAAGAGCAGAGGCAGCAAGAGAAGCTTGCACACACACCCCACGTGCTGCCCTGGCAGATTGAAGTGGTGGAGAAGTCATTGCCATATCTGGCCGATAAGATCACGATCAAGCGTGCCCTCGAGGCCGCACGTGGCAACATCAATAACGCCGTTGATGCACTCATGGAAGCAGAAGAGAACGGCAGCACGTCATCACACGTGGAGAGTTCGAGTGTCGAGCGTGACCATGACAGTGATGACGACTTGCACGACGGACCCAACAAGAAGCAAGACAGGCGTATGAGCCGAGCGTCACGAGCTCTGAAAGAGCGTGGCAAGGACACCAGACACGCGTTATCGCAGCTATCTACCTACGATGGAAGTCAGGAGTCCTTCGGCAGCTTCGATTCAGAAGCCTCCAGCCAGCCGGACTCGTCACAGCAGTCGACAGCCACACAGCCCACGTCAACAGACGACCGAGAGACCAAGCCGACTTCAAACCCATCCGATCCCTCTGGAGTCTCACCCCCCAAGGCAGTACCTCGTCTGAAGCTTCACGGCCCTCGGAAACCGCCAGATACCAACCAGCGGGCCGGCAAAACGTCCCAGAAGCAGACAGGCCCTCGCGTGACAGCCAGAGACCGCAAAGACATCAAGAAACAGGCGCAGAAAGCCGCTCGTAAGGAACGGTCCCAGGCCGATTGCAAGAGAACAGAGTCGCCATCTGCCGCTGGCCTGGCACTTCGAGCGAAAGGCTTGACCGAGACGCCGCCTGTGGAGACCTTACGGACTCTTTACATTTGAGATGATGGCTACTGGTCACTTCCTTGGCTGCATTTGTACTGTGCCTTGTGTTCGTCTGGTTGTTCAAGATACCCCTTTCCGTTTTCACGACATCAAGCAAAGCATAGCGAAGGGCATGTTCATTTCACTTTTTGGTCTGCATAGCGACGGAGTATAGTATTGGCTAATTGGGACGAGCACGGCGTTAACAAGGATTTTTGGTGCGTGGGCGGGTGGTCCGACGGCACCACTCTGCGAAATACTGGTGCTCTGAAGAGCTCAAGCACCGGCGATGAGATTTTTCTGCTTCGACGCTGACCCACAATGCCGATTTTTTCAAGGCAGGGCAGCAAGACAAACGACAATGCCACTCAAGAGATCAATACACCTAGACCACAGGCTGCTCAAATTGATAATACCACTGGCGAGCAGGCTGAAATACGCTTTGCTCTACAAGACATGACTTCTTTTCTCATCTCAAATACGTGGCTGCACTACTGAACTCGAGCACAGCTTAGGGAACACGACATCATGCTGGCACACGTTTCGGAGGCCGTGGCATCGCGTCTTCACGTGTCGTCCATGTCACAGCCCGTACTTGGGTACCTGCATCTTTGTACCAAAGTCTATGGAACGACGTCATACCAGAGAGACTTGATCAAAAATACATGTAGTCTCGAAATGCATCGGAGGCAAGTGTAAGCGCATGTATAGAGTTCGATGCAGGAAGGAGTTGAGCCTCACAGACGTAGAGGGGTCCTCGCTCAGATGGCGGGGCCCATGCATTTGTCCCAAGCTTTCACTTCGGCGAGAAGTTGAGCAGAGCAACTTATGCGATGCTTGGTCATTCCACTCTTGCATTTTCATGCTGATGACTCTCCCTCTACGCTTCTGAATCTCGTGTCTGTCACAAACGCCTTCAAAATTCGCGTAGGGGTTTCTTGCACATGCTCAAAACTGCTTCTCGTTCTTGTGAGTCTCCTTCCGCATGAATCACACCACCACAAGTACCTTGAGCTCATACGAGCAGACAAATTTACATTTCGACGCGGCATATTTTCTCCGCCTCGCCTTCGATCCTTCTCGATGCCGACAGATGCAGATGCGGCTGCTGCGGCAGTAGCCAAGGTTGAGGCGGCGAAACGCAAGGCTGCGTACAAAGCTGTGGAAGACCATTTTCGGAGTGACATGAGGTTTGTGGGGATCGGGAGTGGAAGTACGATTGTTTATGGAGTTGAGGCTATTAAGGATCATTTGGTGAGTGCAAGTTCTTGACTTGCAGGAGGAGGGCCCCAGGTTGAGAAAGAGCTGGACGGAGATGAGGAAAAAACATGCATGATGCAATGGGAGAATGGCAGGTAGTAGTATCGCGGCTGATATTCTGCTCGCAGGCCAAACACCCTCCTCCTCCCGGCCATATCAATTGGTTCGTGCCTACGGGCTGGAACTCGCGGAAAGTCATCGAAAAGGCCGGCCTCACACCTATCGCCTTCGACTCATTACCCGCCGAAGCTATGCTGGAAGTTGCATTCGACGGTGCTGACGAAGTGGACGAAGAGCTGAACTGTATCAAAGGAGGTGGAGCGTGTCTGTTTCAAGAAAAGCTGGTGGCATGTCGAGCCAAGAAATTCATCTGCATAGCAGATTACAGGAAGAACCAGAGCCGATTGCTGACGGCGTGGCCGACGATACCCATCGAGATTGCTCCCATTGCACACGCAAGTGTGATTCGAGAGCTCAAATTGCTTGGCTCTCCAGCACCGGTTTTGCGTGAGCATACACTTTCGAAGACTGGACCGGTCCAGACGGACCAGAGCTTTTATATTGTAGATGCGCCTTTCAAGACGCTTCTGACGGGATTGGATGTGAAGAATGGACAAGACGGGAGCGGGAAAGATGGTGTCTGGGAGGTAGAAACGCTTAGTGCGAGGATAAAGGCTATTGCCGGCGTACTAGAAGTTGGCATCTTTGCAGGTCCTAACGGGATTCAGACGCAGAAGGCTGGGAAGCAGGGTGGGCAAAAGCCGGTTGCTGTTTACTTTGGTCTGGAGTCTGGGGAGGTGTATGTAAAGAGATACAGTGAACTACAGGGCTAGATTCGGGGAACTGCTCTTGAGATACATTCACAACGGTCGTAGTCTGCATTCGAAGAGTGGATGTCTTGGAGAATAGGTCCGCTTTGGAGTGAACGAGATGTGAACAACAGGAAGCAAACGGTTCTCCCTCGATGGATTCAAGAGCCCCAAGTTCTGGAACTCCCTGCGCAACTCGAGAAGCTGTTAGGAGAATACCGGGTTGGAAGATGGATGCATCCTCGCCTGAGCCTGAGCATCGTCATTCCTCTGCCTTCAATCACGTGCATGTAGACCTTTTACTTTATTGTTATTACTTTTCAAGGGTCAAGATGCCACGATCTCCCCAGAAAGCCTGCTCAAAGATAAAGTGGGAAGAATCGCGTCGCGAACTTGCCAATGTACATGTAAGAAGTAATCATTTCGCATCTTCTGTATCCGCCCACACACCATGGCCACGCCAATCGATCAACATGACCAGAAATCACCACCTCGAAGAGATTTTAAATATCTCGTCCTACCCAGCAATGACACCAAACAGTATCAATCTCCCCATACTCCTCCCTCTCTGCAGCTGGATTTTTATCTTCTCAATTACCTCGACCGCGGAAATATTGGTAACAGCAAGCTTCTCAACAAAGATACAGGTGATTTCATACGACACCTACACAGTTTTCCATGTTCTCGATCGCATAAGCATTGCGTCTTCGACGTCCCAAGCATCCGAATTTTGAAGAAGACAGAGGCCATTAGAAGGCTTCCAGCCTTGGCGCACGGTCAGCCTTGGCGCACGCTTTCTATAATTCAACTTATACACCTTCTCTACGGTCGCATTCTATTAATATAACGGCTATACTATTAATGCTTTCCTCTATATACATTTCGACTACGCCGGTTTGATTAGGACAACTTCTAGACCCTTATAGGCAGTATTATAATTAGTATAGCTCGCTTTACCTCTAAAGCCCGATTTCCGGCTTTCTTCCTTAGAGTATATATAACATCTTCTTCCTATAGCTGTTCAAATACAATACGCCTTAGAGGGTTCCTTACCTTCTTAATACTGTCCTAAAGATTGTTGTTTAGCTATCTAGTAGCTATAACTAACTGTTTCCTTATCTCCTTCTTAGCTACTTTCCTACCTCCGTTTAGGCCTTTATACATTCAGGATTACGTTGCGCGGTGGTGAATTAGTCAGATTGCACGTAATAGATTTAAATTAGGGCTAGCTTCCGTCTTTCCGAATAACTAATTATATACTACTCTACCTAATCCTTTGCCTAAAGGCCTAAAGCTAAACCGCTAATTTTTATCGTAGATTCCGCTATCAAAATACGATCTCGCTATACAAACGACAACTAGCAAATCCAATACGAGGAGGTTGTAGCCCTGCTAATTGCGAGTCTAACGATCTAAAAATCTCGTGTATGCGACGTATACGCGCTAAGTTACACTAATTTAGCCGAGCCTACTTCTACAGCTATCCGCCTATCCAAATACACCGATTCTCAACATATCGCTATACACTAAGTCAATACCTAGAGGTCCTTAATTAGGGCTATCCGACTAACTTCTTCGCTATACGTACCTACGCGCGACTTCTCGCTATCGAGTTCTCGTCTACGTCGGAAATAGCGCAAACGAGTTAGTCGAGAGTAGCAATTCACGTTTATCGATAATAACTTTAGCATTTCTAAAGCGACTAGCTTATTAAAATAGCGGATATTCTTAATCGCTAAATTATCTAGGTCCCGTCTCTATAAAGTGCTATACTGCGACTAATAGTTGTTAAGCTATATAGCCTATTCGATATAAAATATAGTAGTGGTAACGTAACCTATACCCGCTAGCAACGGTTTAGCTTTAGGCGCTTCGCTAGAATAAGATCTCGAATGGCGCTAAACCTAATGTAGTATAGTGTAGAAATGGAAGTTACGAGTATATACACGAATTCAACTACGAAGCGCCTAAATAGAGGTAGGCTACTTTCTAAGCTAGTTTCTCCTTCCTTTCCTTAGTAGCAACCTGTCTCTACTGTGCCTTTAGTGCCTTAGCCTATATAGTATATTGCTTATTTAGTTGCTACTAGACCCTCTAAGCCTCCTTCTAAGCAGCCTCTGCTTGTTTCTTTTGCTCCTTCCTAGTAAGTATATCTCTTGCTTACTAAATCTTATTAGGTAAGTAAAACATAGCAGTAGAGCCGTCTTTAGCCCTTATCTCTTTAAACAACTTCTTACCTCGCTTTCTACGCTTCTGCTTATTACTAAGAGTAGCTATAAGTCTACTAACTTAACTTAAGAGCTATATATTCTGAGCCTGTAAGCTGCTAACCTAGTCCCTTAGATTTAGCACTTTCTTCGAGTTCTTCGCGTCTACTACAGTCTTAACAATAGCCTCAATCTTCTTCTAGTTAGCTCGCTTAATACTCGACTTAGTTAAAGCCTTTAAGGAAGGCCTACTAGCCTGCTTACTAGATGTCGCTTCTGTCTTATTCTTTAGCTTCTTTAGCTTAGATAGTACTACCTCTAGATTAAACGGATAGATGCCTATCTTCTAGAAGCTACTAGATATATTCTTCTTTACTATAGCCTTAGTCTAAGCCTGCTAGAATAGGTTAAAGAACACCCGCTTTATTATACCCTATATACCTATAGATCTGTGTATAAACTGGTTTAAGGCTATTAAATAATAGCTTGTAAGAGGCGCAAACAACGAGACATCTAGAGGCTGTAATCTATAGGTTAAATAAGGCGGATACACGCCTATTAGTATCTATCTTTATAGTGCCTAGTTAAGGAACTTCATATTCAAATAAGAGCCGTAGCTATCTAGCATTAATAGCCGCTAAGAGCGACCATTACGAGCCTTCTGCTTTATAAAGCGATCGAATACTTAAGTAAGCTATACGAAGCTAAGCTTATCGTTTGTCTAGCTAGAAGGTAACTCGGTAAAGAAGGCTGTATGCTGTTATAGGTCTACATCTTCTACCTAGGTATCCTAAAACTAGCTAGGTTAAGCCTTATAGATTAAGGCAGGTAGCAGTGCTTTACTATTAGCACTAATATAGGCAATAACTATTATCTATTTACGGTTGCTATCCTGTATATGCCCCTTTAGCTAGCTACTTAATAAGGCCTGCTTTGTAAAGATCCTTCTAGCTTTGCTAAGCATACCTATTATAAAGCCCTTCTTATCTATATTATATATATTCTTAGGCTTAATATTATACTTCTTTATTTTTGCTTCTAGCTTAGTAAAGTAGTTAGTATACGAGGACTATGAATTAGCCTTCTTCCGAGCCTTATCTAGGTTGCTAAGGTACTTAGAAGACAATATGTCTAAGTGCCTTTTAGTAAACTTAGTAGGCTAGTTCTTATTAGGCTCCTAGCTATAGACCTGCTTAGCGAAATTCCGTATTATTTAGGCAGTCGGTAGTAGGCCTAAGTCAGTCAACTTATTGATATATAGGACCAACTTAGCCTCTTATGGATCACTTAATAATCGCTTGTCTTCGTATTAGGCCTGTTTGCTACCTTAGATACCTCTCTAGCGCTTAGAAAGCGTATAACGGTTCACTCTATAGGTCCTAGCAGTAGCAGCGATATTAGGAGTGTCCTAGCTATTTAGATCATCAATCGCCTTGTCAATCGGGTCTATAGTTGTAGAGTTATTCACATATAAAGATAGTCTACGGAAGTGGCTGAATACCGTGCGCCAAGGCTGACCGTGCGCCAAGGCTGGAAGCCTTCTACCATGGCTGACCGTCTTTTTCTTCGCCTGGCGTGCGTTCACCGTACAACATTACGCCACGACGCTGGTCTTCGAAAGGTGGATCCTTTCCTGGAGTTGTACTGGTAGAATACCGTGTCGAGAGACGATCGATTCGAGTCGTATTCATCTTCCCACGTCTGCGACCTTGGAGGGTGTATGTGGAGGCTGCATTGCGGAGAACTGTTGGGTTGGAATTGCCGGGCTAGAAGGATTTTGATGTATCTGCCTTATCTAGGTTCCCATCACGATTCTTTCCGTCCCACTAGTCTTCCTATTTCTGCTCGATTACCCTTCCAAGGCGGGATGGCTGACAACTGGCTTGGCCGAATCGCGACGTCGAGGTCCCGGTCAGGGAGGAGAATCAGCGCGGGCAAAGATATCTGTGTCCGCGGCGTGTAATTTCCCCACAGCAGTGCTGGCGGTGGGTCTCCGATTGACCTATGGCTACGTGAGTCCAAGGTCCAAAAGTCTGTTGGGCGAAACCAGAGTGCGCATTTATCATTATTGAGCCGATCTGAATTGGCTATGTGCAGCAGCTTTTCTGATTTGCGCGCACGGTAGTCACGAAAGTCCTGCCGTTTCGAGGTTTCAAGGCTTCCCAGCTTGAGATTCATAGAGGCTCATGAGGATTCGCACGTCGCGGGCGACAGTGGGATTGAAAGGGGCCATCTCCTGCATGAAGCAGAGAGCCTCGCGATAGGAAGTCTCGAATCTTTCGGGTACGATTTCTCGGATCTTGGCCTCTGGAGCAGACTTCAGCCGATGCATTATGAGAAGCTGCCCGAACAACCTATCCCACCGTAAGCAATTGCCATCGTGGTTCATCATAACCATACTTACTGGCCGCAGACGAAGAAATTGAGATGCATATAGCCACGCATCTTTATGCAGCGCTGGAAAGCCGCAAACCATGCGATGGCAGCCTCAGCAGAGCGTCTGCAAATATCGAGATCATTCTCGGCAAGTTTGGAAACGCTTGAGAGGGCTTTGTATAAGAAAGGCCTGCCAATGTGATATATCGAGATCCAGTAGCGGCCCTGTAGCATAGCCACAGCCAAAGTCTGCGCGGGATGATTGTGGACGACTGGTTCGCTGTCAAGATCATCTCGAATCGACGAAGGGAGACTCGAACGCCACTGCTCTAGCTGATGAAATAGCTCCTGAGCGAGATAGGCTGAAGGATTGGTATGAAAGAGCTCATCGCGGATACGTGTCATAATGATTCGTACCGCGATCTGTGCGAGGTAGTGGCAGTGATAATAGTCATCGCAACCGCTTGTTGCCGGATGTCCGTGTCGAATGAATTTTGGTAGAGCGACACGCCCTTCAAGGCTTTGAAGGGAGCTCGGAGGTAATTCCAGCTCGTCCGTAAGGATGGTGTCCCTCATCAAAGCCGTCCAAAACAGTCTACGCTGTAAGTCGATTTCATAGTCATCAGCCGGGTGAGGATGTGACAGCCAGAAGGCTGCGATGATTGTGCAAGCCTGACTGGTCATAGCCCATTCATCAAGCGGCCGTAGCAAGACGGCGTATACAGCTGCAGCGAGAAGAAAGTACTGGCAGCTTTGAATGTCTCGCTCACTGAGGAGAAATCCGATGCGTCTTCGGCTCTCGTCGAAAAGTCGCAGCGCGATTTCACAGTTTTGTGGTGTTGAAGAATCGCAATTGGGGGGAGACAGGTTTCGTGCCTCCATAGAGGAAGACAAGGCAAAGCCCCCTTCATTGAACGCGTCTTGTGCCATGTAACCCAGAGCCATGACGGTCAAAACTAGGCACGACTCTATGTTTATCCCAAATGCGGTCTCTACTGCGACGCCGACTGTCTTGGAGAAGGACTCGCGATCTAGGATCGGAGCCGTGCGATTGAATGTGTCGAAGTATAGTTCGCAGAGTGTATTCAAGTCAGACAGACTCAGCGTTGAGAGCAATGGTGAGGGACGCTCGTCATAAGAGATCACGCGACGAGGTAGAATGGGTCGCTTCGATTCCAGATGCAAAGGTTGCTGTCGTAGTTCTGGGTCTTTAACATGCAGGGTCCAGTCCATGATGCGATGAGCGCTGAAGGATAATTTGACACTTTCGGCATCGCCATGGGAAGCCGACTGCGGTGATTTGATCGTCGGTTCTGAGAGAGGCGACCGAGTTTGACTCGATGAGTTTGAATCATGAGTCTCAGGGCGCGGCTCAACCTGCCTGGCATCTGGCGTGGCTGGCTTGCCATCGAGTTTAGTCTCGATACGTCTTATGGCAGCCATGATGACACTAAGGGAGGTCTCGTGTCTGCTTGGTGTCAGCCGTACAGCCCGTGCAGGATCACGAATCTATTCACCGGAAGCCCCGACTATCATTGTATATACAGTCAATACCGAAAAGGCGACATCGACCGCAAGGTGAGCCCTCATCGCATTTGGTCCTTTTCGTGCGGCATGCATGACACGCCTGTTTTGGCGTCAGGAACTGGTCCGCTGGCTGGTTGGGGGACGCACCGCTCGAGCAATGAAGAGTCGCTTCCGGCCTGTTGGGCGCACAGTGTCTCCAATATCCTCGTCTCGGGAGACTGAAGCGTTGTCCATCGCATGTTCTGCTCTTGTCGGGTCAGTTGCAACTTGCAACTTGCACTTTTCACCATTGAACTTTTGTTGAGAGATGCGAGTCGTAAACAACCCCGCGCAAATCTCCTCGGCGAGCCGGGATTTTAATAAGAGCATGATGCTGGTACATATGGATTATTATGGATATCCAGGAACGGATCGAGACTGGACAATGGGCATTTATGTCCCCGTGGAGACGGTCAACCCTCCATCCACAACTATTGTATGTCCTGTGATGTATTTTGCTGCTGCACTTGCCAAGAACACAGCAGCATCGGCCACATCAAAAGGTGTACCCATGTGGCCCATTGGCACGTTGTGCTCGGTCACTTTCCGAAACATCTCTCTCTTCCCTTCATCAGGACTGAACTCCATTGCCTCTACCAAGGGTGTCAATATCAGTCCTGGAGCCACACAATTCAAACGCACACCGTCCTTGGCAAATGCGGCGGCTGTCACTCGTGTGAAGTGCATAACAGCGGCCTTGGCAGTGTTGTACGCGATCTGCGGCTTGCCTAGGTATCGGAGTCCTGCGATGGAGGAATTGTTCACGATTGATCCACAGCCCTGCTCTTGCATTATAGGTATGACTTTTTGGCAGGCGAGGTAGACGCTGTTGAGGTTGATGTGGAGTTGCGAGTTCCAAAGTCCCTCGTGTAAGCTCACAGCATCTCCCTGAACTGGGAAGCCGACGTTGTTGATGAGGATGTCTATGCGGCCGTAGGTGGATATACAGGTATCGACGACGCGCGAGACATCGGTGGCAGATGTCACATCAGCGGCCATGACCGTGCATGGGCCCGGCAGTCGGGATTTCGTTCGCTCTGCTGCGGCCATGTCCAAATCGCATCCAAAGACGAACGCGTCGTTTTGTGAGAGTCTGAGTGCGATGGCTGCTCCATTGCCCCAAGCCTCTGGATTGCAGCTTGTGGTCTGCCCGATGCCCATGACAAGGGCGACCTTCTGTCGTAGATCCGGATAGGTTGGGAATTCATCCATAATTTGAGACGTGCCAGGTGCCCGAGCGTAGGTACGATGGACATGCTGACACGCGGCTGCGGGCCACATAGGATATAAGTGCTTCCACAGCACTGTATAGCCTCATCATTATTATTGTCATCACATTGTCAATGTCTTCGGCCTTTCAAAGCCTAGCATCACGGTCGACGGGGGGATGCGTGATGCCCGATGCCCGCGGGCATGTGAGGAGGATTTGGCACTAACCATATATAGCTAGCACAATTTTCGGAGTTGCACTGTTCTCCCCCACATTATTATTGTCTTCGACGTCTGGACGTCCTCTCTCCGAACAAGGACATGCTCCCCTCATCTTCGCCGTCCTCCATGCATTATTATTGAGCATTGACACTATGCAACCCATGGCAAGTTATATGGCCATCTTCTCCCGCATGGGAGGGGCTTGTTCCACTCGACCTGCTATCTTCATCATCGTCTGGGGCTTCTATAAACTCCCGAGTCGTTGCACATGGTCTGACTTCGGCCCATAACCTCGTAATAATGCACTTCACAGCTCTGTTCACAAACATCCTCCTTGCGTGCTGGTCGATAGCGTGCCACGCTGCCGAAAGCTCGAGTGTGCGCAATGTCACGACATCCGATGGGGTCCGGCTGGCCGTCATACAGGCTGGACCGGCTAATGGCCACGCACTACTGTTTATCCCAGGCTGGCGCCAAACTGCCGCCCAGTGGAAGAAGCAGGTCGAACATTTTTCCCAGGCTGGCTACCGGGTGACGGCATATGACTATCGCGGTCACGGGGACTCGGAGAAGCCTCACTATGGATATCGACTGTCTAGATTTGGTGCAGACCTCAAAGACATTCTGACTGGCCTGGACCTTCGCAATGTTACCATCATCGCACATTCCATGGGCTCTTCCGTAACCTGGGCGCTATGGGATCAGTATCCCAAGCAACGATGGCGGATGAAAAGCTTCGTAATCGCAGATCAGTGCTCCGTTCTCGTACAAGATCCAACCTGGACCCAAGCTCAACGCGACACATGGTCGTGCGCCTTGTTCGAGCCCTCTCGGGTGTATACCTTGTCCGCCAACCTGTCGAGCGAACTGAGACCATTAATTACCAGCATGTTCACGAAGGAGATCTCTCAACACGACTTGGATTGGATGTTAGCACAGAACTTGAAAATGAGCGACAGCAACGCCGCAACTTTGTTGATCAATCACGCCTCCGCAGACTGGCGAGACCTACTTCCAACTATCAACATTCCTACAAAGGTGCTTTCTGGAGCGGTCAGCATAAATAATGCGACTGGTATCAACTGGGCAGCCACCCAAATCCCAGGCGCTACGACGTATACATTCACAGCAGAAGAGTTGGGCAGTCACTTCGTGTTCTGGGAGAATCCGAAACGATTTAACCAGATCGTTCAAGATTTTATCTCCTCGTAATTGCTCTAATCTGATTTCGAGCATGCCACAGTACATTCTTTGTCTAGCTAGCTGGAATTAATAGCAATGTAGGGAGTAATAATAGGAAATAGGAGAGTATACATCTTGGCGCGAACATTATGTCATCATCACCCCGCGAAGCTCCAGAGTCGCTTGTTCGCGTTTGGCCTGTGCCTGAACCAAGCTCTCAGGTACATGGCACACAACCACAATCCTTTACATGACACAGTCCTTTAGTGCTCCTTGAGCAGATATTCAACGTGGAGTCGCCAGTGCACAAAAGGCTCAAGATGGCGGCTGTGAGCCCGGTGAAGGAGGTTCCGCCGCCTCTGCAAGACTTGCCGACGGCGAAGGAGAGAAAGTACGACCGGCAACTGAGGCTTTGGGTGAGTGAACATGGCTTCAATTGCTGTGGCTGCACATGGCTAAAATGGCTAGGGCGCAACTGGTCAAATCGCTCTGGAAGAATCGCACATCCTTCTCATCAACAATGGACCAGGCGTGACAGGCGTCGAAACGCTCAAGAACATCGTCTTGCCTGGGGTCGGCCAGTTCACCATCCTCGACTCGGCTTTGGTCTCAGAAGCAGATCTGGGCGTCAACTTCTTCCTAGAAGACTCGTCGTTGGGCAAATTCCGCGCAGAAGAGACAGCCAAGTACTTGACGGAGCTCAACCCTGATGTCCAAGGCAACTTCATCACCGAACCGCTTGAGAGCTATGCAACCAAGGATAATCTCTTCGCTTCCTATAACCTCGTCCTGATCGCCGCACCCATCGATCCTACTGTTCTCGCGCTGATCAGTGAACACCTGCAAAAACGCGACATCCCCGCCTTCTACATCCACTCGCTTGGCTACTTCAGCCATTTCTCGCTCTGCCTACCATCTGCATTCCCGATTGTCGAAACGCATCCAGATCCTACTGCCACGACCGATCTTCGCCTATTAACACCATGGCCGGAGTTACTCGACTTTGCGCGGAGAAAGACTGCAAACATGTCCACGATGAAAGAGGATGAATTCGCTCATATACCATACGTGTGCTTGCTGCTACATTATCTCGAAGAGTGGAAGAAGCAACACGGAAAGCTACCAGAATCATACAAAGAGAAGACGGCATTCCGAAGTCTGGTTCGCTCAGGCAGCCCGAGCGAAGAGAACTTTGACGAGGCTTGTGCGGCCGTGCTCAAGACACTGAATCCTCCAACACCGCCATCTTCTGTGCGGGAGATTTTCAAAGCGCCTGAAGTGGACTCACTGACATCCACATCGCCACCTTTCTGGCTCATTGCAAATGCAGTATCCCAGTTCTACGCTAAGCACGGCGAGCTACCACTTCCTGGAGCTGTTCCTGACATGAAAGCTCAATCAGACACATACATCCAGCTGCAAAACATCTACAAGCAAAAAGCTCGGAAAGATGCCGCCGAAGTCTTGACCATTGTCCGCAGTATCGAAGCAGAGACGGGGCGTGCCTCGGATCTGGTTATTTCAGAAGCTGACGTCGAGAACTTCTGCAAAGGAGCTGCTCACATCTCTCTCGTCCGTGGCCGACCTTTCAAGATCGCCACACCCGGCATCAAGGCCACTTTCGGCGACCGGGCTAAGTTCCTCTGCAACCAGCTCACCAATCCCGAGAGTCTCGTCGGCCTTTACATTGCCTTCTATGCATGGGACCTCTTCGCAGCCAGCCACAGCTCTGGCCCAGCTGTGCCCGGCGGACCTGCACTGCAAGCTGCTGGTGCCCACGACTACGAACAAGATGCCGAAAAGCTAGCCGAAATAGCTCAGACTGTCGTCGATTCTATCATCAATGAAGCAGGAACGCGGATTGAGGATCCAGAGTACTCCAACATCAAGACCTCTGTAGGCAACTACGCCCGCGAGCTTGCACGTGCAGGCGGCGGCGAATTGCACAATGTTGCTTCGCTATCGGGTGGTCTAATCGCTCAGGAAGTGATCAAAGTGATCACAAAGCAGTATGTTCCTATCGACAATACTTGCGTCTTCGATGGCATCACCAGTCGGACTTGGGTGGGACGGATTTGAAACCGCATTTCATGACGAAGCGGGCGGCGTTGAGGGCATTGAGAGACGGCTGAGCATTTCGCCGGGTTGAGCAGGTAGCATCACACAGCCGGGTTTGCTATGTTCGCTAAGAGGAGACGTTGACACGAAGTAGATGAGACCAAGTACTGAGCAAAGCGCTCAACAAATGAGGCGCGCAGAAACATTGGATTCGGAGAAAGACGCCGACATGAACCGGAAAGTGCATGACTCCATTTATCAAGCTTCCTCTTCACCGCTTTCGACTTCCAATCTCTCTCCATTTGCTGTCCCTCAAAATCAAATGCAAAATGATCAACATACGCCATATACACCCCAACCCAATATAACAGTGCCATGCAAATATCTGAGCTACTACCTAAAAATCTCACTTCGGTGCATCCGCCAAAGCAGCCCGAATAGCATCACAAGTCGCCTTTGCATCACCAAACAACATCTTCGTATTCGGCTGGAAGAACATAGGATTCGGAATATCCGCATACCCAGATCCCATCCCCCGTTTCATCACAATGACCTGTTTCGACTTGTACGCATCAATAATCGGCATCCCGGCAATCGGACTACACACAACGTCAGCAAAAAAACCTAGACACCCACACTTCCACGTGTCGACTCACCTATCCTTCCTCAAAGCAATAGGATTCACAGTATCGTTAGCCCCAATGACTAACGTCAAATCCACATCATCAAAACCTTCTTCATTGATCTCATCCATTTCCAAAACGATATCGTATGGAACCGAGGCTTCGGCGAGGAGGACATTACATTGTCCCGGCATTCTTCCGGCCACAGGATGGATTGCGAATTTCACTTCCACGCCCATACTTCTCAACATACTCACGATTTCCGCGATGGGATATTGGGCTTTGGCGACGGCCATGCCGTAGCCGACGACAATGACGACTTTCTGGGCATTGCGTAGAGTTTCGACCGTTTCTTCGAGTGTGGTTTTTGTGATTTCGCCTTCGATTTTTTGGTCGGTGGATGTGGGCGCGGAGATTCCGCCGAAGAGGACGTTGGTTAGGCTGCGGTTCATGGCTGTGCACATTATGTATGATAGGATTGAGCCGGAGACGCCGATGAGGGAGCCGACGGTTGTGAGGATGGGGGAGTTTAGCATGAAGCCTTCCGCTACGAGGGCGAAGCCGGAGTAGGCGTTTAAGACGGTGATGACGACGGGCATGTCTGCGCCGCCGATTCCTGCGGTGGTTGTGAAGCCTTTGGCGAAACTGAGGGCAGTGTTGGCGCCGAGGCAGGCGACTGCTATGGCTGGTGCTCCTGGGGCGAAGGCGCAGAAGGCGCCCATTGTTGCGACGTTTGCGGTTAGCATGCTGGCGTTGATGAGGTGGCGGCCTGGGAGGATTGTTGGACGAGATGACATTTTGCCGGCGAGTTTTAGGAAAGCGACGATTGAGCCGGTGAAGGTTACGCCTCCGATTAGGACACCGAGGTATCCGGAGACCATATGCGTCATGTCGAGATGGTTGATAGAGGCCATGATGGCACCGATACTAGTCAAGACTGCTGCGAGACCGACGACGGAATGCAGTGCTGCCACGGTCTGGGGTAGCTCAGTTGGACTGATACGACGACCGATGAGCGCTCCGACTAAGCTTCCGATACCTGCAACACCAAGGAGCTGAATCAGTGATTCCATGGGAAGCCCGACTGCAGCTAGCGAGGCCAGAACACCAGAGCTGACACCCAAGATACCCAGCAGGTTGCCAGATCTTGCTGTAACCTGCGAGGCCAGGCCAGTCAATGAACCAATGCAGAGAACTGAGCTGACGAGATATCCAGCTTGTACCAGGCCGGCCATGCCTGTGGTGGTCGCAGCAATGAAACCACCACCGAAGAGGACACCCGGGATAGCGTACAGCCAGGGATATTCAGGAGGATCTGTAGGTCGTCTGAACATGTCCAGCATGCGCTTCGTGATCACGAATCCTCCAGTGATATTGACAAAGGCCAGCAAAACGGAGGCGGCACCGAGCACCTGTGGCACTGTTTGTGGCAAGTATCCTCCTCCCATGATGAAGAAGCCACCAATACCGACCATGCCAGAGATGGCGTTGGTGACGGACATGAGAGGTGAGTGCAGAGCAGGAGCGACGCCCCAGACAACCCGATAGCCAATCAGACCTGCAAGAGCGAAGGTGAAGAAGTTGCTCATGAATAGTGGACCTGTCGCCTTGCCGAGTGCCAGCGCAGTGGTCATGCCACCAGTAACGACTCCAACTTCACGAACAGCCTTCTGCCATGGAGTAAGCGCAACGACTTCCTCCTCTTTGACTTCCTCCTTGACAGGTGGTGGTGCAGGCGGAGCGACAGGCGGGAGAGCCGGCAGAAGCTCACCATTGTAAGTGACGATAGATCTTCTCACCACTTCGTCATTCAAGTCGATTCCGAAATGACCTTCCTTGGGCGACATCGAAAGCAGGAACTTGGTGATATTGTTGGAGTACAATGTTGAAGCTTGAGTTGGCAATCGAGATGGCAGATCCGTGTATCCGATTACAGTGACTCCCTGATAATGGATAAGTTCTCCAGGAACTGTGACCTCGCAGTTGCCTCCATTCTCAGCAGCCAAGTCAACAATCACGGATCCGGGCTTCATAGCGGCGACCATCTCCTCGGTGATCAAAGTCGGTGCAGGCTTTCCAGGAATCAGGGCGGTAGTGATTATGATGTCGACGTCCTTCGCCTGCTCCATGAAAAGCTTCATCTCCGCCTCGATGAACTCCTTAGACATGGTCTTGGCGTAGCCTCCACCTCCGGATCCATCTTCTTTGATCTCGACTTCGATGAACTCTGCTCCGAGGGATTGGACTTGCTCGCGAGCCGCAGATCTGGTATCGAAACCACGAACGATGGCTCCCATTCGTCTCGCCGTAGCAATGGCACTGAGACCAGCAACACCGGCTCCAATGACCAAAACCTTGCCAGGTGGTATCTTTCCTGCGGCCGTGGTCTGGCCAGTCAAGTATCTGCCGAAGTGGTTACTCGCTTCTAACACCGCCTTGTATCCAGCAATATTCGCCATGCTGGACAGAACATCAAAGGTCTGCGCTCTCGTGATCCGAGGAATCTGGTCCATAGCAAAGGTGGTGATCTTCTTCTGGACCGCGGCATCTACGATCTTCTTGTTCCTCTCAAGATTCGGCTGTAGAATGGAGATCAACACACCGCCTGCCTTGAATCCTTGAAGGAAGTTGTTGGGCGATGCCATGGTACTTCTCAGGCGGGGAGGCCGGACTTTCAATATGATGTCGCTGTCAAACCAGACTCGACTGGCGTTCACCATCGTGGCGCCTGCTTCCTCATACTCGTGGGCCGAGAACTGAGCCTGGAATCCCGCGCCATGCTCGACCAGGATCTGCTTGAAGCCTTTCTTGAGCAGGAGTTTTGCATTCTGAGGCGTGATGGCAACTCTCCTCTCGCCGGTGCGAACCTCGAGAGGCACGCCAATGGTAAGTTCGGCATACGGGACAGTCTTGACCTCCTCAACGTGCTCCTCGGCCGGCTCACTGCGCGGTGCTTGAGCCGCTGCTGCAGCTCCTTGACATCTTCGCGAGCTCTGGTATAGCGGCCTTGTCGGCACGAATGCACATAACAGACTCTGCTTCGGCGGGAGCAGCGATGAAGTCAATGGCCTCCACGGCCCGCATCCGCATCCAGGCCACATTGTGGCGATGTGGTCTTGATCATGTATCGTCCGCGTGAGCCGGGCCCCTGCTTTGGTCGAAGAACGGGCTTCCTGCTTCGTATGACACGTTCCAACCACACAGCTAGAGCTTCGAGCAGATGACTTTGGCAGCTTTGTTGCTCCTTCCTGGAGAAGCCCAGTGTGCAGACGCAGTGGAACGCGCCACGACACGCGTAGACGCAGGAAGTAAGATTCGGCAGCAGGAGAAGGTACCTCTTCAGCCGAGACAGTTCCCCCAAGGCCAAGGCCAAGCACACCCCGCGCGACTCAGACGACCTCAGCGCGATTTTGGTAGAGGAAGCATCGAAGTGGAGTACCGAAGCCGCTACTCTACTGCACCCCAGTGTGGAGCCGCTGCCGCCGAGCCGTGCACGGGCCTCGCCTTGCTCCAGCTTCTCCATGACGCCTCTCCACGCTGCATACCACAACATTGCTGCTTTTCTCGCGTGGCTCATTTCACTGATCACGCTGCTTGAGAGTATATGACAAAGCTTGCGGAACGTGATGGTTTGGAGATGGTTTCTGGACGACGGTCCACACGCGTCGCGCGAGCCCATTCGCAGCACTGCAGCAGCACGTAAGTAAGCAAATATCCATTCGTTCTGACATTTTATGCAGTCGCCACGTGGAGATATCTATATATAATGTTCAATCACTGCTCGTCCTACGATGGCTTCTCTTCGCCCTGTGAAATCGTCAAATGGCCCTGAGACTGGACCTCATACCGCCCGAACTTTTAGACGTGATCATGGAAGCGGTCGTCGAATACAAATATCGAGACAACCGCGTGCTGTACACCGCAGAATCGATCAGGTCTTTGGCAGCGATAAGTTGCGTCTGCAGGCCGCTTCGCTTTGCCGCTCTGCCTCGCTTATACGGAAGTTTTTCTCACACCTTCGACACTTATAGCCGGCAAGCTACGAAATTTTTGGCCACGATTTTCGAACAGCCGAGCCTGGCAGCTCACATACGACATGCACATTTCGCAGCCGCGGCACATAAGAAGCTTCATGTCTCGCTGCAAGACTTGGAGTTCTGGAAAGATGCTCTCGAGCCTTTCGTTAACACTTCTATACACCAATCTTGGATGAAGGCCTTGAGAGCTGGCTGTTTCTTGGCGCAGTGTCTGCTCTTGGTACATCTCGCGAGCGGTCTGCGCAGAATCTACCTGGTCGCGGGCAAAAGAGTGCTGGACTGGACGACCGAAATGGACTTCTGCAAGGAATGTCCGCATCCAGGCCAATGTCTGAAGCACATCTTTTCGAAGCGAAGGACTCGCCCTGTACTAGACCAATTGTATCTAGATGGGTGCAGGAGCGTCCCTCCTCCTCTGTTCCAGCATGCCGTCTCCATCAGCACCGACGATCCAGCCCTCCACGCTATGGCATGTGCGAAAGATATAACTTTGAGAGGCTTGAGAAGCGGCGGTATCGGATCCAACATGTCCGCACTTGATCTTCGAGCATGCACTAGCCTGCACTTGTACGACTGCGAAACGGATCCTGCAAAATTATCAGGCCTCCTCGAGGCATCAGGCCCTTTGAAACTGTTCTCGGTCTCATTCGGCCGCGCAGTGGAACCCAAGCCCCGAGAACTCGAAATTGATCTGCGAAATCTATATGTGGGCCTCCAACACCACCGACAAACCTTGAGAACTTTGATCATTCTCTCAATCGGTCACTTCTTGAAAGTCAAAACACCACACCTGCGTCATCCGTGTGATGGATTTGAGAGACTCAGAAGGTTGGTAATAGATGAAGCCGTACTCAAAGGTGAGAAGGCTTGGGCCGACTTCAAAATCGCTAGATACTCTCTGCCAATCTCATTGGAGAGCATCACCATCTTGTCACGCGGTGGTCTCGACCTATACAAGTCTGTGGTTGAGACTCTTCAACACAGCCTGCCGTCTGGTTTCAGAACTTTGGGCCTCTGGTCTCCCTACGATAACCCCAGCAATCGCCCGCATCGGTGTCATGTGAGGTCAGAACGGAGTATGGGCCAAAGTGGGACCTGCAGGTGGGTACTCCACTGCCCACGAGTCGCTCCCACACGCAGATATCTGATTTTGGCTTGTCACAAGTGTCGACCCTTCACCACCTTTCCACTCATTCTGAAGAAATTTGTGGACAGGATGACAACGCCATACGGCCCAAGTATGTCACCTATCTTCTATTCCAATTTTAAGCTCGGTGGCTGGATCCACTGTCGTACTCCGCAGCAGCTCGACGGCGTGGTGAGCCGAGTCACTCCGTGTACACTTGCGCGACTGCCGGGCCTGGTGCCCGCGTAGACGTCGAAGGAGGCCAAGGAGGCAGGACCTTCTTGGATTTGAGAGCATAATCAATTCGGGTTGACGGCCGGAGATAGTGTAGTATAAGCGACAATTTCTCTGGTGGTCTTGAAGTCGCGGTTGGCCTTCATTCCATCTTGAAACTGATCTTGAGAAATTAAGTACTGCGATCGGTGTGTAAATCTTCCGCTGCGACTCTGATGCACATTCGTTCGTTGATCATACTCAAGCCGAAGGCCAGATTCTTGCGTGATCTTGACCCGTTTTCCCGTTTTCCCAACTCCACGTATCCTAGAACACGAAGTCCTTGGGTATTTGCGAAGCTATGGTGTTCGGCACTGTATAGAGAGTCTACACGTGCTCAATGTAGCATTCTTACATTCCCACTTCAGAGATCTCGTGGCCATTGCTTTCACATCTCAAGCGGCATACTCTTCTCTCTGGAACTACGGTGCACTCCAGCTTCCGGTCTTTCTTGCAGCTAGACTGGTTGGTCTTGATACGGCGGGGTCGAAGGATGCTTTGGAAGCGCAGCAAAGTGCAACTTGGATGGATTCGCGATCGTGGTTTTCGGTCGATCTTATGCTAGGGTCTAATCAATCGGGCGTGAGTCGAGCGACTTTGCATGATTAAAATCGACATGTTAAAAGCTCTTGCGGCGCCCGAAGCAGAGCAGACATGGATGTAGCAATGGAGTGTCCCGGATATGGAGGATGGAGGGTGAGGTATGGCGGCAGATTGACCAAGCCTTTCCAAACCTTGGCGCCTGCCCAACCTCCGCCATAGAAGTCTTCCCCACCTGCCGCACACTCCCGCCTGCCGCACACCTCGATTTAGCTTTCTCGAAATTCGACCCTCTATCTTACAACAACTATAACTATAGACACTGACGAGCAATATAAACGTGCGATAGCTAATTTGAAAGAGCAGAAGAAGCCGAATATTTCTACTACTATAAGAAAGTATTCCGTTAAGCGTACGAAGTTAAGTAAGCTATAGAATAGCAAAGCTAGAACTAAGAAGCAATAGTACGAAGAACAGCAATTACTTACTCCCTAACAAGAACAAACACTATGTAATTACATTAATTATCTTACCGAGATAGCCCTCCCTTCTACTATAGTAATAATACGTAATTTCGCCTACGAGATCTATAGTATAATGCCTAGAAAGAACTAGCCTACTCGCTTTAAACACCGCTAGAAAGAACACTTAGATTTAGAATATATTAGCAACTTAGACAAGGTACGTAAGAAGGCAGACAGTTATATCTCCTATACTTAGTACTTCGAGAAGCTATAAGCAGCTATTAAGAAGTATTAAATTAAGCTAAAGAATATTATAAATATAGATAAGAAGGGCTTTATAATTAAGGTCTTAAGCAAGGTATTAAGATACTTCTTAAAGTATACTATTAAGAGTAGACAACTTATAGGGTACCTATAGAATAGCAATAGAGAGTAGATAACGTATATTATAGCTATCTATATAGACCTTACTACCCTTCTGCCTATATTAATCTATAAGGCTTAACCTAGCAATCTTTAAGACACTTAGGTAGAAGATATAGACCCGGATAAGCATATAGCCTTCTTTATAACCTCTCTAACTAGGTAGACCTTAGATAAACTCGGCTTTAAATAGTTAACTAAAGTATACGATCGCTATATTAAAAAGAAGGCTTGTAATAGCCGCGACTAGAGGCTTCTTATAGTTAATAGATACGGCTCTTATTTAACTATAAAGTTTATTAACTAGGCTCTTAGTAAGCGGAAGATATTAGTAGGCGTATATCTACCTTACTTAACTTATCGGTTATAGCTACTAGATATATCTGTATTCGTACCTCTTGCCTCGCAATATTCTACTACTTTAAACGCCTATCTTTATAGGTTACAAGCTATATAAGGCATTACTAAGAGAGCCTTCTTTATACTATTCTAGTAAGCCTAGACACTAGTATTAACACCTTATAATATAGACTCTACGTTCTCGAAGATAGGCATTAATCTATTCGATCTATAAGTTATCCTATCTAAGCTACTACTACCGAAGCTACGTAACGGTTCAAACGAGTCCTTACGCCCTTCTATAGCTTCTAGACCCTCTACGAGTAGCTTACTTACTATATAAGATTAGCGGAAGATTAGTACGTTAATCCGTAGTAAGGTAAGGTATAAGAATACTAATAAGGTATTAAACCTACTATTAGGGCTAAAGGGGCTATACGTGATTAGTATATAATTAGGCCGAGTAAAGCTAGGGTCTTAGTGCCTTAGGTAGGGCTTAGCGCTTAGCGTTAGGCTAACTAGCCTGCCTTCCTCCCTCTCCTCCTAGCTTCTTATCGAATACTACTCGTATCTACTACTACCCTATCTACCTACTAATATACCCTTCTTATATAGTATTCGATCTACCCTTTAAAGGTAGTAGCTAGATAGTCCTTATTTTAAGCTTTTAGCGGTATAGCTACGAAAACTATCGATTTAACTATATTACGCCCGAAGAACGGGACCTATACGTACTATTCTATTAAAACAACCGTACCAATTATTAAGTAAGGCCTTCTATACGGCCTATTACACTAAGTTAATCGTACTAAGCCGATATCTACTAATTCCGCTATATCCGTATCTTAGGGGCTAATAATACATTATTAGTGTCGCCTCTTATAATAGCCGGTTTATTACGAAACAATAACTGCGGAGCCGCTAGCAGCGCTAGCAACGACAACGCTAGTAGTATAGTGCCTACTAAAGTGCCTACTAAAGTGCCTGCTAAAGTGCCTCCTACTAAAGAGCCTACCGGAGAGCCTGCTAAAGAACTTATAATTCTAGATAACGACCTAGAATTGCCTATCGACGATATTCTTAACAACATTATTAACCGTCGATATAGCTAACTAGCCTTTAGTCCCTAGCTAGTAGCGAGACTTTAAGAAGCTACTTAGAACAGGCTTACTGCCTTGCGTTAGGAATAATAGCTAAAGGATAATCTCCTCGAGATTCGCCGCTTATAGGAAGCCCTAACAACTAATACTAAGCCGATAGTAGGGCCTTCCTTACTACCCGTCCCTATCTAAAAGAAGGATGCTAAGCTTAAGGACTATACTGTATTTAACGGCTCTAGTCGCAAGCAATATAATAATTATATACGCGATTATAAGCTTAACTAACGAAATGCACCGAGGGCTCTTCTAGACGACTATTTACTAGTTGTCTACGCTATATAGTATATTAATAGCGACCTAAAGCGTATATAGGATAACCATTTTAACTCCCTTAACGATTAGACCGCTATTTAGTAGAAAACCTATAAGACTATTATGCTAGACACCCTTAGAAACCCTATACTAAGGCAATAACACGCCTAAGACTAATACCTACGTGCTAAACAAAAGGCCGACTAAACCTCTCGATCCTTCGAGGCCTATCTAAAGACCCTTAAGGACGATTTGCTACCTAAAACCGACTCTATCTAGATATCTAAGATACGCCCTAAATTGAGATAGGAATTAGTCCTTAAACTAGACCGCCGCCGTGTATTCGAACAGGCTAATCTAATACGTATTTAATTTATAGTCGAAGTAGAAACAGCCGAACGAGCTGTTTAGCTCTAGTAACGACTAGAATCGAGGATCCGACTAGCTAGTACTAACCGCGGCAACCGTAGTGCCCGCGGAGGAAACTAAGGTTCCTACTAAAACAATAGCGCTAATAATAGGAATAGTAATAATAACCGTAGGAGAGGCCGTAGCCGTCGGCTATATAGAGGAGGCTACGATAGGGGCCGTAGAAGGGGCTCGTATCCCTATAACGCTAACCGCTCTACTAACAATAATAATAGCTACGGCAATCTACTAACCGGATTAAAGTGCTTCAATTGTAATAGCACTAGCTATTTACTAGGCTAATGCGACAAACCTAAGGACTAGGCCCGAATCGACCGTACTACCGCTAAATACCGAAAGCACCTTTTAGCCGCTAACGCTACCCCTATAGGCTAACCTTCTAATTAGTCGAAAAAAGAGTAAGCGCCGTACTAACTGTTAGCCTTATATAGCGTAAGACTATCGACATTGTACTAGCTATTATACGTACCTGTCTCGTAGGGGATATATATAGCAACAATTATAAAACTAAGGTTACTCTAGACCTAGGAAATTTAGTTAGCGCCCTTATTAGCTATCGCCTAGCTAAGCAATTAGATCTTCGACAACTGCCTAGGACTAACCTACTAACCCTTGCTTAGTTTAATAACGCTCGGCACTTAACCTATAGAGCCTACTATATTTATATAGTTCTAAGAGACGACCTCGGTAATAAGCGCTTACTAGACTTTACTACCTACGTAGTAGATATAGACAACCTATATAGGGGAGCTACTATTATTATTAGCAACTCTGTTCTTAAGTACTATACTATTACTATAGACTTAGGTAGTTAATAATAGCGATTTAGAATCGCTAGAAAAGAGGACATTAAGTATATCGACGTTAGCGAGTGCCCTAACGATATTAGGGTCCTATTTATTAGCAACCTAATACTAGCCTCCGCCTTAGCTAATCCTACTACTAACCTACTTAGTAGTAATAACGATAAACCTATGCCTCCTAATAGCACAGGCCCTAATTAGCTCGCTCGTATACCCTAGACTATTAGGGAGACCTATATCGAGGTATTTAAATACTACCTAGCATCGACATTGCCTATATTTAAAGAGACGGATTATAAGATTAATATTATAGAGGGCAAAGAGGTTCCTTTTAGGCCCCTCTATAACCTTAGTAAACGAGAGCTTACTATATTGCGTAAGTATCTAGAGGAAAACCTAGCTAATAGCCGGATACGGTATAGTAATAGCCCTACTAGCGCCTCTATCCTATTCGTACTAAAGAAGGATAGTAGCCTATATAAGAAGGGTATGTTAGCAGGTAGATAGGGTAGTAGTAGGTACAGGTAGTATTCGATAGAGATCTAAGAGGAGAGGGAGGAAGGCAGGCTAGTTAGCCTAACGCTAAGCGCTAAGCCCTGCCTAAGGCATTAAGACCCTAGCTTTACTCGAGCCTAGTTATATGCTAATTACGTATAACCTCTTTAGTCCTAACATACGCTTCCCTTCTAAAGGCCGCGCCCTCGTAGCCGGTCTATATTCTATTCTTAACCTCTATCGCGGCTAACTTAGCAGGTCTAGTAAGCTTCTTAGTCCGCGCTAAACCAAACACACAATTACCGATTATGCAACCATATTAAACCTTACCTCTAATACAATACAATGTCTAACTCTAACTACGCTATCCTTACATACAATAAAGTAATATATAACTATAAGAATTGAGGACTATCGACTAATTATAATACGAGCGCGTCTTCCCTACTATAATAGGTAGACGTACGAGGTATTGTAGCCCTGCCTCCGTTCTAAGTAATGTCGTACCGAGTTCTTTGCGTCTACTCTTAAAAGACCTAGCAATGTCCGCTTCCGAGGGTTTGTCCGTTTCCGAGGGTTATTGTTCTTATTGTTCGTAGTTTCGCTAGCCCTAATTAGCTAGGTTTAGCGGCCTTCAATTGTTAATCTTATCTTATCTTTTCCGAAAAAACACAGCTCGTCTAGTTTCTATAGGTAAAGGCTATTATAAGTATAGTAGTAGAGGTTCGCCTCGCTTAAAGGGTTAGATAGATTAAGGAGTAACCTATTATCCGCAAGATCGACCCTAGCTAGCTTAGCTTTATAGTTTTACCCTTAGTTAGCTAGTCTATTAGTCGCTTAATCTTTAAGCGACTTAAAGTTTTGATTAAAGTTTTGATTAAAGGTGCCTTAGGCTCGTAGTGTAGGTAAGGTTGTGTCTATAGGTATAGCGATAATAGCAAGTAATATTTAATAATAGCGGCGCTAGTCGTCTTAGCGCTAACTTTACCTTCTTCTAATTTCCTTCTTTAACTAATAACAACTCGGTAATACCGTTACTAATATAGCTATATCCTTCCTTTCTTAAACAGCAACACACTCCGCAATACTGTTACTAATATAGCCGCGCCGGCCGTGCTATCCTTTAGTATAGGCGCAACGCCGTTATTATTATTATCGCTACTATTTATACGCGCGCGCGCCGTCGACCGACTAGGCCTTAGGGCCTCTATAGAATAAAGGAATAAGAGGGGGCGCTAAGAGAAGGGTCTTGTAGGGTGCGCTAGTAAAGAGGTAGATTCTATAGTAGTATAGTCTTATTGTCTTTTATTGCTAACAATTGCTTGCCTCTAATTAGTTAGCTAATAGCACCCCGGGGGTAGCATTAATCCTAGGCTTAGTAGTAACATTATAGGCATTATAAGCTCTTAGCCTTCTTCGTGTTCTTTATACTAGTCTAATACTTATCTAATAACTTAGTTATGTCTTTAAAAGAAGCTTTAGCTTCCTACGAGTCCTATTTAGGTAAATAGCCTTACTATCTTAATAGGTACTCCTTCTTGCCTTTCCTAGTCCGGTACTATAGGATACGTTCTATAGACTACAGCTCTTCGCTATCGGCTAGTATGTCCTCGGATTTAGCAGGTGCTTCATCCCCTTCGCGTAGGTAGTACGGCTTAAGGAGGGATATATAGAAGGTGTCGTAGATAGTGTAATAAGGTAGAAGCTACAACTAGTAAGCCTGTATGCCCTTAGCTTCTCGAATGCGGAATAGGCCAATGTATCTTAGTGCGAGCTTAGGCCTTGTTTTGCTATTAGGTAATAGGTGTTTGCGGATACGGAGGTTCTTAGTGCTTAGCATAACTAGGTCGCCTTGCTTAAAGGTTATTAGAAGGTAGTGTTTATTATAGTAGGCCTTCTAATAGGCCTAGGCCTTTGCTAGTTTGTTAGCTATCTTAGCGTAAATTTCTCGCATCTTTTGAACCCTCTTAATAGCTGCTAGTGTCTTAGGTGTTAGTACTTAACGCGCTTCCCTTTCCTTACGCTCGGCCTTAAGCGACAGGGGGTCTTGTAGCATCGCAGCGTTCTAGCCTATTATAGCTATATATAGTAACACCTTAGTTAATAAGTAGACACTATTGTTATATACGAATTCAGCTAGTTGTAGGAGGTTAACCTAGTCGTTAGGATTCTCGTTAATGTAGCTGCGCAGGTATTGCTATAGGGTAGCATTTTGCCTCTCTGTTTAACCGTTAGTCTATAGATAGAAGGCTATTAATAGCCGATGCTTTAGTCTTAGCTATAGGTATATTTCGCTCTAATAGTGCGATGTGAATATCGAGCCTCTATCGGAGACTATCCTCTTAGGGGTTCCCTAATAGGTATAGAAGATGTTAGTCTATAGCGCCTCTACTATATTAATAGTAGTCTAATCCTTACGCGCCGGGATATATCGAGCGCCTTTAGTAAATCGATCTACTACAATAAGGATAGCATTATATACGTCCTTGCTGCCCCTACGCTTAGTAGGCGGAAGGGCTATAATAAAGTCTATTATAAGCTCTACAAATAGCTTGTAAGGGATTAGTAAAGAGGATAACTCGCTAAAAGGCTAATGCTTTAGTGCCTTAATACGTTAGCATACGGCACACGTGTTAACGTATTCCTTTATATCCCGCTTACTATTTAGCTAGTAGTATATGCGCGATAGTAGCTCGTGCGACCTCTCTATACTATAGTAACCGGCAAGCTTACTATTATAGTATCGCTTAAGAAGTTCTTGTTAGATCGAATGTTTAGCGGGGACATAGTATCTGCCCTTAAACTTTAAATAACCTTTGTTATCGATCGACTAATTGCTACTCTTACTAGATCGAGTCTTTCGTCTACTTATAAGCTTGTCTATACATTTAGTAGCAAAGGCGTCCCTCTACTAAGCCCGTAATAGCTTATCTATAAACGATTGACTATCCCTATTTGCAAGGTTATTTAATAGCACCCTCGCTATTAAACGAGGTACGCATTATATATATCTAATAGCACTAGCAGCCGGATTAACTATATTAGTGCTTTAATCGCTATTACTGTATATTGCGATATCGACTAGGGAGTTATTATAACTTCTCCTATCTGTGTCCTTAGCCCTTGCCTTAATACGTACTATTAATATAGCAAGAGCATTAATATGCTTTAAGCCGTCGCGGAGTCCGGTAAGCCGCTTATCCTACGCTTGCTTATTAACAATACGGGCTATAGCAATCTTATACTGCAGGGTTAGAAACAAAGAATTAATATATTAGGTTTCGCTATCGTAATTAGGTCGCCTCGATAGGCTATTAGCAGGGTTGCTTACGCCTAGCCGATATAATATATTAAAATCAAACCTAGCGAGGTAGACGGCCTATCTAGCCTATCGACCTATAACCCTAGTAACCTTAGTAATGCTACAGAGGTTGTTATAGTCTGTATAGACCTAAATAGTATACTAAGCACTATCGAGATAGTAGCGCTAGTACTTAAAGGCCTCGATAATAGCTAGGAGCTCTTGCTCGTAGGTCTCGTAGCGGCGCTTAGCGTTAATTATCTTCCTCGAGAAGAAGGCAATCGGGTACTAATAATAGTTATTATCTGATTGCTAGGACATAATAGCCGATACAGCGAACTGTAAAGCGTTAGTCTCAATTCGGATCTACTTATTTAGCACGAAATAGTATAATAAGGGGACTTTAGTAAAGCGTCGCTTTAGACCGTTAAAAGCGGCTTATGCTCTGTTAGTCTATCTAAACTCTCTAGTCGGGTTAGCCTTAGTTTTAGTAAGCTTAGTTAGTAGCATTACGTGCCGCGAGTAACCTTCGATAAATCGACGGTAGAAGTTAGCAAAACCTAGGAATAATTGAAGCTCTTTAATACTAGTAGGTGTTAGCTATTTAGTAATGGTTTTAATTCGATTAGGATTAGCCTTAACACCCTTAGTTGATACAAGGAAGCCGAGGAATAACACCTCTTTAGCAGCAAAGATGCATTTAGAAGGCTTGTAATACAAGCTATAGGCTCGTAGGCGATCGAGTACCTTGCGGACTATAGCCTAGTACTCCGCAATGTCGGGGGAGTGTGTATAAACTAGGATGTTATCTAGGTAAACTACATAGAGGTAGTCTAATAGGCCCGAAAGGGCCCGATTAATATAGGACTAGAATGTTGCAGGGGCATTAGCTAGACTAAATAGCATAACTAAGTACTTAAAATAGCTATAGCGAGTGCGAAAGGCTATCTTCTATTCATCGCCCTTACGAATGCGGATACGATAGTACGCATCCTTAATGTCTAATATAGTATAGTAGTAGGTACTAGAAAGGCGGTCGAGGGTCTTATTAATAAGCGGGAGTAGATAGCGGTCTTTAATAGTAACAGCGTTAAGCCTACGATAATTAACACATAGGCGTAAGCTACTATCCTTCTTTAGCACGAATAGGATAGGTGCACTAGTAGGGCTGTTACTATATCGTATCCGGCTATTAGCTAGGTTTTCCTCTAGATACTTACGTAATATAGCAAGCTCTCGTTTACTAAGGTTGTAGAGGGGGCTAAAAGGAACCTCCTTACCCTCTATAATGTTAATCTTATAATCCGTCTCCTTAAACATAGGCAACGTCGATGCTAGGTAGTGTTTAAATATATTAATATAGGTCTCTCGAATAGGCTCCGGTATACGCTTAAGCTGTTTAGGGTCTATGCTATTAGGGGGCACAGGTTTATCGTTATTACTACCGAGCAGGTCGGCAGTTAGATTAGCTAAGGCGGAGGCTAGTGTTAGGTTACTAATAAATAGGACCCTAATATTATTAGGACACTCGCTAATGTCGATGTGTTTAATGTCCTCTTTCCTAGCGATTCTAAATCGCTATTATTAACTGCCTAAGTCTATAACTATAGTATAGTACTTAAGAACAGGGTTGCTAATAATAATAGTAGCTCCCCTATATAGGTTGTCTATATCTACTACGTAGGCAGTAAAGTCTAGTAGGCGTTTATTTCCGAGGTCGTCCTTTAGGACTATAGGAACATAGTAGGCCCTATAGGTTAAGTGCCGAGCGTTATTAAACTAAGCAAGGGTTAGTAGGTTAGTCCTAGGCAGTTGTCGAAGGTCTAATTGCTTAGCTAAGCGATAGCTAATAAGGGCACTAACTAAATTTCCTAGATCTAGTATAACCTTAGTTTAATAGGTAGTGCCCTTCGTATCCTATATAAGGCAGGAACGTATTATAGCTAGCACAATGTCGATAGTCTTACGCCGTATAAGGCTAACAGTTAGTGCGGCGCTTATTCTTTTTTCGACTAATAAGAAGGTTAGCCTATAGGGGTAGCATTAGCGGCTAAAAGGTGCTTACGGTGCTTAGCGGTAGCACGGTCGATTCGGGCCTAGTCCTTAGGTTTGTCGCATTGGCCTAGTAGATAGCTAGTGCTATCGTAGTTAAAGCACTTCAATCCGGTTAGTAGACTGCCGTAGCTGTTGCTGCTATTGTTAGCCGAGCGGTTAGCATTATAGGGATACGAGCCCCTTTTACGGCCCCTATCGCGGCCTCCTCTATATAGCCGGCGGCTACGGCCTCTTCTACGGTTATTATTACTGTTCCTATTGTTAGCATTGTTGTTATAGTAGGAACCTTGGTTTCCTCCGCGGCTACGGTTGCTACGGTTGCTAGTAGGTCGGATCCTTAATTCTAGTCGTTGCTAGAGCTAGACAGCTCGTTTAGCTGTTTCTACCTTAACTATAAATTGAATACGTGTTAGGTTAGCCTATTCGAACATACGACGGCGGTCCAATTCGAGGACTAGTTCCTATCGCAATTTAGGGCGTATTTCGGAAATCTAGATAGAGTCGGTCTTAGCTAGCAAATCGTCCTCGAGGGTCTTTAAATAGGCCTTAAATGAACGGGCTAATTAACTAGTCTTTTGCTTAGCTCGAAGGTACTAGTCCTAAGCGTGTTGTTGCCTTAGTATAGGGTTTCTAAGGGTGTCTAGTATAATGGTTTTGTAGGTCTGCTACTAAACAGCAGTTTAGTTATTAAGGGAGTTAAAATAGTTATCCTAGGTGCGTTTTAGGTCGCCGTTAATGTACTATATAGCATAGACGACTAGTAAATAGTCATTTAGTAGAGCCCTTAGTGCGTTTCGTTAGTTAAGCTTACAGTTACGAATGTAGTCGTTATATTACTTTCGACTAGAGCTATTAAACACAGTGCAGTCCTTAAGTTTAGCATCCTTCTTCTAGACTAGGACTAGTAGTAAGGAAGGCCCTACTGTCGGCTTAGTATTAGTTATTAGGGCCTCCTAAAGGCGGCGAATTTCGAGGAGGTTATCCTTTAGCTATTGTTCTTAACGTAGGGTAGTAAGCCTGTTTTAGGTAGCTTCTTAGAGTCTCCCTACTAGTTGGGGCCTAAAGGCTAGCTAGCTATATCGTCGATTAACAATATTATTAAGAATATCGTTAATAGGCAATTCTAGATTATTACCTAGAATTATAGGTTCTTCTTTAATAGGCTCTCCGGTAGGCTCTTTAGTAGGAGGCACTTTAGTAGGCACTTTAGTAGGTGCTATGCTACTAGTGTTGTTATTGCTAGCGCTGCTAGCGGCAGCACGGTTGTTGTTTCGTAATAAACCGGCTATTGTAAGGGGCGACACTAATAATGTATTATTAGCCCCTAAGATGCGGATATAGCGGAATTAGTAGATATCGGCTTAGTATGCTTAACTTAGTATAATAGGCCGTATAGAAGGCCTTGCTTAATAATTGGTACGGTTGTTTTAGTAGAATAGTACGTATAGGTCCCGTTCTTCGGGCGCAATATAGTTAGATTAGTCTTGTTCGTAGCTATACCGCTAAAAGCTTAAAATAAGGACTATCTAGCTACTACCCTTAAAGGGTAGATCGAATACTATATAAGAAGGGTATGTTAGTAGGTAGATAGGGTAGTAGTAGGTATAGGTAGTATTCGATAGAGATCTAAGAGGAGAGGGAGGAAGGCAGGCTAGTTAGCCTAACGCTAAGCGCTAAGCCCTGCCTAAGGCATTAAGACCCTAGCTTCACTCGAGCCTAGTTATATGCTAATTACGTGTAACCTCTTTAGTCCTAACAGCCTACGCCTATATATTAATTACCGTAGACTTAATACTATTACTATTAAAGACCGCTATCTACTTCCGCTTATTAATAAGACTCTCGATCGCCTTTCTAGTACCTACTACTATACTATATTAGACATTAAGGACGCCTATTACCGTATCTGTATTCGCAAGGGCGATAAATAGAAGATAGCCTTCTGCACTCGTTATAGCTATTTCGAGTACTTAGTTATGCTATTTAAGCTAGCTAACGCCCCTAAAACATTCTAGTCCTATATCAATCGGGCCCTATTAGGCCTATTAGACTACCTCTATATAGTTTACCTAGATAATATCCTAGTCTATACCTATTTACCTAACATTACAGAGCACTAGGCTGTAGTACGCAAGGTCCTCGACCGCCTGCGAGCCTATAGCCTATATTGTAAGCCTTCTAAATGCACCTTTGCTACTAAGGAGGTAGCCTTCCTTAGCTTCCTCGTATTAACTAAGGGTATTAAGGCTAATTCTAACCGGATCAAAACAATTACTAAATAGCCTATTCCTACGTCTATTAAAGAGCTTTAATTATTCCTCGGTTTTACTAACTTCTACCGCCGGTTTATTAAGGGCTATTCGAGGCAGATAATGCTGTTAACTAAGCTTACTAAAACCAAGGCCAACCCGACTAGAGAGTTTAAATAGACTAATAGAGCGCAAGCCGCTTTTAACGGTTTAAAGTAGCGCTTTACTAAAGTCCCCTTATTATACTATTTCGTACTAAGTAAGCAGATCCGTATTAAGACTAACGCTTTACAGTTCGCTATATTAGCTATTATGTTACAACAGGCTAATAATAATTACTAGCACCTAATCGCCTTCTTTTCGCGGAAAATAATCGATATAGAACGTTAGTACGAGACCTACGAGTAAGAGCTCTTAGCAATCGTAGAAGCCTTTAAACACTAGCGCTATTATCTCGATAGTGCTTAGCACCCTATTTAGGTCTATACGGACTATAACAACCTTCGTAGCATTACTAAGGTTACTAGAGTTATAGGTCGATAGGCTAGATAGGCCGTCTACCTCGCCGGATTCGATTTTAATATATTATATCGGCTAGGCGTAAGTAACCCTACTAATAGCCTATCGAGGCGACCTAATTACGATAGCGAAACCTAATCTATTAATTTATTGTTTCTAACCCTATAGTATAAGATTGCTATAGACCTCGTAGTAAGGCAAGTATAGGATAAGCGGCTTACCGGACTCCGCGACGGCTCGAAGTATATTAATACTCTTGCTATATTAATAGTGCGTGTTAAGGCAAGGGCTAATAATATAGATAGGAGAAGTTATAATAACTCCCTAGTCGACATCGCTATATATAGTAATAGCGATAGCACTACTATAGTTAATCCGGCTGCTAGTGCTATTAGATACATATAATACGTACCTCGTTTAATAGCGAGAGTGCTATTAAATAACCTTGTAAATAGGGATAGTTAATCGTTTATAGATAAGCTGTTACGTACTTAGTAGAGGGACGCCTTTGCTACTAAACGTATCGATAAGCTTATAAGTAGGCGAAAGACTCGATCTAGTAAGAGTAATAACTAGTCGATCGACGACAAGGGTTACTTAAAGTTCAAGGGTAGATACTACGTCCCCGCTAAACAATCGATTAGGCAAGAACTTTTAAAGAGGCACTATAATAGTAAGCTCGCTAGTTACTATAGTATAGAGAGGTCGTACGAGCTGCTATCGCGCATATACTACTAGCTAAATAGTAAGCGGTATATAAAGGAATATATACAGACCTATATAGTTTGCTAGCGAGTTAAAGTACTAAAGCACTTACTATTCGGCGAGCTGTCTTTACTCCCTGTCCTAAAGAAACTATTTGCTAAACTAATAATAGACTTTATTATAGGCCTTCCGCCTACTAAGCGTAGGGGCAGCAAGGATATCTTTAATACTATCCTTGTTATAGTAGATCGATTTACTAAGGGGGCTCGTTATATCCCTACTCGGAAGGATTGGACTACTATTAATATAGCTAAAGCCCTATAGAACAACATCTTCTATAGCTATTAGGGAACCCCTAAAGGGATAGTCTCCGATAGAGGCTCGACATTTATATCTTATTATTAGAGTGAAATATGCCTATAACTAAGACTTAAGCATCGCCTATCTGTAGTATTCTATCTACAAACAGATAGCTAAACCGAGAGGCAAAATGCTACCCTATAGTAGTACCTACGTAGTTATATTAACGAGAACCCTAACGACTAGGTTAATCTCCTATAACTAGCTAAATTCGTATATAATAATAGTATCTACTTATTAACTAAGGTATCGCTATATATAGCTATAATAGGCTAGAATACTGCTATACTATAAGATCCCCTATCGCTCGAGGCCGAGCGTAAGGAAAGGGAAGCGGGTTAACCTAAGATACTAGTAGCAATAGAACGTGTCTAGAAGATGCGAGAAATCTATGCTAAGATAGCTAAGAAGCTAACAAAGGCTTAAGAGTATTAAAAGACCTATTATAACAAGCATTATACGCTAATAACCTTTAAGTAAGGCGATATAGTTATACTTAGCACTAAGAACCTCTGTATCCGCAAACACCTATTACCTAATAGCAAAACAAGGCCTAAGCTCGTACTAAGATACATTAGCCTATTCCGCATTCGAGAGGCTAAGGGTATATAGGCCTACTAGTTATAGCTTCTACCCTATTATACTATCTATAACACCTTCTATGTATTCCTCCTTAAACTATACTACTAGCGCGAAGGCGATAAAGCGCCTACTAAGTTAGAAGAAGTCTTAGCCGATAGTAAAGAGCTATAGTCTATAGAACGCATCCTAAAGCACCGAACTAGGTAGGGCAAGAAGGAATACCTGTTAAGGTAGTAAGGCTATTTACCTAAATAGGACTCGTAGGAGGCTAAAGATTCCTTTAAGGATATAGCTAAGTTATTAGATAAGTATTAGACTAGTATAAAGAATAAGAAGAAGGCTAAGGGCCTATAATGTCGCCTAGGAATAATGCTACCCCCGGGGTACTATTAGCTAACTAATTAGAGGCCGGTAAACTAGGATAATAAGACTATACTACTATAGTAAACGCGTACCGAGTATTAATAAACGCGCTATAATGCGTTAACTAATCGTCTGCTCTTTTAAGGATTCTACCTCTTTACTAACGCGCCCTATAGGTCCCCCTCTTGTTCCTTCCTTCTAACGAGGCCTCGAGGCCTAGGCGATCGGTAAAGGCGGCGCGCGCGCGCGTAGTTAGTAATAATAGTAATAACGACGGCGTTACGCTTATACTAAAGGGCGATACGGCCGGCGCGGCTATATTAGTAATAGTATTATAGAGTGTGTTACTAGTTAAGGAAGGAAGGATACAGCTATATTAGTAATAGTATTGCCGAGTTGTTATTAGTTAAAGAAGGAAATTAGAAGAAGGTAAAGTTAGCGCTAAGACGACTAGCGCCGCTATTGTTAATATTACCTACTATTGTCGCTATACTTGCGAAGGTAACTTTACCTATACTACGGCCTAAGGCCGGAAGCGCGCTATACTACTTAAGTTAAAAGAATAGCTATATTAAAGGTTTAATCAAAACTTTAAGGCCGAGTTAAAACTTTAAGCCGCTTAAAAGATTGAGTAGACTAATAGACTAACTAACTAAGGGCAAAACTATAGAGCTAAGCTAGCCGGGGTCGATCTTGCGGATAATAGGTTACTCCTCGATCTTTCCGACCCTTTAAGCGAAGCGAACCTCTACTACTACACTTATAATAGCCTTTATTTATAGAAACCAGACGAGCTGTGTTTTTTAAAAGATAAGATAAGATTAACAATTAAAGGCTACTAAACCTAACTAATTAGGGCTAGCGAAACTACGAACAATAATAGCCCTTGTAATAATAAGAACAAACCCTCGGAAGCGGATATAGCTAGGTTTTTTAAGAGTAGACGCAAAGAACTCGATATAATATTACTTAGAACGGAGGCAGTGCTATAATACCTCGTACGTCTACCTATTATAGTAGGGAAGACGCGCTCGTATTATAATTAGTCGAAGGCCCTCTATTCTTATAGATACACTTGATGTAACTGATGTAATTTAGAAGAAGGACTATCTACGGAAAGTCTAAAGATAAAGTGCGGCAGTTGTAGCCTTAGGCATCAGGCACGTAATAGACCCTAACACCACACACTCTAAGTCACCCCCTTAGCACGTGCATATCGCTATAGAATAAAGCAAACCAAATACAATAGCCATTCAGTTAGCAAAGCAAACAGGGGTATTAGGTATAGAAACAACTAGACCACTTTTAGGCTATTGTAACAGAGCAATTAAACAAACACAAGTAGTTGAACTAGACAATAAACCTATGTCTTCTATCCATTTAGTATTCAGCAGCAGGCTAAGCGGCGCTCTTAATAGCAGCCTTACAATCTACTAAGTTCAACTGTTCAACAAAGCGGCCGTACTTAATCTTGTTAAGCGGCTTAGTAAAGCCATCGGCTATCTAATTATATGTGCTAACCCATTAAACGACAATAGTACTATTAGCAATCTTCTCTCGAATGTAGTAGACACGAGCATCTATATGCTTTATACGGCCATTAACAGTAGACTTAGTAATAGCGATAGCGGACTGATTGTCCTCGTATAGCGTAACAGGCTTAGTAGTGCCCTTATAACCAATCTCTTATAGCAACCGAGCCAAAGCAACGGCCTCCTTAGCGCTAGTTATTAACTGAACATACTTAGCCTCTGTAGACGACAGAGTGACTAAGGTTTGGCGGCCTAACTTGTACAGTAGTGGTCTACTAGCGAGCGTGAAATAGAAGCCTTCTATAGAGCGACGAGTGACCGGATTATTAGCCTAGGAAGCGTTATAGTATCTAGCAAAGTTGAGCTTATTGTTCTGTGTACCTCGGAAACACAGACTACGGCTTAGAGTGCTAACTAGGTACTTAATGAGCTAAAGAAGCGCGGCATAGTGTTCCTTAGTCGGATTGGAAATGTATCGTAATAATAGGCCTATAGTGTAGCAAGTATTAGGTCGAGTGATTATTGCTAGCTACAGTGCCTTACCTACACCTTCCTAATACTAAGTCTTAAAGGCAGCGCTAGCAGTGTAGCCCTTAGGTACACGCTAAATCGATGTCTTAACGTATCGAGGCGCTATTAGCGTAGCTAGTACTATACGGCCCTGCATTCTATACTTCTTACTAAGCCTATTTAAATAGGCATCTTAAACGACGTAAATAGTGCGCTAATTGCGGTCACGAATAACCCGTATGCCGAGATAGTAGTGCAGGTCGCCTAGTTCTCGTATATTAAAACGGTCCTTTAGCAACTAAGTAACGGCTTCTAGTACTAATAGGCTGTAGGCGATAATGATTATATTATCGATGTAGATGACGATAATCGAGCTACTAACAACGTGTTTAAAGACACAGACGTCGGACATTATTAGAATGAAGTCTAGGCTCTTCAAGTACTTCCGAAGCTCTTTATACTATAGCATTAGTAACTGCTTCAGACTATATAGTGCCTTTAGTAACAGGTAAACCATGCCCTTGCCGCTACGGTCTTTAAAGCTATATAGTTGCTCGACGTAGATCTTATGCTTATCCCCGATAAGTGCGTTAAGGAAGGCCGTTAGAATATCGTACTACTTAGCCTCTAGGTCGTAATGAGCGATTAGTATAAACAGCGCTCGCAGTGTAGACGGCTTAGCGATAGCCGTATAGGTCTCGTCGTAATCCTAGCCTTCAACCTGCGTAAAGCTACGGACAACCTAACGAGCCTTAAACCGGCTTACATTTCTATTAGCGTCTCGCTTAATAGTAAAGACCTAACGACTACGAATAACCTTCCTGCCTTCTAGCACCTCTAACCGAGATATATGAACCTATATATAGTTGTTAATTAGTAACTTGTATTCAGCCTCGTAAGCTTCCTTCTACTATAGCTAATATAGCGACCGAGTTGCTTCCTTATAACTCTTCGGAATAGGGATGGTTTCTTTAGGCTTATCGGACTGCTTAGCAATGTAGTAGGAGGCTATAAAGCCCTTTATATAGGCTATTAGCATGTTAGCTAGGCTACGGCGAGTTAATCGATTAATACTAGTATCGGCTAGGTATCTACGCAATAGCTCTCGTACTAACTTGTTGCTTCGAGTAGTACGTATTAAACGAGCGCCTATAGCATTTAGTCGCTTAAACTCCGGCAACTAGCTAGGCTCGCCCTTCTTAGCGTAAGGATCGTACGCTAGTTCTTCCTCGGCTAACTGAAAGCTATCTTTATTACTTAAAGGCGGTTAAACAGCTAGTAGGTTATCGTCGAGTAGTAACGGACTAGCGACCTCGTTAGTTACCTCTATATCCTAAGCAGGCTCGTCTAGAGGCTCTTCCTACTAGGCTAGAAGCTGCTAGACTATACTAGCTGCTTCCTATAGCGACGGTGCCTCGTTGCTTGTAGAATTAAACAGAGCCGGTATAATAGACTCGAGTATAACAAACTCGTTCTTAGCTAGGTCGTTAGGATTGGCGTATAGATTTATACCCTCTAGAAGCGACAACTTGTCGTCCCCTAACTTAATAAACTAGACATCCTTCGAGGCAACTACCTTATATTCGTTAGATAAGTAGATTATGTATTTGCTAGAGTCTACTAAGTCCTTCGCATAACCAACTAGTTTGCTAAGCCTCCTACGAGCGTTAAACTTCTTGCTACGAGCTATACTATAGTCGTAGACAATAGTAGTATAGCTATAGGCTCGGAGGTATTAAAGGCGTAGCTGCTTCCGAGACCAATTGAGCTCCCTAGCTATAATAGCATAGGGGCTAAGACCTTCCAAGTTTCTAGGAGTGATATTGAGGACCTGTATAGTAGTAGTAACTGCATATAGCTACAGGGCCTTTAGCAAATTCGCATAGAGCATTATCTTCCGAGCGGTCGTATACACGATATAGTTGCTAACCTTAGCTAGGCTATTCTAAGTAGAAGAATAAGGTGCTGTAACCTGTAGTACAATGCCCTAATTACGAGCCTAGCTTAATAGCTAATTTCCGCCGTATTCACCCCCTTTATCGAGGCAGTAGATCGGGATCGAATAGCTAGTTTATATACGGACGTATATACGGTAATCCTTAATTGCTACTACAGCCCCTAACTTTAGTAAGCTAGTATATTCGTATCGATAACCTAACTTGGCGCATGTAAACAGTGTGAAATAGCGCTCCTGCAATAGACTAGGATTAGTAATAGTAACTACATCTATACAAACAATGTAATAGATTGTAGATAGTCGTACGCGTAGCAGCCGATTGTATTCCTTGTGTAATATAGCTATTCGACAGGCAATGCAGTTGCGGAAGTCGTTCTTGTTGCTAGTGCTAGTAATAACAATCTAACCCTTAGCTTCTATTCGTAATAGCTTGCGATAATAGATATAGCTATATCGCAGATGCTACTCTTCTATCGTACCTATTAGCACCCCCTTCTTCGACAGAAGCGCAACAACCTAGCTATCCGGACTAGAGGTTAGTATATACAGATAGGGGAGACTATTCTTGCGGTATATCTAAGCAACAGTAACTTCCGAGCCGTTAACAACAGTAAACAGTACTCGCTTATTATTCCGATAGAAACAGCCCTTATCGGCAAGCTTCTTAGTAGACAGAAGGTTAGCTACTAGACCTGGAACATATAGTGTATTAGACAGCTTTATGCTGCTTATACTACGCTTATTAACAACCTTAGTCTAAGCTATACTAACTATCGTAGCGTGCTTCGTGTTGCTACTAAACCGAATAGGAATGTAACAGCCTTTATATTTAATAAGCAATAAAGGGTCGTTAACTATATATATGCTAGTACCTAAGTCGACAACCTAATTAGTAGTACGAGTGCTAGCAGTAAGAGCCGTAGAAACCTAGTCGCTAATAGTAACTATAGTGTTTGCAGTAAAGGCGTAATTGTAGCTTAGGTCTAATAATACCCCTAGGGTAGTATTAGCCGCATATAGGCCCTAGGCACTATTCTGACTAGATAGCGGCTATTGTTGCTGCGCAGTCAGTCTACGCTGCTGCTATTGCTGCTTCTTAGCCTTCTACTTCTCGCGACGAAGACGGTCTTCCTCCTTTAGGTAAGGGTACTTAGTATAGCAGCGGTCGGAAGGGTAAGTGCCTTAACAGTATAAGCACTTCTCGCGATTTTGACTATTCTAGTTGTTTCTACTACGACTACGACTATTGCTGCTTCCGCGGCTACTACGACCGCTACGGTTCGAGTTACCTCGACCGCTATTGTTATTGCTATTGCTACCTTGCTATTATAGTTAGCGCTAAAGACTAAAGAAGCTATTATATTAGGCCTAGTTCAGTTGAGCTACATTCTTATTAAGTAACGCGCTAATAATGTTGTTAAGGGTGCTGTTATTAATAGTATATTCCGAGGCGCGCATTTGCTTACGGCGCATCTATGCGAATGCCTCGTAGAATAGTGCGATCTGTATAATAAACATATAGATAGCCTAGTATTGGCTAATAGCCAATTTAGTATCCTTTAAGGCACCAAGCTTCTTCTTATATTCGTTATAGAACTTCTTAACGTCCTTGCTATTATACCGAAGGGTGATATATTCCTAGTAGAGCATGAATTTAGTAGACCCACCTTTACTAGTATATTTCTTCTTAAGGAAGTCCTATACTTCCTAGGATGTAGATAGACTAAGTAGTAATTGTTAAATATTACCGATACAATTAGCAAAGATCTAGGTACGCGCTGTTTGATCTTTGGAGTCCTATTCATCTTAGCGGTCTTTAAACTCTTTAGAAGACTTACTAGAGGTCTTAGAAAGGGGTCGCTAGCGGGTGCCTTATATATAGCGCCAAACCGACATACCTTTAAGAGCGCCTTTAGCGGCGTACGACTATAATAGGTAATTCTCCTTATTCTTTAGCTTGGGAATGTTGCTTATATAAGCGCTAGAGGTTGTAGGGGGAGCTATTGCGGACAGCGACGGCGATAAGGGGCGGCCGACAGGCGCGCCTATATTATAGTATAGCGGACAGCTAATACTATTATTAGGAACTGGTATAGCGGACAGCTAACACTAATAATAACCGACTCGAGTCGGACTAGCACCTACTAGAACACTCGAGGGCGGCGAGGGTAGCGGCGACAATATCGGTGTCGGCGCAACTATTAGTAACGAGCGCTAGCTACGCAGCAGTCGGAGTAACTATTAGAATACTTATTAAACGTGTTGTGTACGTTAGAAACGTAGGGGGCTTATAACTACTTAATGTAACTAATGTAATTTAGAAGAAGGACTATCTACGGAAAGTCTAAAGATGAAGTGCGGCAGTTGCAGCCTTAGGCATTAGGCACGTAATAGACCCTAACACTACATACTCTAAGTAATACATATTACTTTATAGCTTATTATATATAGAGATAGCGCAGTTAGAGTTGTATATTGTGTTGTTTAGAGGTAAGGTTTAATATAGTTATATAATTAGGTAGTTAAGTGTTTAATTTAGTACGGCTAAGCGGCTTATTAGACTTGCTAAGTTAGTAGCAATAGAGGTCGAGATTAGAATATAGACAGGCTACGAGGGCGCGGCCTTTAGAAGGGAAGCGTGTATTAGGGCTAAAGGGGCTATACGTAATTAGTATGTAATTAGGCCGAGTAAAGCTAGGGTCTTAGTGCCTTAGGTAGGGCTTAGCGCTTAGCGTTAGGCTAACTAGCCTACCTTCCTCCCTCTCCTTCTAGCTCCTTATCGAATACTACTCGTATCTACTACTACCCTATCTACCTGCTAATATACCCTTCTTATACCTACGTAGCAAAGTTAGTACCTTAGTAGCTAAGAATTTATTGCTTACCACTTAAGTTAATAGTCTAAGATAGGTACTATATAATAAGTAGAAGCGCCGTAAACGAGGTAAGAAGCTCTTTAAATAAGTAAGGGCAGAAGACGGCTCTACTTCTACTTTCTATAGTCCTTCTAAGCTATAGAGAGCTAAAGAGATATAGTAAGAGAGAGAGTAATAGAAGGAGGTAGAAGCGGCTCGTAAACAAGACGAGAAGGTATAGAAGGCACTTAAGAAGCAATACGTACTTACTATTAAATAGCTAAAAGCGACTTAGCGATAGTTAGAAGCTAAAGAGAAGAAGGCTAGGCTTGCTAAGGAAGTATATAAGAAGGAGATAAAGAAGGTAAATAATTAGGCTATAAGATAGCTTAATAATAACCTATAAGAGAGTATTAAGAAGACTAAGAACCCTCTCTAGCGTATTGTCTTTGAACAACCGCCCGAGTAAGATATAGTGCTTACCCTAACTAAGAAAGCTAGTAGTTCGGCTTCTAGTAGGGCTTTACGTAGTACGTAATTACTACTGCGATATAGAATATAATCTCTATATTAGATAAAAGAGCGCATTTAGCGCTTTTATATGCACTAATAATAACTACAATCCGTCTAGTATTACGTAAATGCGACCGTGTTGAAGATATAGTGCTAAATAGTATACGGCTGTGCGGCAGGCGGGAGTGTGCGGCAGGTGGGGAAGACTTCTAGAATACACTTACTTTTCCATCGACCGATTTCACGTTCTCACAGAAAAGAAAATGCCAGCCTCTTCCACCCACACGCCCTAACGCTGACACGTGCCCAACGTGCATCGCGTCCTCTGAGAGCGCCGTGAGGCTTGAGCACGATGGATCACACTATGGCGACTATGCGCTGCACATGCATGCATGGTGTTCCATGCAGCTGGCGAGCATGGGCCATATATGTACAATGTAATTGCCATGCCCTGATTCTAATTAGAATTGCCCTCGTGTCCCTGCAGTGCTGGCTCTGACTGCCCGAGTCTTTGGCAAGCTCTCGAGATGTCCGCCCTCACCTTCGTTTCAGCAGCTTTGCTGGCCACCGCCAATGCTCTGCCTCAACGGCCTGGTGGAAGCTGGGGACCTGCAGGCGGGTAGGTAGCCTACGCTATCAATGATCGAGATTGGAGCTCACACTGCTGATAGTAGCCCATGGCACGGAGGCGGCAATGGCCAGCAACCTCCGACGAACAACTATGTCGTCTCGCTCGGCCCACGCCCATATTACCTGGTCCAGAATATGACCGACAGCGCCTTGAAGACCAAGCTAGCGTCGTGCGAGAACCTGGACTTCAAGGTGAATGGCTTCGTCATTGGTCACCGTGGTGGAGGAACTCTGCAGTTTCCAGAAGAGACTGCTCAGTCCGAACAAGCAGGTGCTCGTATGGGTGCGGGCATTCTTGAGTGTGATGTGTCTTTCACGGGAGATAGAGGGCTTGTTTGCAGACATTCGCTTTGCGACTTGCACACCACTACCGATATCCTAGTCCGGCCCGAGCTGGCCAAGAAGTGCGTGGTCCCATTCACTCCAGCCAATGCCTCTTCGCCAGAAGGAGCCACAGCAGTTTGTTGTACTTCTGATATCACAACTGCAGAGTACGAGACGCTTTGTGCCAAGCAGGATGCCTACAATGCTTCGGCCAGAACCCCACAGGACTACCTGGGAGTAGCCCCAGATTGGCGAACCGAGCTCTACGACACTTGCGGCAAGGTCCTCACTCTGGACAGCTACATCGATCTCGTCGAATCCCTGCCTGTTCAGCGCAACTTCACACCCGAGCTCAAGACTCCTCCCACGCCATGGGTTCCTATGCCTTTCCATGGCTATACTCAGCAGCAGTATGCCCAGGACTTCCTTGACACTTTCAAGAGGAAGGGAATCAGCTACAACCGAATCTGGCCGCAGAGCTTTTTGTACGACGATATCCTCTACTGGCTCAAGAACGATCACGAGTTCGGAAAGCAAGCCATTTTCCTCCAGGAATACGACACAGCAGCCGACATCGTCAACGCAACTGCGAACTTGACTGAAGTTCGTGCTGCTGGTGTCAACATCATTGGTCCTTCCATTCCTATGCTTGTACAGGCTGGTGGTCCAAACAACGATACCATTGTGCCATCTGCATACGCGAAGGCCATCACAGATCATGGCTTCGACATCATTGCTTGGACCTTCGAGCGTAGTGGACCATTGGCTACCGTCAAGTCCCGCGGCGAGTACTACTTCAGCAGCATTGCCAACATCGTATCGTACGATGGCCAGTACTATAATCTACTGGACGTCCTTGCGAACCAGATCAAGATCAAGGCACTCTTCACCGATTGGGCTGCATCTGTGACTTACTTCGCGAATTGCTTTGGTCTGCAGGGTCCTCAGAACATTTACAAATAGATTTGAATGGAGCCGCACGTGCGGACGAGGTATAATTAATGAGCAAAATCAATGTTGAACGCTAGACCGATGCTGTACATCAGCTCCTACGAAATCTACATGTTACAGCAACAAGATCACAAACCCTGACCGAGCTGGCACACCGCTCTGGATGTCGCAATTCTTCACTGACCACAGACGTCAATCATGCAACCAGCTTTACTGATTACATAAGCTCCACTCTTCGCGAAATTTTCGAGTTTCTGCCGACATGGCTCATCTCGTGCGCAGGCAAATTACCCTGTCCATACATAGTATGGTAGACTCGAGTCTCGATGACCTTTCTGCTGATTGGATCTCAGGGTAGCCTGGAAGGCCATTTCATTGGCAGAGATGTCATATGGATTTTCCTTTTCAGCCGATGAAGATTCCGACAATGAGGACAAACCGAGACCGACTTTGTAGCTACTGAGAGTCCTCCATCGTCGCTGTCGTTTCGATAGGGTGTCGAAGTCGATGTAGCAAGGTGCGGTTGTAGAAGGGGCCGATGGCGTGGCTGCGGTGAAACTTGATACAGCCGTTGGATGACGAACTTGTCGTGGGGCTGGAGCTCGTTATTGTATCATCGCTTTCTGCGGTGAAGTTGAGGTGGTGTGGGGGCAAGGCGTTCGGTTGATTCGTATTGAGCCAGAATAGGAAGAAGAAGGTGGGAGAGAATTCGAGATCTGCTGTCGTCGAGCCTACGACATTCGAGAACACGATCGCCCGTACCATCGTCATCTGTGACCGAAGTGGAGTCTGGTTTCCTGTCAGCACCTCAAAGGAATATGCCCAAATCAGGAGATCGCTGAGCATGGAGATGGCTACAACGAAGTAGTATTTACGAGGAACATCCCCTGTCATACGCCACTCAATTTCCAGAAACTGCCTGACGGTGTACATTGACCTTCTTCTTCCAGACGGACAGCCTACCCAGAATCCAGGATTTGGTTGAGAGAAGATCTTTGCTTGCTTGGAGCACTTTCGTCATTTGAAGCGCCCGTATCCATCGGCACCCAGACCATATCAGACATTCTGACGCTCACAGCCTGCTTCGGTTCCCACGTATCTCGCGACTGCGTTTGATCGGACTCAGGTTCCTGTTCCATAGAGCTGATCGAAGACCTCGCCCAGAGTCGGATTCTCCCAGCGACCTTCCAGAATGCTCGTCTCGGAGACGCACTTCAACTCCAACTGGATGATCGGAACTGCGCCAGTCTCGCTAAGCAAACGCATCTGGCGCCAAGAAGCCCGAAAGTCCTTGCCTTGGCGCTTTCGCTTGGAGATGCGGTTTCTAGTAGGATACATGCGGTGGACTCTAACCTTGTAGCCCTTATACACTGCTGTCACGGAGTACGAACTATAGTCGTAAATTGGCCAGACCTTGACCTTGAAGGGGCCACTCTCGGAAAGGTCGTAGCCGACAATGCTATCGAGGAGCATTGGGTTTGCCTTCGGGAACCCACTGACAGCTGGCTTCGCATCTTCGCCGAACAGAGCGCGCCGGATTGCGGAAGAGCCGATGATGGTGTCGCGAAAGGCGTGGGAAGTGCGCTGGCTGAGAAGTGCGGTCTGAAGACCGACGATTTGGTCTTTAGGCTGCTGATCAGCCTCCGAGGAAGGCGCGTCGATGAGGTTGAGGAGAATCTGTTCGAGCAGTTCTGGAATGCCAGCGACTCGAGCGCCGGCGGAAAGCGGGACTGCAGAAATTTCGTCAGATACTACCGCACGATCATCGGAAGAGAATACTCACGCTGTGCTTGTGGAGCAGCCATGATGGCGACGTTTTGGTGTTCCACTGCCGTCCGCGGATGCTAGGTAGAACGCATGAGAAGGTCGCATTTAAATAAGTCGAACATCTGAAGAGCTTCCGGGAAGAGCGGTCCGCAAAAGCTTGGCCCGTGCATGCGAAAACCGCCTCTTGCGGAAGTTTTATTACACGTAGCTGGGAAATCAGCAGCGTCGCTATTACAAAAACAAGCTGATGTCTCCTCCTCTGCGCCAACCCAATCACCCGTCGCTTAGTCCTGGTACCACGGCATTTCTCCCTCACTAGGTAGCAAGTGGCTTCGCATGCTCCTTATAGTACAACAAATCGAAGACCTCTCCCAGCGTAGGATTCTCCCACTCCCCATAAACACAATCCTCGACAAAAACATTTCCAACCGCATTGACGCAACCGCGCTCCAATTCCGTAACTTTCGGTCCTCCAGTCTCTTGAAAAATCCGGATCTGGCGCCAAGAACCATGAGTTTTCATGTAAGAAGTCTTCGCATTCGATTCCCGGTACTTCGCTCCGTCGTCGGCATAGCGGGTGATGCGGACTGAATGTTCGGATGTTGTGATAGGTCTCACATGGAAATCGTCGAAAATCTTGCGCCAGTCGACTGTGACTTCGAGGCTGGTTCCATCGGCTAGGTTGATAGGCTGCTCGTCACTGTCTTGGAAGAGTGGATTCAGTTCTGGGCATCCTGGTGCTGATAGGAAGGTTTGCTCGAAACCAAGAGCACGTCGTAAAGATGGCGCGCCAGTAATTTGGTCGCGGAAGGCATGGCAGGTGCGCTGGCTTAGGAGAAGAGTGCGCAGGCCCTCTGACTCGTTTGATGCGAGGCGGAGGAGGATCTTTTCAAGGAGTTCTGGGATATTGGCGACTCGGGCGCTAGCGGGTAGTGGTGCTGGAACACAATCATTAGGCGATGCGCGCATTTCGGAGAGGTAAGTGCTTACGTTGGGATTGGTTGGCCGCCATCGTGGCGATGACTTCGCGGCTCCCCGTTGCTGTCGGACGAGATATGCGTTGATTAAGAAAATTGCAGAGGTGACTCGACAGCAGGAAAGTCGCAAAATCTCGAGGGTGCTGAAACAGCGGCCCGCAAAAGCTTAGTTTTGGCTGCATGTGAAAACTGGGTAAAGGCAAGCGGTGAGACCGGTGAGGAATGTTTCTGAATATTTGCGATAGTCACGAGCCTATGCCATTCCCACTGTACATTACGCTCCGCTCACGACTATAGAACATTCTCTATACCGTAACCTAGTAGCTGAAACTTCAGGTAGTCGCACCGCATCGAGAGCAACGGAAGTCACGCCGTCGAGTCATCGGTTACAAAGCCAAATTAGCCACGCTGTCGTGTTTTGCACTCCGTATCCACTTGAATAAAAGCATCCTCTTCGCCATAGAGGATGGGGTGGCGGTTTTCGTTAGGACAGATCGTCTAAACACGTTCTGGCTCAAGTCTGCCTGTCCGCAGAGCAGCTCGCATCAGATCTGCGGCATATGAAGGCACCAGGTCTGCCACAGCGTCGAAGGCCTCAGATGAGTGCCGTGCGTCTTTTGCAAAGAGCCGTTCAGCTTCCTCTAAGGAGATCTCGATGATGATCCGGCGCAGGAGCTTCTTGGCATCGGACGTGGCTGTGTATGCAAGTTCGACAGCTTTGGCAAAATCGTCGGCCTTGAAGTTGTTGTTTGCATGATAGCGGAGGCGGTTGAGTGCAAAGCGCTGAAGCGGCTCGATGAGATATTTCTCGGCCGCTGCAAAGACGTGGACATTGAAGGCCATCGGCCCACCTCCATCAGCAAGAGCGGGGAGGACTTGATCGCCAGTATCGCAGTACTCGAGATGATAGCAGAAGTCCAGCATTGCTTTGATCACAGATGGCTCGTCCTCTTGCAGGACTATTTGTTTCGCGCCACTCTCAACAAAGCCAGTCGTGATAGCCTTCAGGAACCAGTCCGATTGCGCGGCAAGGACATGGCGGTGAGCCGGCAGCTCGAAAAATTGGCATTTGATCTTGATGTCGCACAGAGTCTCGTCGAGCCGGAACCTGTTTGTTAATGTTAGCTCCGTTGCTTCGAACAGCGTTTTGACGTTCGAATGGAGGTTTGTAGGCAGAGTGCGTAATTTGGCATGAGGACTTACTTCGCCAGCCGGTTGCAAAATGCCGCCCTCTCCACTTCATCATAGAAGACGCGATCAAGGGCCATGACGATTCTGTGTGGAGTAATTTGCAGTCTGTTGGCGCGATGTTGAAGCGAAGTAAGCTGGAGAGCGTTCGCAGAGACGAACTGTTTGTTTGGGTCTTGGCAGCCCGTGCTGTGCGTCTCGAGCGTGAGGGCTGAAGCTGGACTTGTCTCGACGCGTGAGACGGCTGGAGATAGAGACGTTCTATTTTCGCGCAGGGTATCTAGAAATGCTGCGAAGGAGGACAGGACTACAACCAAGCAATATTCTCGCGCGTCATTCATGCAACTGCCAGCATCACAGATCTCAGGTCATTTGCCATAGATCACAGCTCTTCGTCATCCAAGTACTGCATTGTCCTCACCCCTTCTTTCGACTGCTGCTGCTGCTGCCACGTCGAAACTTGAGAGCCCTCCCACCTTGAGCGATAGAGCCACCACTATGACTGCGACTCATGGTGCAAACAGGTGCAGCTTCATCACTGTGCATGCTGGCCAGTGCAAATGAGTCTGTGTTGTGCGCGTAGTAAAGGTAAGCACCATCCTTGGTCACTTTGACGGTGAGAAGTCCAATAGCGCCGGTGCTGTCTGAATGCTGCACTGATGGATGGCCCATGAAGTCGTGCTGAATGAAGCCCTTGAGGATCATCTCCTCCATGACATCGCTTTCCCATTTGCCGTCTTTACCTCTGGATTCTTGCCGATAGACGCGATCACTGCACACTTGTGAAGCCTGCGTCGTACTTATGTGTTCGCCGGTGCCAGATGTGACTGTCGCTACGCACGTCTTGTCCTCGTCATCCTTGTGGACAGGGACGACTGTCGCGCCGGTGCCCACTAGTGCAGCAGGACCGATTCTGCCACGATGCTTCATGCCGATGCCGCCAGATGAGGCACCACATGCAATGTTTCCGAAGTTGTCAAACGCTATAGCGCCTACTGTGTCCGTGATGTGGTCTTCACGCGAGTCCATTTGTGGATGCTTCGATGTAAAGGGACGTTCTAGGATTGGCTTTGGCAATGGTTCAGGCAGATCTTGGAGGTACGGTATCTTTGGAGATGTCGGGGGAGACGGCGAAGATGCTTGTGGGGTGGAGGGACTGAGAACTTCAGTCTGGTCAGAGTCCAGAGATGACAGGGTCTCGTCCGTCTGGGAGGCCTCGAACTTTGCGGATGTCTTCAACAAAGGCTGATGCTCCTCGTCCAAAGACACAAAGTAGTCACGCTCAGCCGCGTCCTCTGAAGAAGTGTTGCCTCCATCTTTGTTCGATCGCACGGAGCTTGAGAGGCCGGTCGGAGACAGCTTCGACGAGCTGTTCGCAAATGGATGATTAGCCATATTGCCATAGGGAGGACCGCCAGGATCGCGAGAAACATCTGGATGGTTGTCTGAGTCGAACTCGGGTGTGGTGAATCCAGTCTCGTCTTTGGAAGGATCTTGGATGGAGACTGCAGAGGACGTCGATGGGCGCTTCGAAGAAGAAGATTCGGCTTCCGGGAAATCAGTTGGTGGCGGTGACATTGGCTGCGCCTCGTTGTACAATGCTTCTGCACCCTGCAACATTTGCAAGGAATGGTGTGATCGATACTTCTCATAAGACTCATGCTCGTTGAAGTATGCCGTCGAGCCCTGCTCGTTGTCGAACAACTTGGCCTCTTCTCGGCGTCTATGTCGTTCGGCCTTGGCTAGATCTGCTCGCCACTTCTGCCACCGATGCCTAGTAAAATTCGATATCAAAGTGTCGTACTGCACAATGCTCATGTCGTGTTCCTGAGCAAACTTGGTAGCTCCAGGGCCAACTAGCAAGTTCGGTGGCACTCGGCGTAATGACAAGGTCTGAGTTGAGTGGTCGAGAAGGAGACGTGCTAGGGAGATCGGGTTCTTGATCTCTGTGGGGTTTTCAGTCGTGTTCTGAGAAATAGTATGTCAGCGTACTTACGGGCGACTGCACCACAGGCGCCACTCCGACCAAAGTGGTCAACCACAATGGCATCACACTCGACCACGCCGTCGAAGCCCAGATTGCTGCCAAATCCAGCATTGGTGATTTCGCGGTCTTCCAACACCCTGATAGCCATCTCAACTGCATCTACAGCCGAGCCTCCGTTTCGTAGTATGGCCATTCCAGCTTTGCATGCACTATGTGCCGGTCAGTCACATGTCGACGTTGTCCGCGTGTCTGCCTCGAACTCACTCTGCGCATGCCTGCAAGTGATGGATCTCATTTTCCTTGGAGTGGTATCCTGCTCCTGCATGGACGAAGATGCACGCGATGTCGCTCGCTTTACGAGGCGCACGAGAATTGCGCTGAAACATGGTGATTGCTCTGCTTTGGAGATTCTGTAGGATCGAGTGGTCGGGCTGAGCTCGGTGTGCTATGCCGAAAGGTAAGGCGAAGTTGTCAGACGGCTATCCTTTAGGTTGAAGTTGTGATGCATTAAAGACGCAGAAGCGCCAGATCGACATGTGCTATCGATGCACCTCGAAGCGAGCGGACCCTTCCGTGCTGGCCGAGATAGAATCTACTTGAGTGAAGGAATGAAGGCTCGTGGAGAGCGGGAGATGCTGGAGTTGACAAAGATGAGATGCTTCGAAGTTCAGGTAGGCCGGCACAGACGTTTCTCCTTCTCCATGTGCTGCTCTTTCCTCCTCTGTGAAGGAAAGAGCGAAGTAGTGGCCCGGAAGTTCGGCATCGCAACGCCTGTGCAGCTTTCACATGACAGGATCAAAATCTACGCATTTCACCATACTGCATGCCCGGCGGTGCTGAAATGGCTCCTATCCAAATAGTAATGAACGTACACGGTGAGAAGTGAAACGTTTGAGGGTGAAGTCAACGGCTGAGGCTCTGCAACGGTCTTGGCACTGGTTCGGGATCGCCCCGCCCCGCCCCGCCATCGTGAAATGCTCCGCCGATGTTACGTATGAAGCTCAGCGTTGTGCAGGCGCCAACTATTCATCTCTATTGCACATCACCACCAGGCAGGAGCGGAAACATTACGAGCTTGTTTAACGACCTGTGCTCCGCTAGGATCGCCACCTCTCTCCCACCAATTGCGTGAAATACAACCGCAATCATGGCCCCGCAAACTCCAGCCGTTGTCATGGACAAGTACGAATGCCATAGAATAGCTGGTGAAGGGCATAGCTAACAGAGAGAGCAGTGGTACTGGATACTCCAAACTTGGATTTGCAGGCAATGATTCACCTTCCTTTGTATTCCCAACCGCGATCGCAACGAAAGGCCCAGGCGGTGGAGGTGGAAGTTCTGGCTCTGGCAGGCCAGCAGTAGCGAATAAGCCTACCTTCTTGACCGGAGGCGCAGGACCACAGGGTCATCTAAGTGCGAAGAGAGGGACGGAGGACTTGGACTTCTTCATTGGAGATGAGGCACTGAGCGCAGCTTCAGGACCCGGTAGGCAGAAGTGCGGTAGCCTGTGTAAGACATTGGCTGATGTGGAACAGGCTATGGACTACACTATCCTATACGGCATGGTCAGATCGAGAACTGGGTATGTCATACCAGTCTCCAATATCCAAGAAAAGCACCAATGCTAACGATAGGCAGGACCATATGGAACGCTTCTGGTCAAATTCCATCTTCAAGTACTTGCGAGTAGAGCCGGAAGACCACTACTTCCTTCTCACTGAACCACCGCTCAACCCACCGGAGAACCGCGAAGCCACCGCTGAAATTATGTTTGAGTCCTTCAACTGCGCCGGTCTATACATCGCCGTGCAAGCCGTCCTTGCCCTAGCTGCATCCTGGACCAGCAGTAAAGTGCAAGACCGATCACTGACCGGAACCGTCATCGATTCTGGTGAGGGTGTCACCCACGTCATCCCAGTTGCGGAAGGATATGTCATTGGAAGCTCGATCAAGAGCATACCTATTGCTGGACGAGACATCACATACTTCGTGCAGTCACTACTGCGAGACCGTGGAGAGCCAGACAGCAGCTTGAAGACAGCAGAGCGGATAAAGGAGGAGTTTTGCTACGTATGCCCCGATATCGTCAAGGAATTTGCACGTTTCGACCGCGAGCCGGCAGAGCGTTTCAAGCAGTACGAGGTCAAGTACCCGAACGGCAGGAGCGCCATGGTCGATGTCGGTTACGAACGATTCTTGGCTCCGGAGATCTTCTTTAACCCTGAGATCTACTCATCCGACTTCCTCACTCCACTGCCAAACATTGTCGATACCGTCATCCAGACCTCGCCGATCGATGTTCGAAGGGGCTTATACAAGAACATTGTCCTTTCTGGAGGTTCTACACTTTACCAACAGTTCGGCCGAAGGTTACAACGAGACATCAAGCACCTTGTCGATGCGAGAATTGCCCACTCGGAAGCACGTGCAGGCAACGCCGCCAAGTCAGGAGGTCTCGATGTGCAGGTCATTACCCACCGAAGACAGCGACACGGTCCATGGTTCGGAGGATCATTGCTCGGCCAAACACCAGAGTTCCGAAGCTACTGTCATACTAAGGCTGAGTACGACGAAATAGGACCAAGCATTGTGCGAAGATTTGCTCTACTTGGAGGTCCCGGCTCCACATGAGGAAAGCCAGCTTCAATTCGAGGAGAACGCGGCTCTGCCAAAGCTAGTCGCGGCCGACATGTAAGACCGACATTCAAAAGTGATAGACATTGACAGAAAAAAGCAATTATAGTAGCTCGTCGGCAGGTCATGCAGCGTTACAGCGTCTCTGGTGTAGGTAGCCATGGCAGCAATGCATACTGTGAAAAGATGAGAGAAGCCAATGCCGTGCAACTCCATATGCCAAGAACGATGATGAGCTTCAGCGCATATTCATCGCATTGAAGCACAATATGATCAACCACAACACTGCCTACATAGCCACGCCAAGTAAGTCGCCCAACGTCAAAAGCAAACCCCATGAAGCACAAGCTCCCAACCCAGCCTCATATGCCTCGTTCCTGGTGCCTGAATTCGTACTACCTCGCACTATCTAATAAGATCTCATCCATAGTCTCTGTTCTTCTGTCTTCTCACACATTTAATCCAACTATGTCCCCTTTTCTCTCCCTCCCTTAACATCCACAATCGCCATCCTCCTAATCAATCTCCAAAAAATCTCTGCCTTTACACCCATCCGAGATTCCATCTTCTTAATGCCTTACAACCCATTCTCTGGACATTGCTCGTCATTGGGGCTTTAATGTAGTAGGGACGTGGGTGTATGATTTTGCGCAATTTCCTTGCAAAAAAAAAAAAAAAAAAAGAGGAGGGGATGGAAAATTTCGAGGAATTCTGTGGACTGGGAGTGGTGATATTCGCGGTTGGCGCAGCTGGCTTGATGGGAAGTGAAGGGAAGTGGGTGAGGAGGTGGAGGTGGATAATGGATGAGGGGAGATTCGCGGATTGATAACGTCGAAGGGACTTGTCGCAGCGTTTTGTAAGGAAAAGTGAAGATTGTGGATGGGGGAATTGAATTGTTGGAGATGGGGAGTATGAGATGGGTGAGTGGATCTACCTTCAAGTTTCTTTCTTTCCTATAGCTGACAGACCGGTAGTCTCTTCTGGTGAGGGGCATCGAGCAAATCTCTTTTGGAAGACTGCAATGGTGTGAAGCGAAGCTTGGGTGGCTTTTGGAGGTGTGCGGCATCGAATGCGAGCAAGCTGGAGACGAAGTTGAATTGGAGAGACGGAAGGTGGCATCCTGAGGTGGGTGTTTCGCGGGAGTTATGGTTGGAATAAGGGCGTTTGAGGAGATGAAATGTAATGCGAATGCGTGTAGTGAAGTTGAGGACGCATCATTGCTCGCTATTGATTTCAAGTCAATGAAAGCAAATTGTCGACGCCGATGCCGAGTGATTCTACGTCGAATCTATAATGTATGGTAGACCTTCAATGATTCTGATTACCTGTCGGCGTTTGTTTGAGCCAGTTTCAAGATCTCATCAACATGACTGCCAAGCTATAGTAATCATGATGACTCCAGTACAGTACTTCCATTCTGTGACCATGTCGACGGCATGCGGCTTCCTCGGCTAGGAATGAAGAGGAGCGAAGAGGAGAGGTCTAGGGTAACCTCGTCTGCCGACTTTACTCCAGCTACAAGTTTCGGATCGGTCCTGAGGTGCATCATATTGTTGCCCGGGCAGATTTGCTGCCTGTAGGCCCTGGATCGCTTCGGATAACAAGACTGATTAGTACCTAAATCACCAAGACGGAGCCCGGCACGTGGTTGAAGACGGGGAGCAGAGCGTTGGATTTTGCGTGCCTTACTTGTAGAGATGTGCCGCCTCATCCACGCACAATGTCCATAACCTTACAACCACGGTGATCCAGTGATCACCGTAGAGGTAATCCGAGGCTGTTACGTCCACCGTCCACGGTATATCGCAAGTTAATATTGCTGGTATAATAGTGTATTGCTAGCAGAATCAGACTATCAGTTCAATCAGATCTGGTCCAATCCTTCGGCTATCCCTTGCGGCTGGCAGGATATCGTGGTATTCTTGGCGGCTATGCCTAATCTGATTAAGACCCGACTTATGGACACTGCTATAGAGATTAGACGTAATGGTTTTAGTAGTGGACATGAGGCTGAAGTTCCATCCACGGTGGAAGCACATCCCTACATACTTGGGATAAGTCGGGCTCGTTTGTCGTTCGTTGTGAGGAGTGGCATCATCATTGGAACGTTTCAGCACAGAATGCAAAGCTGCCAAAGAACTACGGTCCAACGTGAAACTATGGCGTCTTGTCATCGGCGATGCTCGACCTTTCACGGGACCCAGAGGTATTTGGTCGCTCTTGCATATTCTGTCGTTGCAGTCAATCCCAGACTGAGTGTTGCAGCAGATCATTCTTCTACCCTTCACGGATTCCGGTTGTTTCCTCCGTTCAGACACGGGCGGAACACGTACCGAAGGCCCTTGTCTCCGTTCATCAGAGCATTCTCATCGTTGGTTTACGGCGCATTCTCGGTGTAAGGCTCGAGTGGTCCTGGAATTGCAAATGTGTCAAGTGCCATTGTCAATGTCGGTCCGTAACTAATGTCACCGAATTCGATGTAGCAAGGAGTCGGTGTCCACTCCGTGTCGCTTCGGCACTTGAACCGATTGCCGGACCGCTGCTTTGTGGCGAAATGAAGCCCGACGATCGTGCTCCGTATCTTCATGCTGCTCTACTATGTCTTTACGCGCAGGCCAATGGAGACCTGACGCCGCTTCTGATATCGAACATCATTGCAGTGTTATGCTTTCCCATGAGCGCACATATGGAGAAGGTGGTCCAGTATGTTCAACCCATGTCCATTGCAGGTATCATTCCTCCGTAAAGCCGCCGTGGGTGGGCACGGTATCAGGCAACGGCCGGAGGTCGAAAGCTACAAGACACGAAGTTTGGCTGAATGCGTCCCCGTGCCTGGCGTCTCAGTCTTGGAAGGCGATTTGGTTTCGTGGTCCCCGTGAACACACCACTGCTTGTTGTCCTCTGGCGGCTGTCGCGCTCGCGGAGTGAACAGTGATGAACTTTGAGCTTGAAAAGGGGTCAGAGAACAACCACGGGTACCCAGTAATATCTCTGCACGTATAACGGAATGGCCATTGCTCAGATTGAGGATACACCCTAATTAAGCGAGATGGCGGAAGGGGGTGATCCCTGAAAACGGAATCTAACTAGTCAAAGCTAGCGTACTGCCTAAAGGAGTTATCCGCACCTTTAAAAAGTTTACGTCTAACGTTTTTAAGCTAGCTACCGTTTATAGAGATTATTCCCGTCCGCTATCTCGCTTAGTTAGGGTATATAGTAGTGTTTTTTAAAGTAGCTACGTCTATATAACGTTCGTATATCGGTATATACCGTAGGGAATTAACTAACGTAATAGATAGAATATACTAGAAGCGGCTCTATAGGTATAAAATATAGGTACCTAAACTATTTAAAAACCTACTCTAAACCTTACTAGTTTCTTTAAGCGAGCTAACTATATCGTAAGAATCTAATACCTCTATATTATCGATACCTAAATACCTACCCTATAGGTACTAGTAGGAGGCCTAGTATAGGTATATATATAGCCTTAGCGACCTCGGCTAGACTATAAAGGAACCTATAGCCTTAACCCCTATACTACGTATAACCGTTAGGCGTATTCTAAAAGGTAGAATTAAAATTTAAAGGCTTAAAGCATTAGCTGCTTAGAATACTAGACCCTATAGATATAGAGAGATAATAGATTAGCCGAGGCCTATTTAGATAATCTAACTAATCGAGATAAGCCGTTTATTTAGATAATCTAACTAATCGAGATAAGCCGTTTATTTAGATTATAGCTAGACTTAGTATCTACGTACTAAAAGCCGTTATTAACCGCTCGCTTAGGGCGTAGGGTCTTAGCCGCTATTAGCGGATAAAAAAGCCTAAAACTTTACCCTATATTCGAGCTAACCGGATTTAATAGGTAACGAATCTCCTACAGTAGAGTAAAGTTAGTATACGTTATATCTTAGTACTAGACTAGATTGCCTTTAGAATTAGTATAGGATAATAGGAGTAGTTAGGCTACGCGACGTTACGCGAATATAGGGTAACTATAGGGACCTGTAACCCTAGTTATAGATAAATATAGTAGTAGCTTTAAGACCTCTTATTAGATAGATATAGACCCCGTAGTAGTTCGGGTTGGTTTAGTTTAGTTTGCTAAGCCGAAGATCTAGTTTAGTTTAGGTTAGTTTACTAAGCAACTATAGGATTAGCTAGTTCGAACTATAGAATTTATCGGTTTCTAAGAAGTATAAGAATGTCTACGTAACTCGAAGCAAGCCCTTTATAAGATACGAGAGTATAGCCGGCAGCGTAGCCGGCATTTTTCAGTTATAGGAAGGTACTTATATAACTCTAAATCTATAGACAATTAGCTAAGGGCACTAACTAATTAAAAGCATATACACATATATAAGCTATTATAGTTTAGTTTAGAAACTGTACTTATTAGGTATAAATTTTATCCTTTCGCTCGCTATTTAATTCCCTAACTACTCGGTAGAATATTATTATCTAGATCTAGGTAGAACTTATCGATTTCCCTAGAAGCCCTCCTTAAGAAGTTCGAACACTTTCTAACTAAACTATTCTCTAATATTAAGTACTAGGATAGCTCCTCCCTCGGTATCGGTATAGTATATAAAAGAGCTATAAGGCAGCTCTATAGAACGTTCTACTAGTTACTCGCTATACTAAGGCCGAATACTAGTTCGTTCCTTAGAACTCTTAGTTATTTAGGAGATATTAAGGATAGGGCAGGTAGTAACTTCGTATTATATAAGGAGGTAGAGGCTACTATAGAGGAGTCCTTTAACCTATAGAAGATAGTAAAAGATATAGAGGCAGCTATAGGTCTAGGTACCTAGTTGAATTTCTAGTAGGTAGAGTATAAGGATATTTAGAGGGAGTATTAGGTAGAGTTGCGAAGGCAGGTATATAATATAGTCTAGAAAACAGGGATAATGCCTATAACTATAAATATTAGGCTCTTTAACCTTCCTTATTTTTCCCTATTTTCTTTTTATAAAAATCTAAACTAATACAAATCAACCGGAATATATATCTTCTTTTAGTTCTTTAAAAACCTAGTAGCGTAGCCGGTAGCGTAGCCGGTAGCGTAGCCGGCCTTTTTACTCCTTAGAACTAACGGGATTTTCGAAGACTTCTATTCCGTACGGCTAATAAAGCATACTATACTATATATATATACTTAGAGAGTATTTAGAGCGCGGTATACAGCGCCGTATAACAGCGGCTTATTTCGTATATAGAAAAGCTTATAGACGATACTACGAATATCCTTCCTACTAGAATATCTATCCTACCTAGTACTATCTCGAATATAGACATTCTAGCCTTTTAGAATCTAATCGAGTGCTTTGAAATCCTTATCTATAATCGTTATACGCTTCGCGTAGATAGCTATAAGGTTAACCGCTAAAATAGTATTAGTATAGTCCGAAAAGAGGTAGGAGAGAAATATATATTCGAAGATACGAACTAGGTAGGCTTCTATAGCCTCTTAAAGGGCGCCTATCGCGGAGGCTTAGAAGCGAAGGTCCGTTCTATAATCCTAGGCAATTTCGCGAATAAGTCGTTAGAAAGGAGCTTTACGGATTAGGAGATTAGAACTCTTCTAATACTTCCGATTTCCGAATCTTACGGAGGGCTACGGCTAAAGAAGGATTAGTAAAAAGATAGTAAGAATACCGGCTACGCTGCCGGCTACGCTACCGGCTATAAATAGAACTTACTTCCTAGGCGCTATCGACGCTTCGTACGATTATTACTACTAGTAGTAGAAGCGCTAGTCGTCGTCTTACGTAGAGCCTTACCCGCCGTTATCTTACGCGGAGCCTTACTCGCGACGCCCTTTCTAGTACCGGATCTAGCGGTAGTAGCAGCAGCCTTCTTACGTTAATATACTATACTCGTTCTACTATTTCCTGTCTTATTACGACCCGTAGAAGTAGTAGGTCCCTTCTTACGAGGCGTCGTAACTTAGTTAAGTAGACTCGGTATTATAAAAGTCGTCGAATTAAGGAAAAAAGTGTATTACGAAGGTATACGAAAGCGCGCGCGGAGCGAGGGTATTACGGAGATAGTAGATATAGAGCGAAGAGATATAGGTATCGATACGAAAGTTAAATATAGCGAGAGAGGTAGCATCGCGGTATCGCTAGGTAATAGAGTAAGCGTCGCGCAAGCCTATATTATAGTAACGTTAGAGCAAGGAAAGAAGGTAGGTACGGCTAAAAAAGGTAGGTACGGCTAAAAAAGGCAGGTACGGCAAACTTTGAAATATAGCCGGTATATATAGCTGGTATAGTACTAGGCGAAAGCCTCCTTTTAATAAATAGCCGGCGTAATAATAGTATCCTACTATAGTATAGATATTCTTTAGTAATGCCCTTACTAGCTATAGTAATCTTATAAGTAACCTAGGCCTATTGCTAGTAAATATAAGAAATATTAGGTAGGCTATACTAAACAAGCTAGTTATTTAGTAGGAAAAGGCCTACTACCGTCTCTATATACCGGCTACGAGTACCGGCTATCGCTCTAAATTCAACTCCGCTCTATCTCGGAGGCTAAGGTACCGAGCGGAAACCCTATAGCTTATATTTACTCGGTTGTCGCGGAGCGCTTATAGGTAAGGTATTAGAAAAGAGTATAAAAAGTATAAGAAGAGTATCCTAGGATATAGGTCGTAAGTAAATAAGAGTAGTACGCCTAGTTATTTATATAGTACGTTACTCTATACGACTAAGAGCCTATATTATCTTATACTTCGCTTATAAGACCTCGACTCTACTAGTATACTATCGATCTCCTCCTCGGTCGCTAATACGCTATCTTAATTCTTCTTCGAGTTGCCGGACTTAGTGCGCATCTATAGCTATATAATAGCGCTACGTATTATAGAGAATCAACTCCGCCGTATCTTAAAGGCTAAGGTACCGAGCGGAAATCCTGTAGCTTATATTTACTCGGTTATCGCGGAGCGATTATAAGTAAGGTATTAGGAAAGAGTATAAAAAGTACGAGAAGAGCATCCTAGGATATAGGTCGTAAGTAAATAAGAGTAGTACGCCTAGTTATTTATATAGTACGTTACTCTATACGACTAAGAGCCTATACTATCTTATACTTCGCTTATAAGACCTCGACTCTACTAGTATACTATCGATCTCCTCCTCGGTCGCTAATACGCTATCTTAATTCTTCTTCGAGTTGCCGGACTTAGTACGCATCTATAGCTATGTAATAGCGCTACGTATTATAGAGAATTTCTCGTTAAAGTTTCTCTCTCGTAGGCTTACTATCTGCCTCGTAGTATAGAGGATTAAAGTGCTAATACTAAAGAATCTCCTTATAGTTAAGATACTAGGGCTCCTTAGGACCTTTATATTTTAGGTCTAAATAGAGACGTATTATAAACGTTCTATCGCCCTTTCGCTTACTACCCGCTAGGTCGCGATATACGAAGAAACTAATCTAAATATAGCTCGTCTCTATAATAGCCGGGTAAATATAGAGCGCTAGGTTTCTACTTCGTACCTTAGATTTAGGGACTATACGGAGATAAAATCAGAAATATAGCCGGTACCTATAGCCGGTAAAAGGATACGAAAATAGGCCTCCTCCTAGGTTAATCTACCGACTAAATACAATTTCTAACTAATCCGCTATAAACCGACGCCGAATTTTAGCTAGAAGCTATATATCTTTATTTTAAAGAGTAACCCGCTTCGTATAGATAGTAAGTAGGTTTAAAAGCTTAAGCTCGGTTACGAGAAATGCCTCCGTAGCTTCCTAAAGAGTACTAATCGCCTTAGCCGTAAATCGTATACTAGACCGAAAATCTAATATAATTTCTCGGACGAGTCGCTAGAAGGGAGTCTTAGGGATTAAAAGCTCGGTCCCTCTTTTGTTTTAGAAAAGCCGGATCTAGCGAAGGGTAATAGTACCTAGTTTAAAGCGCCGCTTCTTTATCGTCGAGTTCTACCTTATTCCCTTTTTTTAATAGAAAGATAACTTTTCTTCGCGATAGCCTTCGTCCGCCTACTCTTCTTAGCCTTCTCCTATCTACTTAAAGCCTTCTTATTTTTCGGTACTATTTTCCGAGGAACCCCTTTCCTTCGTATATACTATAGAGAGTCTTACTCTTCCGATATCTCGTTCTCGCTATAGTCTCCCTATACCTAGCTTACTTTACCCTTGCCCTTTAGGCTCTAAAGATATTTATCTACGCGTTTAGGCGACGAGGATATATCGGTAGGACCTAGAAAATTAATAAGCCTATAATCGTAAGGAGACATTTATACTTCTTACCTTCTAGAATAAATAGTCTTCTATTAAACCGCCTTAGTAGGTTATCGTTAGATTCGTATAAAGGATAGTCGCTTAAGATAGGGGAGGTAGCCGGCTTAGAAAGGCCTAAAGAGCCGAATCCTTAAGGTATATTTATCTTTAAGAATATAGGGAAAGGGAAGAAGGAGAGGAAGAGCGAATAGAGAATTAGAAATAGTCCGTAGGTAAGCGGGGTAGGTTGCTATAGTAACTAGTCTGTTTAGGTCCTAGGAATTCGAAACATATTTCGGATATATACCGGCTATATACGCCGGCTATATTACCTTATACGTAAACGCTTCGTCTCCTTAAAGCTACTCTAAGCCTATATACGTTTCCGCTTCTCGACCTAGTATCGCCTTCTACCTCTACCCTCCTCCTCTTCGTTATTACTAATTAGGGTTTCGCTTAGACTAAATTTCGTATTCTCTTCGCGCTCCTAGGTTTCTTCGATCTTAAGGTTTTCTAATTCCTCGATTTACTCCTTTAGTATAATCTTTAGTAACCTACCTTAGCGACTCTAGTAGAGGAGATAGTATCGGAATACTATAATAGATTCGAAGGGAGTAGGCGAGTATATTCGATTAAAGCGGCCCTAGTAACGAGCGATACTAAAAGACCTTTTATAGCCTATACCTACGCTCGGTATAGCGAGGACGTCCCGAGCGACCGACGCTATCGTTAGAAACTTAGGCTCTAACCGCTACTATATAGCGAGAATATCGTCTCCGAATTCGTTTAGAAGACCGGTAAGATCTAGAGATTATTAGCCCTCTTTCCGAGCCTACGGGTTTATACTTACTCGCGCGCCGATAGAGATCGAACTCTTCTTTATTTACTTTAGTAGTTGCTTCCTCTTCTACCTCTACTTCCTACCTACGAAATAGGTATAATATCGGAGCCTTCTAAACCTTCTTTTTCTTTATAGGAGCTATATTTTAACTAGTTTCTTTCCGACGCTCGTAGAATATCTTTTCTAGAATAGTCTAGTAATACTTCGGCTATACCTCGTCCGCCTTCTATTCCGGCCTCTACTAGTATATATCCTTTTCTACTAGGTTAAGCAAGTACGTAACGCTATAGATATCCCCGAACGACTAAAAGGTAGCACTATAATATTTATATAACTTAGTATAGGAGGTATCTATAGCTTTCGTTATAGCTACTTTCTAGAGAACGCTCTTCTTAGCTAGCTTAGCTACGGTTTCCTTAAGCTTATTAAAGAGCTAGTTATAGTATATAAAGACAAGGTAGATCGTCGGTCCTCGGATTCTTCTAATCGTAGTAGTAACCTTCGCGTAATACTTGCTAATATCGACGAGATACTCTACTTAGCGCTATTCGGCGGTAGTAAGGCTAAGCTACTTAATACCCTCGGAACTCTAATAGATCTCGAGAGCGGTACGTAAAGTATATCCCCTCGTAACTATATAGAAAGTCGAATCGAACTAGGTCTTAATATCTTAGGTAAAACGGAGTAGGCGCTAAGGAGGCCGCTTTTACTATCGCTTATTCTATACGATATTCTAGGCATTAGTTTTAGGGCGCTCGATTAGGTTCTTTTAAATAGCCTCGAATCGGTTATATCTCTATAAGCTCGAGTTCGTATATATTACTAGACGACGAAGCTAGAGAAAAAAAGTTAGAACTATACTAGGTTACTAGCTATAGGTGCTAGCTACGGACAAAAGTCGTACCTTATATAAAACGAGAGCGAGGCTCTCGGCCTTATCCCGTTTTATTGCTATAACGAGTTTCTCGACTTTCGACTTTGCTTTATCCTTATCTAGGATCTTCTATTAGTCGTCGTTTAATAGTGCAATTTTAAGCGTCTTAAAGAGGGCTCGGATCGCGATTTAAACTATATAAGCGAGGTAGGGAAACTTATATAGGGATATAACTAGCAACGACGTCGGCTCCGATTTAATAGGGCTAGGGCTATTACTAGGCTCCTCTTTATCGTTATTATTGTACGTATTATCGTACGTATCCGGAATCGTAGCGAGCTTAACATTCGGAAGATTAAGCTAGATTATAGACCTTATAATCTCCTCTACGTACTCGACCCTATCGATACGATTAGTAATTTTAAAGATATATATAAGTAAATTATATATATAACGCCTTATATAATATTCGATTATTACTAGCGTTGTCCGTAGTAATCGAGATTAGTTTCGTTATTACGCTAACCCTATCTATTGCCGTATAGACAAGCTTCGCTATATCCTTACTAGTATAGGAACCTAGAATTTTAGGGAATCCGATTATAAGTTCCTAGAGTTTCTAATCCGAATTAATAAAGTATAGTATAATCGAGAGGAAGGAGGCTCTTATAGTCCGGCTTAACTAGCTATCGATAGTAATAGCTACTCGGCGAGTATTACGGAGGATCTCCCGAATATCGTCTAACGCAGCCTCTTTGTTCTTTTCGAACATAACACGCTAGGTTATTACGCCGAGAAATAGGGGAGGGTAGTTTGTAAGATATAGGTATATCTTCTATATAGACTCCCTTTCGTAGAAGTCTTCCGGAAGACCGTTTGTAGCTAGCATTTCGTTTGCTAGTTACTTAAAGTCTTCGGGGGAGAAATCGGTAGCCTTTAATCCTAGAGCTTCCTTAAGCGCAGCCTATAATAATTAGCTAGATCTCTACGGTTGATTTAGGTAGCCGGAATCTATAGCCGGCAGCTGTAGCCGGCAGCTATAGCCGGCATTTTAGAAGACATACCTCTTTCTAGAACGCTATATCTATATTAACTCTCCTCTCTCCTTAAGATTCCCGATACCGTTTAGAATAGAGATGGTTCGTAGGCGATGAGTTCCTATCCCCTAGTTTCGGGTGTTTTAAGATTGAACCGTAGAAGTTGTAGACAATTACTAGTTAACCTTTAAGTCGAGAAGTCGTATAACGGTACAATGCCCCCTCTATAAAGAACTTCTAGAATATATCCGTTCGCTCCTTACTACCCTATCGTATCGAGTACTTCCGGAGTTTATACTCCTTCGAACGTAAGTATAAAGGGAACTACATCTTATAGACCTATTAATTAAACTGCTCGGGATACTCGGGTTTCTAAAGATACGCCTAGCTAGCCTTTTCGAAGATATCTAGGTTAATACTCGATATTCTTATATCTCCGAACAACCTTCTACTTAGACTCCGTAAAGGTAAGGACTAGGTAGTAGTACCCTATAATAAATTCCTACTACTAGGATTCGGAGAGGATAAATCTAGCCCTAACCGTCGTCTAGGACTTAATAGGCTCGAAGGTAAGTATACGACCTCCTCTCGGCGTTATCGCAATCTCGCTCGTATACTAGACTATTTTAACTATCGTCTCGTTGTTACCCTTCCTAGTATAGCGCCTAGTATATATACAATATCGGTCGGTATGTTTTAAAGTTTCGTACGGTAAGGTAAGGACTTAGGAGTAGTAGATATATACTAGTAGCTATAGGGAAACACCCTTTCTTTTATAGTATCGTATCGTTAGGAATAGCTAGGTAGTAAATAGCTAGCTACCTTTTTTTTTGTTTCCCAGCTACCTAACTACTAGATTTTTTTTCCTAGCTACCCTAGCTAGCCTAACTACTAGAATTTCTTTCCTAGCTACCCTAACTACTTAAATTTTGCCTTCTATACGGTAGCTCTCTCCTACTAACGGAACCGAGCTACTATACCTAACGAATCTAAGCTCGTTTTTAGTCTTAATCTATCCTCTTTCGGCGTAAGATACTCGATAAGCGAATGCTTAGGCCGAGTCTAACTACGAAACCTAAGACTAACTAACAGCTCTATTAACTAATCCTAATCCTCGAACTCCTTCCGCTTCTTAGTAAAGACCTTAAAGAGCGCTCGAGCTTCGTCGGGTACCTACGAAGTAGTCGAGATAAAGCCGTATCGCTAAAATAGGTAATCCTTCGGAGGCTTATATAGAGATTTGGAGAATTCTAACGCTAACCTATCCTACTAGCAGCTTAGATTCCGGATACAAGCCCTCTCTGCCTTAGTAAAGATTTTATATAGTAGTAGTACTATAAGAAGGGTTATGTTAGCAGGTAGATAGGGTAGTAGTAGGTATAGGTAGTATTCGATAAGGAACTAGGAGGAGAGGGAGGAAGACGGGCAAGTTAGCCTATTACTAAGCGCTAAGCCCTGCCTAAGGCATTAAGACCCTAGCTTTACTCGAGCCTAGTTATATACTAATTACGTATAACCTCTTTAGTCCTAATATACGCTTCCTTTCTAAAGGCCGCGCCCTCGTAGCCGATCTATATTCTAATCTTAACCTCTATTACTACTAACTTAGTAGGTCTAATAAGCTGCTTAGTCCGCGCTAAATTGAACGTACAACTACCGATTATATAACTATATTAAACCTCACTTCTAATATAACACAACGCTTAACTCCAACTGCGCAATCCTTATACACAATAAACTACAAAGTAATATATATCTATAAGAATTAAGGGCTATTAACTAATTATAATACAGGCGCGTCTTCCCTGCTATAATAGGTAGACGTACGAGGTATTATAGCACTGCCTCCGTTCTAAGTAATATCGTTCCGAGTTCTTTGCGTCTACTCTAAAAGACCTAGCAATATTCGTTTCGAGGGCTTATTTCCGTTACTTCCGAGGGCTATTTACTATCGTAGTTTCGCTAGCCCTAATTAGTTAGGTTTAGCAGCCTTTAATTGTTAATTAATCTTATCTTTTTAAAAACACAGTTCGTCTAGTTTCTATAGGTAAAGGCTATTATAAGTGTAGTAGTTAAGGTTCGCCTTGCTTAAAGGGTCGGAAAGATCGAGGAGTAACCTATTGTCCGTAAGATCGACCCTAGCTAGCTTAGCTCTATATTTTTGCCCTTAGTTAGTCTATTAGTCGCTCTATCTTTTAACTTTTTAAGCGGCTTAAAGTTTTAATTAAACCCTCGGCAGGTTCAATCTTTTAACTTAGTTAGTATAGCGCTTTAGGCTCGTAGTATAGGTAAGGTTATGCCTGCAGGCGTAGTAATAATAGCAAGTAATGTTAATAATAGCGGCGCTAGCCGTCTTAGCGCTAACTTTACCTTGCTTCTGATTTCCTTCTTTAACTAATAATAACTCGGCAACACCGTTACTAATATAGCCGTGTCTTTCCTTCTTTAAGCAGTAATATACCCCGTAATACTATTACTAATATAGCCGCGCCGGCTGCCGGCACACTACTAGCTCGTAGCGCAATACTATTATCTTTATTACCGTTATTCGTACGCGCGCGTATCGCCGATTGCCTAGGCTTCGAGGCTCTATAGGATAAATAAACAAGAGGTAGAGTTCCTAAAAGAGCAGTAACCAACTAGCGCGTCGTAGCGCGCTTATTAACACTCGGTGCGCGTTTACTATAGTAGTATAGTCTTATTATCCTTCGTTGCTAACAATTGCTTGCCTCTAATTAGTTAGCTAATAGCACCCCGGGGCTAGTATTATTCCTAGGCGACATTATAGGCCCTTAGCCTTCTTCTTGTTCTTTATACTAGTCTAATACTTATCTAATAACTTAGTTATGTCCTCGAAGGAACCTTTAGCTTCCTACGAGTCCTATTTAGGCGAATAGCCTTGCTATCTTAATAGGTATTCCTTCTTGCCTTACCTAGTCCGGTACTTTAGAATGCGTTCTATAGACTACAGCTCTTTACTATTAGCTAAGACTTCTTCCAACTTAGCAGGCGCTTTATCGCCTTCGCGCTAGTAGTATAGTTTAAGGAGGGAGATATAGAAGGTATTATAGATAGTATAATAAGGTAGAAGCTATAACTAGTAGGCCTAGCTATTACCCTTCGGTTCTCGGATGCGGAATAGGCTAACACATCTTAGTGCGAGCTTGGGCCTTGTTTTGCTATTAGGTAATAGGTGTTTGCGGATACGGAGGTTCTTCGTACTAAGCATAACTATATCGCCTTGTTTGAAGGTTATTAGCGTATAGTGTTTGTTATAATAGGCCTTCTAATAGGCCTAGGCCTTTGCTAGTTTGTTAGCTGTCTTAGCGTAAATTTCTCGCATCTTTTGAATACGTTCTATTGCCGCTAGTGTCTCTAGTACTTAACGCGCTTCCCTTTCCTTACGCTCGGCCCCGAGCGGTAGTAGGTCTTATAGCAAGGCAGCGCTCTAGCCTATTATAGCTATATATAGTGAAATCTTAGTTAATAAGTATATACTATTGTTATATACAAATTCTATAGGCTATAGGAGGTTAACCTAATCCTCGGGGTTCTTATTAATATAGCTGCGCAGGTACTGCTATAGGGTAGCATTCTGCCTCTCTATTTAACCGTTAGTCTATAGATAGAAGGCTATTAATAGCCGATACTTCAGTCTTAGCTACAGGTATATTTCGCTCTAATAGTGTAATATTAGTGTCGATCTACGATTAGATACTAAACTCTTAGGGGTTCCCTAATAGGTATAGAAGATATTAGTCTATAGCGCCTCTACTATATTAATAGCAGTCTAATCTTTGCGCGCCGGGATATATCGAGCGCCCTTAGTAAATCGATCTACTATAATAAGGATAGCATTATATACGTCCTTACTGCCCCTACGCTTAGCAGGCGGAAGGCCTATAATAAAGTCTATTATAAGCTTAGTAAATGGCTTTTTTAGAACAGGAAGCGAAGACAACTCGCCGAATAGCAAGTGCTTCGGTGCTTTAACTCGCTAGTATACTATATAGGTCTGTATATACTCCTTTATATGCCGCTTACTATTTAGCTAGTAGTATATACGCGATAGTAACTCGTACGACCTCTCTATACTATAGTAACTAGCGAGCTTACTATTATAGTGCCTCTTTAAAAGCTCTTATCTAATCGATTGTTTAGCGGGGATATAGTATCTGCCCTTGAATTTCAAGTAACCTTTATCGTCGATCGACTAATTGTTACTCTTACTAGATCGAGTCGTTCGCCTACTTACAAGCCTATTAATACGTTTAATAGCAAAGGCATCCCTCTGCTAAGCACGTAATAGCTTATCTATAAACGATTAATTGTCCCTATTCGCAAGGTTATTTAATAGCACCCTTACTATCGAACAAGGTACGCATTATATATATCTAATAGCACTACTAGTAGCAGCCGGAACTACTACAACCTCTTCTATAGTACTGTCGCTATAGATAGCAATATCTTTAATCGAGTCGTTATAGCTCGAGCGATCTACGTCCTTTCTAACGCGCACTAGAAGAACGACAACTCCGCTATAGTATTTGTTACCGCCGCGGGGTCCGGAAGTCCGCTTATCCTACGCTTACTTATTAATAATACGGGCTATAGCAATCTTATACTATAGGGTTAGAAATAATGAATTAATATACTAAGTCTCGCTGTCGTAATTAGGTTGCCTCGATAGGCTATCGGTAGGGTTACTTACGCCTAGCCGGTACAATATATTAAAATCGAACCTAGCGAGGTAGACGGCCTATCTAGCCTATCGACCTATAACCCTTATAACCTTAGTAATACTACGCAGGTTATTATAGTCCGTATAGACCTAAATAGTGTACTAAGTACCGTTAAGATAGTAGCGCTAATGCTTAAAGGCTTCTACGATTGCTAAGAGCTCTTACTCGTAGGTCTTATATCGACGTTCTATATCGATTATCTTCTATAAGAAGAAGGCAACCAGGTGCTAGTAACAGTTATTATCTGATTGCTATATTATAATAGCCGATATAGCGAACTATAAAGCGTTAGTCTTAATCCGGATCTGTTTACTTAGTACAAAATAGTATAGCAAGGAGACTTTAGTAAAGCGCTTCTTTAAACCGTTAAAAGCGGCTTGCGCTTTACTAGTCTATTTGAACTCTCTAGATAGGTTAGCCTTAGTTTTAGTAAGCTTAGTTAGGGGCATTATATGCCGTAAATAGCTCTTAATAAAGCGACAATAGAAGTTAGCAAAACCTAGGAATAATTGGAGTTCCTTAATGCTAGTAGGTGTTAGCTACTTAGTAATAGTCTTAATCCGATCAGGATTAGCCTTAACACTATTAGTTAATACGATAAAGCTAAGGAATGCTACCTCCTTAGCAGCGAAGGTGCATTTAGAAGGCTTGTAATACAAGCTATAGGCCCGCAGGCGGTCGAGTACCTTACGTACGGCGGCCTAATATTCCGTAATATTAGGTAAGTATATATAGACTAGGATATCGTCTAGGTAAACTATACAGAGGTAGTCTAATAGGCCTAATAGGGCCCGATTAATATAGGACTAGAATATTATAGGGGCATTAGCTAGTCTAAATAGCATAACTAAGTACTCGAAATAGCTATAACGAGTGCGGAAGGCTGTCTTCTATTTATTACCCTTACGGATACGGATGCGATAGTATGCATCCTTAATGTCTAATATAGTATAGAAATAGGCGCTAGATAGGCGATCGAGGGTCTTATTAATAAGCGGGAGTAGACAGCGGTCTTTAATAGTAATAGTATTAAGTCTACGATAGTTAATATATAGGCGTAGGCTACTATCCTTCTTTAGAACAAACAGGATTAGTATACTAGCAGGGCTATTGCTATACTAGATTCGACTATTAGCTAGGTTCTTATCTAGGTACTTACGCAATATAGCGAGTTTACGCTTACTAAGGTTATAGAGTAGCCTAAAGGGGACCTCCTTGCCCTCTATAATATTAATCTTATAATCCGTCTCTTTAAATATAGGCAATGTCGATACTAGGTAGTGTTTGAATATATTAATATAGGTCTCTTAAATAGGCTAAGGTATGCGAGCAAGCTAATTAGGGTCTATACTATTAGGGGGCATAGGTTCGTCGTTATTACCTAATAGGTCGACGGTTAGGTTAGCTACGGTAGGTATTAGGTTGCCGATAAATAGGACCCTAATATTGTTAGGGCACTCGCTAACGTCGATATACTTAATATCCTCCTTTCTAGCGATTCTAAATCGCTACTATTAGAGGCCTAAGTCTATAGTTATAGCGTAGTGCTTAAGAATAGGGTTGCTAATAATAATATCGGATAGAAGGTTGTCTATATCTACTACGTAGGCAGTGAAATCTAGTAAGCGCTCGTTGCCGAGGTCGTTCTTTAGAACTATAGGAATATAGTAAGCCCTATAGGTTAAGTACCGAGCGTTATTAAACTAAGCAAGGGTTAGCAGGTTAGCCCTATTCAATTGTCGAAGGTCTAATTACTTAGCTAGGCGATAGCTAATAAGGGCACTAACTGAATTTCCTAGATCTAGTATAACCTTAGTTTTATAGTTAGCGCTATATAAGTCCTGTATAAGACAGGTACGTATAATAGCTAGCACAATGTCGATAGTCTTACGCCGCACAAGGCTAACAGTTAGTGCGGCGCTTATTCTTTTTTCGACTGGTTCGAAGAGCTAATAGGGGTAGTATTAGCGGCTAAAAGGTGCTTCTTATATTTAGCGGAAGCACGGTTAATCCGGGCCTAATCCCTAGGTTTGTCGTATTAGCCTAGTAGATAGCTAGTACTATTATAGTTAAAGCACTTCAATCCGGTTAGGAGATTGCTATAGCCGCTATTGCTACTATTATTAGTTAAGCGATTAGTATTATAGGGATACGAGCCCCTTCTACGGCCCCTATTACGGCCTCCTCTATATAGCCGCCGGCTACGGCCTCTTCTACGGTCGTTGTTACTGTTCCTATTATTAGTATTATTGTCTTAGTAGGAACCTTAGTTTCCTCTACGGCTACGGTTGCTACGGTTAGTACTAGCTAGTCGAATCCTTAATTCTAGTCGTTACTAGAGCTAAACAGCTCGTTTAGCTATTTCCACTTCGACTATGAATTAAATACGTATTAGATTAGCCTATTTAAACACACGGCGGCGGTCTAATTCGAGAATAAGCTCCTATCTAAGCTTTAGGCGTATTTCTAAGATCTATATAGAATTAGTCTTAGCCGGAAGGTTATCTTCGAGGGTCTTTAAATAGGCCTTAAATAAGCGAGCCGATTAATTAGTCTTTTATTCAGCCCGAAGGTACTAGTCCTAAGCATATTGTTGCCTTAGTATAGGGTTTCTAAGGGTGTCTAGTATAATAGTTTTGTAGGTTTGCTACTAAATAGCGGTCTAGTCGTTAAGGGAGTTAAAATAGTTATCCTAGGTACGCTTTAGGTCGCTATTAATATACTATATAGCGTAGACAACTAGTAAATAGTTGTCTAGAAGAGCCTTTAGTGCATTTCGTTAGTTAAGCTTATAATTACGTATATAGTCGTTGTATTGCTTTCGACTAGAGCTATTAAATACGGTATAGTCTCTAAGCTTAGCATCCTTCCTCTTCTAAACGGATAATAAAGGCTCTACTATTAGTTTAGCAGTAGTTATCGGGGCTTCCTAAAGGCGACGGAGTTCGAGCAGGTTATCCTTTAGCTACTATTCTTAACGTAGGGCAGTAAGCCTGTTTTAAGTGGCTTCTTAAAGTCTCCCTACTAGTTGGGGCCTAAAGGCTAGTTAGCTATATCGTCGATTAACAATGTTATTAAGAATATCGTTAATAGGCAATTCTAGATTATTACCCGGAATTATAGGTTCTTTATTAATAGGCTCTATACTACTAGTGTTGTTATTGCTAGCGCTGCTAGCGGCGCCGCGGTTATTGTTACTTCGTAATAAGCCGGCTATTATAATAAGGGGTAGTACTACTAATGTATTATAGCCCCTTATAGTACGGATGTAGCGGAATTAGTAGGTATCGGCTTAGTACGGTTAACTTAGTATAGTAGGCCGTATAGGAGGCCTTGCTTTATAATTAGTACGGATGTTTTAATAAAATAGTATATATAGGTCCCGTTCTTCGGGCGTAATATAGTTAAATTAATAGTTTTAGTAGCTATACCGCTAAAAGCTTAAAATAAGGACTATCTAGCTACTACCCTTAAAGGGTAGATCGAATACTATATAAGAAGGGTTATATTAGCAGGTAGATAGGGTAGTAGTAGGTATAGGTAGTATTCGATAAGGAACTAGGAGGAGAGGGAGGAAGACGGGCAAGTTAGCCTATTGCTAAGCGCTAAGCCCTACCTAAGGCATTAAGACCCTAGCTTCACTCGAGCCTAGTTATATACTAATTACGTGTAACCTCTTTTGTCCTAATAAGTACTCTGCCCTCGAGAAACGCTTTCTATTTAACTGTTAGTATCTACCGGCTACGAACGCCGGCTATATATACCGAGCATAGAATAATTACCTATACCCCTTCCTCCTTTAGTAACACTTCTACTGTCCCTAGATACCTAGCCCCGATCGCATTAATCGCAAGCTACTTTGCCTTTATAGATATAAAGGCTTCGCTCTAATACTAATAAAGAAACTTCTACTCTATATCGAGGATATAAAGACGACTAGCCTCGATTCCAATCCTTACTAGCTTTTCGTAGTAGCTTTAACTATAATTTTCTAGATTAATAGGACTTATGCCTTAGCCCTTTACTAGTATCTCGTCTCTTTAACTATACTCGATCTACTCCTAGCGCTTATCGTCTATAGCGTTAGGCCCTAAGACTATACCTATTACTAGATCGACGTATAGTATCTCTTCGCTTTTTTTAGTCCCTTTATTCGCAGTATTAAGCTCTGTCCCGGTATCCTAAACTCTAGCATTATTGTTATCGGCTATCTAAATATCTCCGTTACTATCGGTCGTATCGATAGAGGTAGCGGCTATAGGTCTAAATACTATTAGTTAACGTTTTAAAGAAAAATATACCGGCTATAGCTACCGGCTATAGCTACCGGCTATAGCTGCTAGCTATAGCTGCTAGCTACGGCCGCTAGCTAGATTAACTTACGCTACTAGAACTTCGCGCTCGAAAACTAGCCGTAATTCTTTCCTCCTCTTAGCCTTCTCTTAGGTTATCTTCTAACCTTTACTTTTTTCTATAGGCGCTAGCTATCGATAGAATGCCTTATTCCGCGCCTTTCTTCTCTTATCCTTAGCTCTTTTATCCTTATCTATCTTGTCCTTTCTCTCGCGGTCTCGTACGGAATTCTTCTTCGTAGAGTACTCCTCTTTAGTCTTACGCTTTTTAGTTAGACGCTTAGGCAAAACAAACTCGCGGTCTTTAGTTCTATCTTCTGTTTAGCGCGCGGCGCGCTTCTCTCTTACTATTATAAGGGAAAGGGGCGGGGGCGTAGCGTATAGTAGTTATTGTCGGTATAGGTATAGAGGAAGAAGTTAAAAGGTATAAGAATATCGCGAAGCCCTAATTGTTGCCGCCTACGTAACGTTATATAGGTAAGCTTTCGTAACTACGGTAACTACGCCACGGTAACGGCAACTACGCCCTAGTAACGGTAACTACGCCCTAGCAACGGTAACTACGCCCTAGCAACGGCAATAGAGTATAGTAAATATAACCTAGTAACTATTATAGCCGGCAATCGTAGCCGGTAGTCGAATAAGAGTGTCCTTGTAGTAAAACTACGCCCTAGTAACAGCAAAAGAGCGTAGTAAATGTAACATAGTTACTAATATAGCCGGCAATCGTAGCCGGCAGTCGAATAAGAGTGTCCTTATAGTAAAACTAATACACTCTCTAGTTCAAACTAGGAATCTATATAGTTCGAAAAAACCAAACCGGAACTAGGGAGCTAGTTCGCCGCTAAGAAACCAAACTATATACGTTTAGTAGTTCGGAAACCGAACTACTACGGGGTCTAGATAGATATAGTAACCTCGGTAGAGAAGGGCCCGTTTTAGAAGTAGGAGATTACCGAATTTAGTAATTACGACTAGGTAGCCTTAGCCCTTTATTTCTCGGATTGTTCTAAAAATAGCGCATTTTAAAATAAAGCTAGAAATATAGGATATCTACCCTATACTACTTCTTAATAACGCTCCTATATACCGCGTACGCGCTAGTTAGTAGGCGTTTTAACGGGCCGGTTATATAGAGGCCTTATATAGGTAGCGGACTAGCAACTTCGAGCCTTTTATAACTATAGGTCTTTGTTCTTACTAGACTCTACGTACCTAACTAATAAGCTAAAATAGCCTCTCTCGACTATATATATCCGTAATAGCTATTTAGAGTAGCTTCTAGCGGCTTACTTCCTTATAGACTATAAACAAGTATACCTAATTAAGAAGGCTATTTCTAGGCTTAAAGAAATAGCTAAATTAGACTATAATTAGAAGGTTAGCGAAGACGATAGATATACGAAGCACTTCTGCATTAGCGGCGCTTATTCTAGTAAAGCTAAAGATAAAGACTATTTAAACTAGACTAAATAGTCTTCTTAGGTAGCGCTATAGTTAATTACTAATAACTTAGTAAGTAAGCAACTCGGTATAGCTTAAGGCCTCTTAGATAGCGGTATTGTTTAACGCCTCTACTAACGCTACCTTATTAAAACCCTTAAGAAGCACTTTAAGCGCTTTCCGGCTATAATAGCTATTTTAAAAGTAATAAACAAGGCTCTATTTATTGCTTAAAACTAAGAAGAATGCTAACACTTTATTAACTAGGCAATAGTAGCCTTTAAGTCCTATAAGAACACGGTTATAGCCGCTAAAGAGTTAGCTTATCTAAGAGCAAATTAGAAGGCTTCCGAAAAGGATCGCTAGGCAACTTAGTTACGACTCGGAGACCCGATTTTAATAGCCGTTCGTACTACTAACCTACTCGAGGGCTATTACGTATACTTAAGGCGCCGAGATAAGCGTTAGATACGTAAATAGAGCTTGCGAGGTGCGTATTCGTCCTATTCTTATAGTGCTATCGGAATTTACTATAAAAGCTAGATTTTTTAGAATAGAGGAATTCCTTAGTATAGCGGCTTTTAGTATTATTCTTATACTTCTATAGCTTCCTAGCTATTCTATATAATAATAAATGACTATTATAGGCATAGTTCTATACATCGTTTAGCCTAATAGCTATATTCGCGACCGAGTCCGTTAGAATAGCGTAGTTAAGAAGTATAGATAGCTTCTAATATAGCGGTAAAGCAAGACTATTAAATTTAGGCGCTTATCTCTCGCAATATAGAAGAAGTTAGCAGATTAGCTTATATAGTACTATAACGATATTAATAACTATAAGCCTACGGTGCCTACCTAGCGGATAGTACTACCGGCTCCGTACGATAACGTATATAGTAAATGCTTCTGCTACTTCTCGTATAGCTATTACCTATCTTATAAGTATATTTAGCGCTTCTATATTAGGGGAACGAGTATTCCTATACTAGAACGTTGCCGGCTCTATATTAATCGCTTATAAGGTCTGAATAGCAATCTAATCTGCCCTAAATAGCACTAGACTAAGCTAATTATAGACGATAACAATTAGTTAAGCCTAGTAGGTACAATTAAGGTCTATAGGGCACTAGGAGTATTATAGAAGCGCTAAGTAAAGGACTACTTCTATTCTATACAAGAATTAGTCTCCTAGGCCTTCTTCTAGTTCTACGACTCGTAGGCTTATAACCTAACTAACGCTTAGCAATATAAGGCCCTTCTATAGTAGGTTACTAACTACGCTTTAATAAGCTATAACTCAATTAACGCGTATATATAATAGTAGTTTAATAACGACTATTAAGAGGCCGAGTTAATACCTCGTCGTACCGCTAGATAGCGAGGCATAGACGATAGGCTATTACGCTAACCTATCTTCCGGTTAAAGCTGTTACTACTAGTAGCACTACCTAACTCTAAAGGCTTAGAGGTTAGCAAAGCAATAATAACTAAGCCTCTAATTAGGCCTCGTATCGTAGTTAACGGCTATATACTTAGGCTAGTAGTTTATAGTCTACCTAACTACTACGGCATTATAGAGGTTAGCGATCTACCTACCTACTCGGATAATAGAAGCGATAGTAGTAATAACGACGCTCTATATAAGATAGACAAAGTCTAAAAGACGACCTATTCGATAGCCTATCGGATATAGACCTTCTTCTATAATCTACGCTACTTAGTCGATTACCGCTATCTTTACTAAAAGACGCTAGTAAAAGTAATTAATACGATAACAACGAGGTATTAAGGCATTAATTGTCGTTGCTATCCTTACTAGACGATTTGCCTTTACTAAGAAGTCTGTTTCTACTATCTATAGTAGAGCTACTAGCCTACTACTATCTAGACTCTATAGCACTATTTATAACTCTATATTTGTTACCTATTCTATTATATACTACTAAAAATACTTTACTTAATCGAGTCGTCGTTAGAAGCCCCTAACTAGTAAGCTAGTAATACCTTCGAAATACGCCTACGGAAGATTATATATAGGTATACTATATTTACCGCCCTATATAGATTAATCCTCTCGTAAGCTATCTCCTATACTAATAAGACTACTAAAACGACGTCTCTAAAGAAGATTTATCGCTTCTAAGCGGTAGCAATAGTACTACTAAAATACAGTCGTAGACTGTTCGTTTTCGAGCGATTATAGCTATTCGGAATAGTAGAAATCCGAGGTAATTAGCTTTTATAGGAGTAATTTGCAATACTCCGATTTGTATACTAATTTACGTAGTTTTAAGGCACTTTATAGGGTCGCATAGAACCCTAGAGGTATATATAATTTACTTTCTTAGTTAATCTACTCGTACCTTTACGGCAAGCCTTATTATAGTTAAGCGTAGTAGCTTCTCTTAAATTGTAAGTATGCCTATACTACTCTTTATATATATAGTAGTATTTTTTAAAGTAGCTACGTCCGTATAGGATGCTAATACGGGCCGCTAACGGACCGTTAATTGCTACACTAATTCTAGCTAATGTTTAGTTAGGTACCCCTTATTTCGAGTAACGGCTTTATAGCGCTTACGTATAGAACCTATTATAGTTTTAAGTACGTAGTCCGGTAGATCCCGCTATAACCGCCCTATCTCCCGATCTAGCTACGCGACCGTTTCTATCTAATATATACGCTAGAGTTTATTTTTAATCTATAGCTAAATATACTCGATCGGGTTTAAATCCGGCGAATTAGAAGATAGCGCTAAGAATCTAATAACGGCGGCGTCTATATAGCTTTCTATTACTTCTACGAGACTTAACTATCTCTACGTAGCTACTTCTACTACTAAACTTAGCCTATAAGTACTCGTATGCCTAATATATGCTTATAGGCGGCTACGCGTACCTACCGAGTACGAGCGAAGCTTTCGCACTCCGTAAAGCTAATAGAATGCCGCCGTCGTTATCGTATTAATTACTTTTGCATCGTATTGCGCGGTACGTAGCGCGTATATATCGTGCTTTAAAGCGGGTATTATAGGGGTATAGTATTGCTATTATTAGCGCGCTATCGTACTTTATTATTATTATCTAGAAGTCGCGTAAAAGTTAATACCTAAGAGTAACTATATAGGATTTAGCTAATTAAACAATCGCATTCTAGAATCCGGAGAATTACGTAGATAGCGAAACGACGTACTAAACTACTAGCGGGCGAGACTACTGTAGTAGTGCGAGCTTCGCTTATAACTAAAGCTATTTCTTACTATCTAATTTCTTACTATCTCTTCGCTTATCGCTTGTGCGCTTTAGGGCTTTACGATTAGCGCTACTAATACGGTGTTAAGTAATAATAATAATAGCTCTAGCGTCGTACTATACCTACTACTATTTAGGTCGTCTTATATTACTAACTAACTAAGCGATAGTTATTAATCCTACTAGAATAGTTAGTATTTAGCGCTAAGAGCTTACTCTATAATACTAATTAGCTCGAGAATCTAGTAGGTGCTTCTAAACAGCCTTTATATTCTCGTTAGTTGCTAATCTATCTATATATTCGAGACTATACGAATAATCTTCCTTTAGCAATTCTAGCTCGACGTAGGGCGGCCTAGTAGCCGTTAAATTAGTAGGTAGAGCCTTCGGTACGTAGTTATCGAGGAACTTATCTAAATAGGCCTTAGGCCGCTTCTCGTAGACCTTAATAATAGATAACTTCGTATAGTAGTCGTCTAAGGGCTTCGTTCGCGCGATACGCTTTCTACTAGGCTTAGTAACGACTATATTCTTAGAAGCCTTAGAAGCGTTAGAAGCGCGCTTAGGCGCTATTTACGGTCTACGCGGTCGTAGTCTATATAGCCCTTATAAATACAATATTTAGGGCGTAATTGTTAATATAAGCGTTTATTATCGTAGTCTACTAATAACTTCCTAGGTAGATCTTTATAATACTATATATTCGATACGAAATAGCGGTATTCGTCGTATTCGAAGCCTTCTATTCTATAAATACTATTCTTACTATCTATAGGTGTTACGGGTAAGCAACGCGTACGTAGATACTAGATATAAGACTTAATAGATTCGATAAAGAGCTAAGTCTATCTACGTAAATCCGAATAGTTTTATACGGTACGCTAAGCGCTAAGTAGTAGGTTAGAGTCGCGTAGGCCGAACGCCTAAGGCTAGCGCTTTCTACCTAGGGCGTAGCCCTTTATATTACCCCCGTTATTAGGGCTAAAGAGGCTATACGTAATTAGCATGTAACTAGGCCGAGTGAAGCTAGGGTCTTAGTGCCTTAGGCAGGGCTTAGCGCTTAGTATTAGGCTAACTAGCCTACCTTCCTCCCTCTCCTTCTAGATCTTTATCGAATACTACCTGTACCTACTACTACCCTATCTACCTGCTAATATAACCCTTCTTATATAGTATTCGATCTACCTTTTGAGGGTAGTAGCTAGATAGTCCTTATTTCAAGCTTTTAGCGGTATAGCTACTAAAAACATCGATTTGGCTATATTACGCCTAAAGAACGGGACCTATACGCACTATTCCACTAAACAACCGTACTAATTATTAAGTAAGGCCTTCTATACGGCCTATTACACCGAGTTAATCGCACTAGACCGATATCTACTAATTCCGCTATATCCGTACTATAAGGGGCTATAATATATTATTAGTACTACCCCTTATTACAATAGCTAGCTTATTACGAAGTAACAATAACCGCGGCGCTACTAGTAGCGCTAGCAATAACAACACTAGTAGTATAGAGCCTATTAAGGAGCCTATAGTTCTAGGCGATAATCTAGAATTGCCTGTTAACGATATTCTTAATAACATTGTTAACCGTTAATATAGCTAACTAGCCTTTAGCCCTTAACTAGTAGGGAGACTTTAAGAAGCTACCTAAAGCAGGCTTACTGCCCTACGTTAAGAACAATAGCTAAAGGACGACCTCCTCGAGCTTTGCCGCCTTTAGGAAGCCCCGATAACTACTACTAAGCTAATAGTAGGACCTTCTTTGCTACCTATCTAAAAGAAGGATACTAAACTTAAGGACTATACTGTATTCGACGGCTCTAGTCGCAAGCAATATAATAACTATATACGTAATTGTAAGCTTAACTAACGAAATGCACTAAGGGCTCTTCTAGACGACTATTTACTAGTTGTTTATACTATGCAGTATATTAATAGCGACCTAAAGCGTACCTAGGATAACTATTTTAACTCCCTCGATAATTAGACCGCTATTTAGTAGTAAACCTACAAAACTATTATGCTAGACACCCTTAGAAACCCTATACTAAGGCAATAACATGCTTAGGACTAGTACCTACAGGCTAAACAAAAGACTAATTAATCGGCTCGCTTATTTAAGGCCTGTTTAAAGACCCTCGAGGATAACCTTCCGGCTAAGACTAATTCTATATAGATTTCCGAGATACGCCTAAAACTTAGATAGGAGCTTATTCTCGAATTAGACCGCCGCCGTATGTTTAAACAGGCTAACCTAATACGCATTCAATTTATAGTCGAGGCAGAAACAGCTAAACGAGCTATCTAGCTCTAGCAACGACTAGAATTAAGGATCCGACCTGCTAGTACTAACCGTAGCAACTGTAGCTATAGAGGAAACTAAGGTTCCTACTAAGACAACAATACTAATAATAGGAATAGTAACAACGACCGTAGAAGAGGCCGCAGCTAACGGCTATATAGAGGAGGCCGCAATAGGGGCCGTAGAAGGGGCTCGTATCCTTATAACGCTAACCGCTCGACTAATAGCAGCTATAGTAACCTCCTAACTAGATTGAAGTGCTTTAACTATAATAGCACTAGCTATCTACTAGGCTAATACGACAAACTAAGGGATTAGGCCCGAATTAACCGCGCTTCCGCTAAATATAGGAAACACCTTTTAGTAGCTAACGCTACCCCTATAGGCTAACCTTCTAATTAGTCGAAAAAAGATTAGGCGCCGTACTAACTGTTAGCCTTGTGCGGCGTAAGACTATCGACATTACGCTAGCTATTATACGTACCTGTCTCGTATAGGACACGAAGGGTACTAACTGTAAAACTAAGGTTATACTAGATCTAGGGAATTTAGTTAGCGCCCTTATTAGCTATCGCCTAGCTAAGCAATTAAACCTCCGACAACTAAATAGGGCTAACCTACTAACCCTTGCTTAGTTTAATAACGCTCGGCACTTAACCTATAGGGCCTACTGTATTCCTATAGTTCTAAAGAACGACCTCGGCAACGAGCGCTTACTAGATTTTACTGCCTACGCAGTAGATATAGACAACCTTCTGTCCGATATTGTTGTTAGCAACCCTATTCTTAAGCACTACGCTATAACTATAGACTTAGGCCTCTAATAGTAGCGATTTAGAATCGCTAGAAAGGAGGATATTAAGCATATCGACGTTAGCGAGTGCCCTAACAATATTAGGGTCCTATTTATTAGAAACCTAACTCTAGCTAACCCGACTACCGACCTACTCGGTAATAACGACGAACCTGTGCCCCCTAATAGCATAGATCCTAAACAGCTCGAGCGTATACTAGAGCCTATTCGAGAAACCTATATTAATGTGTTTAAATACTACCTAGTATCGACATTGCCTGTATTTAAAGAGACGGACTATAAGATCGATATCGTAGAGGGTAAGGAGGTCCCTTTTAGTCCTCTCTATAACCTTAGTAAACGAGAGCTTGCTATATTGCGTAAGTACCTAGATAAAAACCTAGCTAATAGCCGGATATAGTATAGTAATAGCCCTGCTAGCGCCCCTATTCTATTCGTACTAAAGAAGGATAGTAGCCTATACCTATATATTAATTACCGTAGACTTAATACTATTACTATTAAAGACCGCTATCTTCTTCCGCTTATTAATAAGACCCTCGACCGCCTTTCTAGTACCTACTACTATACTATATTAGACATTAAAGACGCCTATTACCGCATTTATATTCGCAAGGGCGATAAATAGAAAACAGCCTTTCGTACTCGTTATAGCTATTTCGAGTACTTAGTTATACTATTTAGGCTAGCTAATACCCCTACTACATTCTAGTCCTATATTAATCGGGCCCTTTCGGGCCTATTAGACTATCTCTGTGTAGTTTACCTAGACAATATCCTAGTTTATACCTATTTATCTAATGTTATAGAACACTAGGCCGTAGTATATAAGGTCCTCGACCGCCTACGAGCCTATAGACTATATTGTAAGCCTTCTAAATGCACCTTTGCTACTAAGGAGGTATCCTTCCTTAGCTTCCTCGTATTAACTAAGGGTATTAAGGCTAATCCTAATCGGATTAAGACTATTACTAAGTAGCTAATACCTACTAGCATTAAGGAACTCTAATTATTCCTAGGTTTTACTAACTTCTATCGTCGCTTTATTAAGGGCTATTTACGGCATGTAATGCCCCTAACTAAGCTTACTAAAACTAAGGCTAATCTATCTAGGGAGTTTAAATAGACTAATAAGGCATAAGCCGCTTTTAACGGTTTAAAGCAACGCTTTGCTAGAGTCCCCTTATTGTGCTATTTCGTACTAAGTAAGCAGATCCGAATTAAGACTAACGCTTTGTAGTTCGCTATATTAGCTATTATATTATAATAGGCTAATAACACCTACTAGCACCTAATTGCCTTCTTCTTGCGAAAGATAATCGATATAGAGCGTCGTTACGAGACCTGCAAGTAGGAGCTCTTAGCAATCGTAGAAGCCTTTAAGTACTAGCGCTACTATCTCGATAGTGCTTAGTACATAATTTAGGTCTGTATAGGCTGTAACAACCTGCGTAGTGTTGCTTAGGTTATAAGGGTTGTAGGTCGATAGCCTAGATAGGCCGTCTGCCTCGCTAGGTTCGATTTTAATATATTATACCGGCTAGGCGTAAGTAACCCTACCGATAGCCTATCGAGGCGACCTAATTACGATAGCGAGACTTAGTATATTAATTCATTGTTTCTAACCCTATAGTATAAGATTGCTATAGCCCGTATTATTAATAAGTAAACGCAGGATAAGCGGACTTCCGGACCCCGCGGCGGTAGCAAATACTATAGCGGAGTTATCGTTCTTCTAGTATACGTTAAAAGAAAGAACGTAGATCGCTCGAGCTATAACAACTTAATTAAAGATATTGCTGTCTATAGCGATAGTACTATAGAAGAGGTTGTAGTAGTTCCGGCTGCTAGTACTATTAGATACATATAATACGTACCTCGTTTAATAGCGAGAGTGCTATTAAATAACCTTGTAAATAGGGATAGTTAATCGTTTATAGATAATGTTATAGCAGGCACGGAACGCCGGGCCTATATATACTCCTATAGGACCGTAGATACCTCTCTAATACTATACTATTGCAGACCTACTAATCGTCCCTCGCGTAATAATTAGTAGCTTCGCTTTAGTTAGATCTAGTTCCGTTTAAATAGTACCCGAGTACTAGACGAACGGGCACCTTAAAAAAGCAGAAAAACCCTACCGCCGCCGCTTAACGCGACCGCGAGGTCCTATACTAGCGGTACCGACCTACCTACCTAACTATAACAACTATACGACAACTACCTACGCTCGATACCGATACGATTACGATAGTCCTCTAAATTCCGTATATTATCTTCCGTATATATATAGCTATATACCGGCGGCGCCCTATAGCCCTCTAATTGCGGAACCGGGCTGCCCGCCTTCCTTATTTAGGTTTGTTTACTCGATACTAACACCTACTAAAGCGGGCACTAGTCGAGGCAAGAGCTTGCGAGCACCCTAACAGTTACCCGACTTTCGTCTAGCTTCTTAACTCTATATATATCTATAAGATTACCGAGCCTACGCTTATTCTATAAATACGCTAGCTTCCGTATACCCCGATTTAGACGCCTACTCGTTAAATATCGCTTTTTGCTTTAAGGAATTCTTAGCTAACGCCGGTTACGCTAAGTTAGTATACTAGAAGTAGAGAGACCCGTTAAAAGCAGTCGTTACGACAATTACTACTTATTATTAGCCCCTAGAGGAGTATATACCCCGAAAGCTCTCGGACTTTAGAGGTAGTACCTCGCTAGGTTTCCTATAGGACTAGGCAGTTAATCGCTCTTCGGTTATAGTAGCAGCGAAGACGCTAATTGCACTTTATAGCGAACTTACAGTTTTAGACACGATAGAACCTAACGACTTAGCGGCTCCTACTTTAGAACTAGCACTACCCTTACTAGACATAGTAGTGCCTACAAGTCCGGACACTAGTCTATAACCACGTCGCCGTCGGACTATTTTAGCAGCTAGTATGCGACGTATTATACGCGTACGTTATAGGTCCTTACCGATTGTGTTTCCCCTAGGTCTACGAGAACTTAGTGCCTTAGAGCTGTTACTCCCGAGTAGCCCTGCCTTATCCTTACTAGTTTCTATCGACCCTAAGTAGCAAGGACCTAAGTAACAAGGTCCTAAGCCTAAATAGGAGGATACGGAGCAATAGAGCCCTAAGCCCGAATAGTAAGAGCTTCCGGCCCTAAGTAGTCTAGAGTCCTCTTCGTTAGGTCCTAAGCTTTACTAACAAGGTACTTAGTAGCAAGAGCTTTAGCCTAAGACGTAGTAGTAAGGACCCCGACAATAAGAGCCGTTATTTCTACCCGCATCTACGGAATATGTAGCCGATATGTCCTAAGAGATAGACCTAGAGTTCTAGTATACGGACTTAGTATACGTAGAGCCTAGCGTCGAGCGTAACCTACCTCCTCGATAGTAGATATAGCGCCGCTAATCGGTAGACGTATTCCTAGGCACGGAAGCTAGGCGTCTAGTAGCGGACCGCTAGCGAGTACGTAACGCAGCCGTAGGGCTATCCTCCTAAAACTAGCGTAACGGTAAGCAGCTAGCTTATAACAATCCGTAGCCTTAACGCCTACGAGAGGGCGCGCTATATAAAGTCCTAGTACGCGATAACTAGAACGCCGCTAGCGCTAACGCGGCCGCTAAAGACGCTAACGGCGAAATCCTAAATACCGCTAACCTAGCCGTCCTATATAATAAGATACGCTAGCTATTTAGACAACTATTAAATTAATAAGTTATCTAAACCTAGCAACTTAGGGATAAAATCCGGGACGAGATCGATTAGTTACGCTAGAGTATCCCTTCGAGCTTAGTATAAGACAGGCTCGATACCGGGAGAGCTAAGCGCCTCGCGCGTATAGGTTTAAATAAATAGGCTCCGTATAAACAAGTTCTATTAGCCCTACTACCTAACCCGGTCGAAGCCTAGCCTTATTAGTTACGCCGTAATATGTAACGTAACGCTAAGGCTAGGCAACGCCGCTATAGCTAAGGCGGTGCTAGAGGGCCCCTAAGCCCGAGCCTAGGTAATTCTAGTACCTAGGGTAGGAACTTTAGCCCTCGAGGTTACCGCTTTAACCCGTACTATATCGACAACTTTTAGTTTAGCCGTTTACCCTATTATAGCCCGTAGCGTTCTTAACGCTTAGAGAGGTTTAACCCGACTAATATCGGGTACTTCTACCCCGACGCCCTATATACGGACTTAGACGGTTAGGACATCTATACGCACGGCAATAAGGTTACCTTTACCTTAGTATACCTGTTTTTAGACGCGGCTTGCGATTACGTAGTAGTTAATTACGCTCGTATAGTACGTACCTAGCTTACTAAGTGCCTACGTAGGGCCGTATAGTAATAGTTTATTTACGAGTTAACGAGTAATAACCGCGATACTATTCGCGGAGGAGAGGGTATCGAGCGCTAGTATAAGGCACTAAGGGACAAGTTTAGTAGATCTATTATCGAGGCCTAGGATAAGCTATACGCTAAATCCTATATAGTATAGGACGTACGTAACCGTAGAGTACCCTAGCAGTTTATTATAAACTATATTCGCTACGTACGCGAGGCAGGTCTCGAGACAGACCCTAATAGACCGTACGCTCTCCTCTACTAGGTATAGTTACGATTCGAACCCCGCCTATAAGACAAGCTCGATAAGCCTTTGCTAAGCGATACGATTTACACTTTTACGCGAGCCGTAGAAGACAAATACGAAGTATAGTACCGTAGGTACCTATAGTCTAATAGCTACGGTACCGCTCGAGGCCGCAATAGGTATAACGGTAAGTTATAGTATCGAAACGCTCGTAATAACGACCGATACGCCGATTCCTCGGGCGTATATCGCAATGCTTTAGGTCGCGGTTACGCTAGTAGGTTCGATAATCGGTACGCCGTAGTAGTACGCGGATATCGCGATAATTTAGGTCGCGGTTACGCCGGCGGCTACGGAAATAAGCGCCCTAGAAATAGTAGCTATACTAATTAAAACTAGTATTAGCGTCGAGATTAAGGAAACGATAGGCAAGCCCTAGTAGGGGAGGGACGCTAAAAAGAGTACGCTTCTAACCGTAACAATCGAGTAGAGCTACGTAATAATAATCGGGGCTATAAAGCACGCGGCGGCAATTGAAATACTAATCGTAGACGACGATAAAATAGGGGTACGCGAAACGACGTACGCGATACCTAGGGTTAGTAAGAACGCGGCTATTAAAACAATAATGCTCCGCGTAACTATTACGCCGATAAGTAGGAACCGGAGCCTTAGGTCGAAGATCCTACCTCTATCTTATATCCAAGTTTATACTTACGCCTACGATTAAGCTTACGCTACTTAGCGAGGCTAGTAAGCCCGCACTCTATACCGGTATATTTTAACGACTAGGTAGATATCTACTATAGATTAGACGACGTAGATAATAACGCCTCTTCTTAGGACTCCGTATTAGTATACTATAGCGAAATTCCGCTACTATCGCCCTTTTCCCTATATATTAGCAAGTACCTTCCCCCGGCAATAGAACCTTTTACTATAATACGGCCTTTAAAATTCTTATACTCGAACTATAGCTCTAAGTTCGATAGCAATAATCTCTTATAGGATTATAGGCGTACTAAGTACGCTATAGAGCTAACGCCTAAGAAGGATAGCGCTAAAGAGGACGCTAGACTTATTAAGTCCGCTACGTTGCTAAAGGTTAAGGGTAGATACGCGTTTCGGGGCTATTACTATCTACGTATAGTAGTGCGCTTATAGAAGGACGGCACTAAGTACGTAGTCTACCTAGATATAGGCGTAATAGTATTACTTATCGACGAGGCCTTCCTACGCTAGACGCGCCCGGATATCGAACGTAAGCGTTTAGTAGCTCTACTAAAGGTTAAGGGCATAGGATCGACGGACATTAGTAAGTATATAGATCTCGACTTTTAGGTACCGGGAATTGTTAAGGGCTCTAAGGTTATCGCCTATATACGCTATAAGGTATATATCGTTAGAGAGCTAGGTGCTAAGTTCCTTGTAGTAATAGACATTATCGGCCTAGAGGGTATTAAGATTAATATACTATACTATACGGCGACAATTAACTCCTATAAAAAAGCAAAGATTCCTCTGCTAGTAAGCCGCAAGGATTAGGTTAAGTTTTATATAGTAGTACATTCTAGCGACGAGAACGTCGTTCTAGTACCGTAGATAGTAACTTCGGTGCCTATATATTTTAGAGCTAACCTCCCTTCCGACCGAGACGTAGCTTTCTACCTACAAAATTAGGAACTTAAGAATAAGGCCCTAACTATCTACGCCGCAGTCGTAGACGCTATAGTAAACTTCGTATAGGTTCGTAACGATACCGATTACTTATAGACGCTACTACGATATACGAAAATAGAGTACGTACGGGAGTGTAATTACTATAGCTACTACTATATCGCGCCCGAGGATTATATAGCGGCCGGCCTTCTGCTACTAAACCTACTAAACCCTATAAAGGAGACGCAGCTTTTTAATAGCGTAACTGCGTATAGTACTAAGGAGTAGGCACGACTTATCGAGGCTATAGTAAGAAAGTACGAAGACCTATAGAAAGACAAAGGCACTACCGTAGATATCCCCGAGTCCGATTTCCTAGAAGTTACGCTAAAGCTAGGCTACGAGAATAACAAGGTCCCTATAGTAGCGTATCTACTCTACGCCCTAGATAAAGAGGTCGTAAATAAGACGTTTGACCCGCTATATATATAAGGAAAGATGTCCTTTACTACTAAGCCTACTTAATTCGGATTCCTAGTCTTCGTAGTTTAGAAAACAACGATAGTAGACGGCAAGCTAGTCCGCAAAGGGCGTATAGTCGTAGACATCCGAGGCCTAAACAAGATTACGGTTAAGGACTCTTATCCCCTCCTCCGATAGGAGGACATTATTAAGGCGCTACGCGGCTCCTCGTATATTACAATAGCAGACGCCGTTGCATTTTTCTATTAATAGGCCGTCGCCGAGAAGGACTGTAGCAAATTCGCAATTAATAGCTACCGCGGCTAAGAACAGATATATATAGCTATTATAGGGTTCTTAAATAGTATGTAATACGTCTAGCGCTAGCTGGACAAGATTCTCAAGAGCTACAAAGCCTGCTGCTGGGCCTATATCGATAATATCGTTATCTATTCCCGTATCTTCGAAGAGTACCTATAGTATCTAGACGCCGTTTTCGAGTGCCTAGTAGGTAAGAACATTAGTATCGCACCGTATAAGTTATTCCTCGTATATCTATCTACGAAGCTTTTAGGCTAACGAGTGTCAGGACTAGGATATACTACTTATAAGGAAAAGGTCTAGGCTATCCTAGACTTGAAATTCCCTACTATACTAAAGGATATTAAATTTTACTTAGGACTTACTAGATAGCAACGCTAGCATATTCTATACTACTCTACGATTACGATGCTATTCGAGAACCGTAAGAAAGAGCTCCTACGTTCTAGCCTAGCGAATAAAGGCAATAAGCGTAAGCGCTACGCCGTAAGGACCCTAGCCTTCGACTCGGATAAATTACTAGAGACAGAATATAAAGCCTTCGATATCCTAAGACAGATATACCGCGATATTAAGTTCTCCTATTACGCGGACCCTAATCGCCCTATATATATCGACCTAGATGCCTACGTAGGAGAATTCGCGGCGGTAGTATACTACGTTAAGGGAGACCTAGAGCCGACTATCGAGAATAGTAAGGCCGTACGCTTCCTAGCGGATTAGGTACAAGTTATTATATACCTTAGCAAAGTACTTACGGACGTAGAGAAGCGGTACCTAGCTACTAAACTCGAGGTTAGAGGACTAGTCTAGACGGTATATAAGGTACGAATAATCCTATAGGCGGCACGTAAGCCGGTATATATGTTTTCCGACTATATAGCGGCCCTAGGCATTACTACGGCAGCGAGCCTAGTAACGACTACGTCTACGGACAAGCTTAACCTCCGTCTAGTATAGGCCGGTTAGTACCTCTCTTAGTACCCTAAGCTTAAAGTATACTACCGCCTAGGACGCCTTTATAGAATACCGGACGCCTTAAGTAGGCTCGTAGCGGATCTTAACCGAGCGGCAGATTAAGTATACGATACGCTAGATCCCCTAGCGTACGACGATCCTGCCCCTACGAATAATATAATCGACGCGTACTATATATACCCCTACAAGAGCGAAGGCGCTATCTGCTTTTACGCTATATTAATTAATAAACACTCTAGCAGAACGTATTCGTCTAATAAGCCTATAGTTTTCTACTTAGTGCTCGTAGAACTCGCTACGGAATTCAAGGACGACTTAAAGGCTAGATATACCGAGGATCCCTATTAGGCTACAATCCTAGCCTAGCTAAACGCTATAGAAGAACGCCGCCTACGAGCCGCCGCTAAGAGGACGCTAGACGCTAACGACAACCCTAATTATAAAGAAGCGGACATTATAGGCGAGGCTAAGTCGAGCCTTTTAGGACTTTGTTTTTTCTTACGCGACGACCTTATCTATTTTAAGGACGACACTAACGGTAGAGAGAGGCTATACATCCCCCGCTCTCTATATAAGGAGGTCTTTTAAATAGCCTATAATTATTACTACTACGCAGGTTATTACCGCACTTACGCTCGCCTATACGCTAGCTTCTATATACGACAGCTCGGGCGCGAGGTTTCTAAGTATATCGCTTATTACTCCGAGTGTATCCTAAACTAGACGCTGCGCTATCCTCTATATAGTAAATTATAGCCGATTAAATACTAGCCTATTCTATAGTACGCTATTACTACGGACTAGGTTTATAGCCTACTACCTAACAAAGACAGCTACGATAGTTTCCTTATAGAGACGTGTAAGTATTCTAAGCGCGTTATACTACGTAAGTATAAATTAACGTAGACGGCGCAGCAGTACGGCAGCGATTAGATCTAAGGATATATCGAAATAGAACGCAACCTTCCGGCTATTATAATCGGCGACTATAATCCTATTTAGCTTAGCGAATTTATAAAGGTAGCCTTTAAGAAGTTAGGCACGAGGTTTTTCGTAGACCCCGTAGTAGTTCGGGTTGGTTTAGTTTGGTTTGCTAAGCCGAAACTCTAGTTTAGTTTAGGTTGGTTTGCTAAGCAACTATATAAGTAGCTAGTTCGAACTATATAATTTATCGGTTTTTAAGAAGTGTACGAATGTATACGTAGCTTTAAGCAAGCCCTTTATAAGACTTAGTAGTATAGCCGGTAGCGTAGCCGGCATTTTTAGTCCTTAGTACTTATAGAATTTTCGAATCCTACTTAGGCTACGTAGTTGTATAAAGGTACTTGTATAACCTCAAATCTATAGACAATTAGCTAAGGGCACTAACTAATCAAAAGCATACATATATATATATATATAAGGCATTATAGTTCAGTTCGGAAACTGTACTCCTTAGGTATAAATTTCATCCTTTCGTTTACGGTTCAATTCCCTAACTGCTTAGTAGAATGTCTTTATCTAGATCTAGGCAGAACTTATCGATTTCCCTAGAAGTCCTCCTCCTTAAGAAGTTTATATACTTTCCTACCAAACTATTCGACAATATTAAGTACTAGGATAGCTCCTCCCTCGGTATCGGCACAGTATATAAAAGAGCTATAAGGCAGCTCTGTAGAACGTTCTACTAGTTACTCGCTATACTAAGGCCGAATGCTAGTTCGTTCCTTAAAACTCTTAGTTATTTAGGAGATATAAAGGGTAGGGTAGGTAGTGACTTCGTATTATATAAGGAGGTAGAGGCTACTATAGAAGAGGCCTTTAACCTGTAGAAGATAGTAAAAGATATAGAGGCAGCTGTAGGTCTAGGTACCTAGTTGAATTTCTAGTAGGTAGAGTATAAGGATATTTAGAGGGAGTATTAGGTAGAGTTGCGAAGGCAGGTATATAATATACTCTAGAAAACAGGGATAGTGCCTATAACTATAACTATTAGGCTCTTCAACCTTCCTTATTTTTCCCTGTTTTCTTTTTATAAAAATCTAAACTAATACAAATCAACCGGAATGTCTATCTTCTTTTAGTTCTTTAAAAAACCTAGCAGCGTAGCTAGCAGCGTAGCCGGTAGCGTAGCCGGCAGCGTAGCCGGCCTTTTTACTCCTTAGTACTAACGGGATTTTAGGAGACTTCTATTCCGTACGGCTAATAAAGTATACTATACTATATATATATACTTAGAGAGTATTTAGAGCGCGGTATACAGCGCCGTATAATAGCGGCTCATTTCGTATATAGAAAAGCTTATAGATAACACTACGAACATCCTTTCTACTAGAATATCTATCCTATCTAGCACCGTCTCGAATGTAGACATTCTAGCCTTTTAGAATCTAATCGAGTGCTTTGAAATCCTTGTCTATAATCGTTATACGCTTCGCGTAGATAGCTATAAGGTTAACCGCTAAAATAGTATTAGTATAGTCCGAAAAGAGGTAGAAGAGAAATATACATTCGAAGATACGAACTAGGTAGGCTTCTATAGCCTCTTAAAGGGCGCCTATCGCGGAGGCTTAGAAGCGAAGGTCCGTTCTATAATCCTAGGCAATTTCGCGAATAAGTCGTTAGAAAGGAGCTTTGCGGATTAGGAGCTTAGAACTCTTCTAATACTGCCGAATCTAACGGAGGGCTACGGCTAAAGAAGGATTAGTAAAAAGACAGTAAGAATGCCGGCTATAAATAGGACTTACTTCCTAGGCGCTATCGACGCTTCGTACGATTGCTACTAGTAGTAGAAGCGCTAGTTGTCGTCTTATATAGAGCCTTGCCCGCCGTTGTCTTATACGGAGCCTTACTCGCGACGCCCTTTCTAGTACCGGAGCTAGCGGTAGTAGTAGCAGCCCTCTTACGTTAATATACTATACTCGTTCTACTATTTCCGGTCTTATTACGACCCGCAGAAGTACTAGGTCCCTTCTTATAAGGCGTCGTAACTTAGTTAAGTAGACTCGCTATTATAAAAGTCGTCGAATTGAGGAAAAAAGTGCGTTACGAAGGTATACGAAGGCGCGCGCGGAGCGAGGGTGTTATAGAGGTAGTAGATATAGAGCGTAGAGGTATAGATATCGATACGAAGGTTAAATATAGCGGTAGTATCGCGGTATCGCTAGGCAATAGAGTAAGCTTCGCGTAAGCCTATATTATAGTAACGTTAGAGCAAGGAAAGAAGGCAGGTACGGCTAAAAAAGGTAGGTACGGCTAAAAAAGGCAGGTACGGGAGACTTTGAAATATAGCCGGTATATATAGCTAGCATAGTAATAGGCGAAAGCCTCCTTTTAATAAATAGCCGGCGTAATAATAGTATCTTACTATAGTATAGATATTCTTTAGTAATGCCTTTACTAGCTATAGTAATCTTATAAGTAACCTAGGCCTATTGCTAGTAAATATAAGAAATATTAGGTAGGCTATACTAAACAAGCTAGTTATTTAGTAGGAAAAGGCCTACTACCGTCTCTATATGCCGGCTACGAGTGCCGGCTATCGCTCTAAATTCAACTCCGCCCTATCTCGGAGGCTAAGGTACCGAGCGGAAACCCTATAGCTTATATTTACTCGGTTATCGCGGAGCGCTTACAGGTAAGGTATTAGAAAAGAGTATAAAAAGTACGAGAAGAGTATCCTAGGATATAGGTCGTAAGTAAATAAGAGTAGTACGCCTAGTTATTTATATAGTACGTTACTCTATACAACTAAGAGCCTATATTATCTTATACTTCGCTTATAAGACCTCGACTCTACTAGTATACTATCGATCTCTTCCTCGGTCGCTAATACGCTATCTTAATTCTTCTTCGAGTTGCCGGACTTAGTACGCATCTATAGCTATACATGTCAGGGCTAAAGAGGCTATACGTGATTGGCATGTAACTAGGCCGAGTAAAGCTAGGGTCTTAATGCCTTAGGCAGGGCTTAGCGCTTACCGTTAGGCTAACTCTCCTGCCTTCCTCCCTCTCCTCCTAGATCTCTATCGAATACTAAACTGATTTACTACTACCCTATCTACCTACTAACATAACCCTTCTTATATAGTATTCGATCTACCCTTTAAGGGCAGCAGCTAGATAGTCCTTGTTTTAAGCTTTTAGCGGTATAGCTACGAAAACTATCGATTTAACTATATTGCGCCCGAAGAACGGGACCTATACGTACTATTCTATCGAAACAACCGTACTAATTATCAAGCAAGGCCTTCTACACGGCCTATTACACTAAGTCAATTATACTAGGCCGATATCTACTAATTCCGCTACATCCGCATCTTAGGGGCTAATAATACATTATTAGTGCCGCCCCTTACAATAGCCGGTTTATTACGAAACAACAATCGCGGCGCCGCTAGCAGCGCTAGCAATAACAATACTAGTGGCATAGCACCTACTAAAGTGCCTACTAAAGCACCTGCTAAAGTGCCTCCTACTAAAGAGCCTACCGGAGAGCCTACTAAAGAACCTATAATTCTAGGTAACGACCTAGAATTGTCTATCGACGACATTCTTAACAATATTGTTAACCGTCGATATAGCTAACTAGCCTTTAGTCCCTAACTAGTAGCGAGACTTCAAGGAGCTACTTAAAACAGGCTTACTGCCTTGCGCTAAGAACAATAGCTAAAGGATAATCTCCTCGAAATTCGTCGCCTATAAGAAGCCCTAGCAACTAATACTAAACTAATAGTAGGGCCTTCCTCTCTATCTGTTTTAGTCTAAAAGAAGGATGCTAAACTTAAGGACTATACCGTATTTAATAGCTCTAGTCGGAAACAATACAACGACTACATCCGTAACTGCGAGCTTAATTAGCGAAACGCGCTAAGGGCCCTTCTAGACGACTACTCGTTGGTCGTCTATGCTATGTAATATATTAATAGAGACCTAAAGCGTACCTAGGATAACCATTTCGATTCCCTTACTAACTAGACCGCTGTTTAGTAGCAAGACTATAAGACTATTATACTAGACACCCTTAGAAACCCTATACTAAGGCAACAACACGCTTAGGACTAATACCTTCGAGCTAAATAAAAGACTAATTAATCGGCTCGCTTATTTAAGGCCTATTTAAAGACCCTTAGGGACGATTTGCTAGCTAAGACCGACTCTATCTAGATTTCCGAAATACGCCCTAAATTGCGATAGGAACTAGTCCTCGAATTGGACCGCCGCCGTGTATTCGAACAGGCTAACCTGATACGCATTTAATTTATAGTCGAAGTGGAAACAGCCGAACGGGCTGTTTAGCTTTAGTAACGGCTAGAATCGAGGATCCGACTAACTAGTACTAACCGTAGCAACCGTAGTAGCCGCGGCGGAGGAAACCAAGGTTCCTACTAGAACAACAATGCTAACAATAATAGTAACAATAATCGTAGGAGAAGCCGTAGCCGACGGCTATATAGAGGAGGCCGTAATAGGGGCCGTAGAAGGGGCTCGTATCTCTATAGTACTAATCGCTCGGCTAATAATAGCGGCAATAGCTATAGCAATCCCCTAACCGGACTAAAGTGCTTTAATTGTAATAGCACTAGCTGTCTACTAGGCTAATGCGACAAACCTAAGGACTAGGCCCGAATCGACCGTACTGCCGCTAAGTACCGAAAGCACCTTTTAGTAGCTAACGCTACCCCTATAGGCTAACCTTCGAAAAAAGAGTAAGCGCCGCACTAACTGTTAGCCTTGTGCAGCGTAAGACTATCGACATTGTGCTAGCTATAACACGCTCCTACCTTATATAGGACACGAAGGGCACTACCTATTAAACTAAGGTTATACTAGATCTAGGAAATTCAGTTAGTGCCCTTATTAGCTATCGCCTAGCTAAGTAATTAGACCTTCGACAACTGCCTAGGACTAACCTACTAACCCTTGCTTGGTTTAATAACGCTCGGCACTTGACCTATAGGGCCTACTATATTCCTATAGCCCTAAAGGACGACCTCGGAAATGAACGCCTACTAGACTTTACTGCCTACGTAGTAGATATAGACAACCTGCATAGGGGAGCTACTATTAGTATTAGCAACCCTGTTCTTAAGTACTATACTATAGTTGTAGACTTAGGCAGTTAATAATAGCGATTTAGAATCGCTAGGAGAGAGGATATTAAATATATCGATATTAGCGAGTGTCCTAATAATATTAGGGTCCTGTTTATTAGCAACCTAATACTAGCCTCTGCCTTAGCCGACCTAATAGTCGACCTATTAGGCGACGATAATAAGCCTGTGCCCCCTAATAGTATAGACCCTAATTAGCTTAAGCGTATACTAGAGCCTATTCGAGAGACCTATATTAATATATTTAAATACTACTTGGCATCGACATTGCCTATGTTTAAAGAGACAGACTATAAGATTGACATTATAGAAGGTAAAGAGGTTCCTTTTAGTCCCCTCTACAACCTTAGTAAACGAGAGCTCGCTATATTGCGTAAGTACTTAGAGCAAAACCTAGCTAACGGTCGCATTCGGTATAGTAATAGCCCTGCTAGTGCACCTATCCTATTCGTACTAAAGAAGGATAGTAGCCTACGCCTATATATCGACTATCGTAGGCTTAATACTATTACTATTAAAGACCGCTATCTACTTCCGCTTATTAACGAGACCCTCGATCGCCTTTCTAGCGCTTACTACTATACTATATTAGATATCAAGGATGTATACTATCGCATCCGTATCCGTAAGGGCGATAAATAGAAAACAGCCTTTCGCACTCGTTATAGCTATTTTAAGTACTTAGTTATACTATTTAGGCTAGCTAATGCCTCTACTACATTCTAGTCCTACATTAATCGGGCCCTTTCGGGCCTATTAGACTATCTCTATGTAGTTTACCTAGATAACATCCTAGTTTACATATATTTACCTAATATTGCAGAACACTAGGCCGTAGTGCGTAAGGTCCTCGACCGCCTACGAGCCTATAGATTGTATTGCAAGCCTTCTAAATGCACCTTTGCTACTAAAGAGGTGTTATTCCTCGGCTTCCTCGTATTAACTAAGGGTATTAAGGCTAATCCTAATCGGATTAAGACTATTACTAAATAGCCTGTTCCTATATCAATTAAGGAACTATAGTCGTTCCTCGGGTTTGCTAACTTCTATCGCCGATTTATTAAGGGCTATTCGAGGCATGTAATGCTACTAACTAAGCTTACTAAAACCAAGGCCAACCCGTCTAGAGAATTCAAATAGACCGACAAGACATAAGCCGCTTTTAACGGTCTAAAGAAGCGATTCACTAAAGTCCCCTTATTGTACTATTTCGTACTAAGCAAACAGATCCGAATTAAGACTAACGCTTCACAGTTCGCTATATTAGCTATTATATTACAGCAGGCTAATAACACCTACTAGCACCCGATTGCCTTCTTCTCGAGGAAGATAATTAATGCTAAACGTCGCTACGAGACCTACGAGTAAGAGCTCCTAGCTATTGTCGAGGCCTTTAAGTATTAGAGGCACTACCTCGATAGGGCTTAATATACAATACAGGTCTACACAGACTATAACAACCTCCGTAGCATTACTAAGGTTACTAGGGTTATAGGTCGATAGGCTAGATAGGCCGTCTACCTCGCTAGGTTTGATTTTAATATATTATACCGGCTAGGCGTAAGTAACCCTACCGATAGCCTATCGAGGCGACCTAATTACGATAGCGAGACCTAATACATTAATTCTTTGTTTCCAACCCTATAGTATAAGATTGCTATAGCCTGTATTGTTAATAAGCAAGCGTAGGATAAGCGGCTTACCGGACTCCGCGACGGCTTGAAGCATATTAATGCTCTTGCTATATTAACAGTGCGTATTAAGGCAAGGGCTAAGGATATAGACAGGAGAAGTTATAATAACTCCCTAGTCGACATCGCAATATATAGTAATAGCGATAGTACTACTATAGTTGATCCGGCTACTAGTGCTATTAGATATATACAATGCGTATCTCGTTTAATAGCGAGGGTGCTGTTAAATAACCTTGCAAATAGGGACAGTTAATCGTTTATAGATAAGCTATTACGTGCTTAGCAGAGGGACGCCTTTGCTGCTAAACGTATCGACAAGCTTATAAGTAGGCGAACGACTCGATCTAGCAAGAGTAACTAGTCGGTCGATAACAAAGGTTATTTAAAGTTTAAGGGCAGATACTATATCCCCGCTAAACATTCGATCCGATAAGAACTTCTTAAGCGACACTATAATAGTAAGCTTGCCGGTTACTATAGCATAGAGAGGTCGTACGAGCTACTATCGCGCACATACTACTAGCTAAATAGTAAGCGGGATATAAAGGAATACGTTAATACGTATACCGTATACTAACGTATTAAGGCACTAAAGTATTAGCCTTTTAGCGAGTTGTTCTTATTGCCAATTCCCTATAAGCTATTTGTAGAGCTTATAATAGATTTTATTATAAGTCTCCCCTCTACTAAGCGAAGGGGAAGTAAAGACATCTTTAACGCTATCCTAGTCGTTATAGACTAGTTTACTAAGGGCGCTCGATATATCCCGGCGCGGAAAGATTAGACTACTATTGATATAGCAGAAGCGCTATAGAACAACATCTTCTATACCTATTAGGGGACCCCTAAAGGGATAGTCTCTAACCGAGGCTCGACATTTACATCTTATTATTAGAGTAAGATTTGCCTGCAGCTAAGACTCAAGTATCGCCTGTCTATAGCATTCTATCTACAAACAGATAGTTAGACCGAAAGGCAGAATGCTACGCTGCAGTAGTACCTGCGTAGCTATATTAATAAGAACCCTAATAACTAGGTCAATCTCCTATAACCCGCCGAATTCGTATACAATAATAGTGTCTACTTATCTACTAAGGTGTTACCTTATTTCGCTATAATAGGCTAGAACGCTGCTATGCTACAAGACCCCCTATCGCTCGAGGCCGAGCGTAAGGAAAGGGAAGCGGGTTAACCTAAGACACTAGCGGCTATTAAGAGGGTTTAAAAGATGCGAGAAATTTACGCTAAGATGGCTAATAAACTAGTAAAGGCCTAGGCCTATTAGAAGGCCTACTATAACAAACACTACCTTCTAATAACCTTTAAGCAAGGCGACCTAGTTATGCTTAGTACGAAGAACCTCCGTATCCGCAAACACCCCTCGCCTAATAGCAAAACAAGGCCTAAACTCGCACTAAGGTACATTGGCCCTTTCCGTATCCGAGAACCTAGGGGCACCTAGGCCTATTAGTTATAGCTTCTACCTTATTACACTATCTATAACACCTTCTACGTATCCCTCCTTAAGCCGTACTACCTACGTAAAGGGGATAAAGCACCTACTAAATCCGAGGACATACTAGCTAATAGCGAAGAGCTATAGTTTGTAGAACGTATCCTATAGCACCGGACTAGGAACGGTAAGAAGGAGTACCTATTAAGATAGCAAGGCTATTTACCTAAATAGGACTCGTAGGAAGCTAAAGGTTCCTTTAAAGACATAACTAAGTTATTAGACGAATATTGGACTAGCGTAAAGAACAAGAAGAAGGCTAAGAGCTCATAATGCCGCTAATGTTACTAAAAGAGACCTAAGAACAATGCTACCCCCGGGGTACTATTAGCTAACTAATTAGAAGCAAGCAATTGTTAGTAACAAGGACAATAAGACTATACTACTATAGCGGACGCGCACTAAGTATTAACAAGCGCGCTATAACGCGACAACTAATCGCATGCTCTTTTAAAGGCTCTACCTCTTTACTAATGCGCCCTATAGGGCCTTCCCCTAGTATTAGGTCCCCCTCTTATTCCTTTATCCTATCGAGGATAATAGTATCGCGCTACGAGCTAGCAGTATGCCGGCGGCCGGCGTAGCTATATTAGTAACGGTGTTGCGGAGTGTGTTGCTATTTAAGAAAGGAAGGACATAGCTATATTAGTAACGGTGTTGCTAAGTTGTTATTAGTTAAAGAAGGAAATTAGAAGAAGGTAAAGTTAGCGCTAAGACGACTAGCGCTGCTATTATCAATATTACTTACTACTGTCGCTGCGCCTATAGACACAACCTTACCTACACTACGAGCCTAAGGCACCTTTAATCAAAACTTTAATTAAAAGCTTTAAGCCTATTAAAGGTTTAATTAAAACTTTGAGGCTAAGTTAAAACTTTAACTAAGTTAAAAGATTGAGCGACTAATAGACTAACTAAGGGCAAAACTATAGAGCTAAGCTAGCCGGGGTCGATCTTGCGGATAATAGGTTACTCCTCGATCTATCTAACCCTTTAAGCAAGGCGAACCTCTACTACTGCACTTACAATAGCCTTTACCTATAGAAACTAGAAGAACTAAGTTTTTTAAAAAGATATAATTAGTTAACACTTGAAGGCTGCTAAACCTGACTAATTTAGGCTAGTGAAACTGCGATAGTAAATAATAGCCCTCGTAATAATAAGAACAATCCCTCGGAACGGACAACCCTCGGAAGCGGACATTGCTAGGTCTTTTAAGAGTAGACGTAAAGAACTCGGTACGATATTACGTAGAGCGGAGGCAGGGCTGCAATACCTCGTACGTCTACCTATTATAGTAGGGAAGACGCGCTCGTATTATAATTGGTCGAAGGCCCTTAATTCTTGTAGATATATATTACTTTATAGTTTATTATATATAGGGATAGCGTAGTTAGAGTTAGACATTGTATTAGAAGGTAAGGTTTGATATAGTTATATAATTAGGTAGTTAAGTGTTCAATTTAGCGCGGACTAAGCGGCTTATTAGACCTACTAAGTTAGTAGCGGTAGGGGTTGAGACTAGAATAAAGACCGGCTACGAGGGCGCGGCCTTTAGAAGGGAAGCGTGTGTTAGGGCCAAAGAGGCTACACGTGATTAGCATATAACTAGGCCGAGTAAAGCTAGGGTCTTAATGCCTTAGGCAGGGCTTGGCGCTTAGCGTTAGGCTAACTCTCCTACCTTCCTCCCTCTCCTCCTAGATCTCTATCGAATACTAAACTAATTCACTACTACCCTATCTATCTGCTAATATAACCCTTCTTACAATATAATAGCGCTACGCATTATAGAGAATTTCTCGTTAAAGTTTCTCTCTCGTAGGCTTGCTATCTACCTCGTAGTATAGAGGATCAAAGTGCTAATGCTAAAGAATCTCCTTATAAGTTATAGTTAGGATACTAGGGCTCCTTAGGACCTTTGTATTTTAGGTCTAAATAGAGACGTATTATAAACGTTCTATTGCCCTTTCGCTTACTACCCGCTAGGTCGCGATATACGAAGAAACTAATCTAAATGTAGCTCGTCTCTATAATAGCCGGGTAAATATAGAGCGCTAGGTTTCTACTTCGTACCTTAGATTTAAGGACGGCGCGGAGATAAAATTAGAAATATAGCCGGCACCTATAGCTAGTAAAAGGATGCGAAAATGGGCCTCCTCCTAGGTTAATCTAATAACTAAATATAATTTCTAACTAATCCGCTATAAACCGACGCCGAATTTTAGCTAGAAGCTATATATCTTTATTTTGAAGAGTAACCCGCTTCGTATAGATAGTAAGGAGGTTTAAAAGCTTAAGCTCGGTTACGAGAAATGCCTCCGTAGCTTCCTAAAGAGTACTAATCGCCTTAGCCGTAAATCGTATACTAGACCGAAAATCTAATATAATTTCTCGGACGAGTCGCTAGAAGGGAGTCTTAGGGATTAAAAGCTCGGTCCCTCTTTTGTTTTAGAAAAGCCGGATCTAGCGAAGGGCAATAGTACCTAGTTTAAAGCGCCGCTTCTTTATCGTCGAGTCCTGCCTTATTCCCTTTCTTTTAATAGAAAGATAACTTTTCTTCGCGATAGTCTTCGTCCGCCTACTCTTTTTAGCCTTCTCCTATCTACCTATAGCCTTTTTATTTTTCGGTACTATTTTCCGAGGAACCCCCTTCCTTCGTATATACTACGGAGAGCCTTACTCTTCCGATATCTCGTTCTCGCTACGGTCTCCCTATACTTAGCTTACTTTACCCTTACCCTTTAGCCTCTAAAGATATTTATCTACGCGTTTAGGCGACGAGGGCATATCGGTAGGACCTAGAAAATTAATAAGTATATAATCGTAAAGAGACATTAATACTTCTTACCTTCTAGAACAAATAGTCTTCTATTAAACCGCCTTAGTAGGTTATCGTTAGATTTGAATAAAGGATAGTAGCTTAAGGAAGGGGAGGCAGCCGGCTTAGGAAGGCCCGAAGAGCCGAATCCTTAAAGCATATTTGTCTTTAAGAATATAGGGAAAGGGAAGAAGGAGAGGAAGAGCGAATAGAGAATTAGAAATAGTCCGTAGGTAAGCGGGGTCGGTTGCTATAGCAACTAGTCTGTTTAGGTCCTAGGAATTCGAAACATATTTCGGATATATGCCGGCTATATACGCCGGCTATATTACCTTATACGTAAACGCTTCGTCTCCTTAAAGCTGCTCTAAGCCTATATACGTTTCCGCTTCTTAACCTAGTATCGCCTTCTACCTCCGCCCTCCTCCTCTTCGTTATCGCTAATTAGGGTTTCGCTTAGACTAAATTTCGTATTCTCTTCGCGCTCCTAGGTTTCTTCGATCTTAAGGTTTTCTAATTCCTCGATTAACTCCTTTAGTATAATCTTTAGTAACCTGCCTTAGCGATTCTAGTAGAGGAGATAGTATCGGAATACTATAATAGATTCGAAGGTAGTAGGCGAGTATATTCGATTAAAGCGGCCCTAGTAACGAGCGATACTAAAAGACCTCTTATAGCCTATACCTATGCTCGGGATAGCGAGGACGTCCCGAGCGACCGACGCTATCGTTAGAAACTTAGGCTCTAACCGCTACTATATAGCGAGAATATCGTCTCCGAATTCGTCTAGAAGACCGGTAAGATCTAGAGATTATTAGCCCTCTTTCCGAGCCTACGGGTTTATACTTACTCGCGCGCCGATAGAGATCGAACTCTTCTTTATTTACTTTAGTAGTTGCTTCCTCTTCTACCTCTACTTCCTACCTACGAAATAGGTATAATATCGGAGCCTTCTAAACCTTCTTTTTCTTTATAGGAGCTATATTTTAACTAGTTTCTTTCCGACGCTCGTAGAATATCTTTTCTAGAATAGTCTAGTAATGCTTCGGCTATACCTCGTCCGCCTTCTATTCCGGCCTCTACTAGTATATATCCTTTTCTACCGGGTTAAGTAAGTACGTAACGCTATAGATATCCCCGAACGAGTTAAAGGTAGCATTATAATATTTATACAACTTAGTATAGGAGGTGTCTATAGCTTTCGTTATAGCTACTTTCTAGGGAACGCTCTTCTTAGCTAGCTTAGCTACGGTTTCCTCGAGCTCGTTAAAGAGCTAGTTATAGTACGTAAAGATAAGGTAGATCGTCGGTCCTCGGGTTCTTCTAATCGTAGTAGTAACCTTCGCGTAATACTTACTAATATCGACGAGATACTCTACTTAGCGCTATTCGGCAGCGGTAAGGCCGAGCTACTTAATACCCTCGGAACTCTAATAGATCTCGAGAGCGGTACGTAAAGTATATCCTCTCGTAACTATATAGAAAGTCGAATCGAACCGGGTCTTAACGTCTTAGGTAAAACGGAGTAGGCGCTAAAGAGGCCGCTTTTGCTATCGCTTATTCTATGCGATATTCTAGGCATCGGTTTTAGGGCGCTCGATTAGGTTCTTTTAAATAGCCTCGAATCGGTTATATCTCTATAAGCTCGAGTTCGTATATATTACTAGACGACGAAGCTAGAGAAAAAGAGTTAGAACTATACTAGGTTGCCGGCTATAGGTGCCGGCTACGGATAAAAGTTATACCTTATATAAAACGAGAGCGAGGCTCTCTGCCTTATCCCGTCTTATTACTATAATAAGTTTCTCGACTTTCGACTTTGCTTTATCCTTATCTAGGATCTTCTATTAGTCGTCGTTTAATAGTGCAATTTTAAGCGTCTTAAAGAGGGCTCGGATCGCGATTTAAACTATATAAGCGAGGTAGGGAAACTTCTATAGGGATATAACTAGTAACGACGTCGGCTCCGATTCGTTAGGGCTAGGGCTATTAATAGGCTCCTCTTTATCGTTATTATCGTACGTATTGTCGTACGTATCCGGAATCGTAGCGAGCTTAATATTCGGAAGATTAAGCTAGATTATAGACCTTATAATCTCCTCTACGTACTCGACCCTATCGATACAATTAGCAATTTTAAAGATATATACGAGTAAATTGTATATATAACGCCTTATACAATGTTCGATTATTACTAGTATTGTCCGTAGTAATCGAGATTAGTTTCGTTGTTACGCTAACCCTATCTATTACCGTATAGACAAGCTTCGCTATATCCTTACTAGTATAGGAACCTAGAATTTTAGGGAATCCGATTATAAGTTCCTAGAGTTTCTAATCCGAATTAATAAAGTATAGTATAATCGAGAGGAAGGAGGCTCTTATAGTCCGGCTTAACTAGCTATCGATAGTAATAGCTACTCGGCGAGTATTACGGAGGATCTCCCGAATGTCGTCTAACGTAGCCTCTTTATTCTTTTCGAATATAATACGCTAGATTATCGCGCCGAGAAATAGGGGAGGGTAGTTTATAAGACATAGGTATATCTTCTATATAGACTCCCTTTCGTAGAAGTCTTCCGGAAGACCGTTTATAGCTAGCATTTCGTTTACTAGTTGCTTAAAGTCTTCGGGGGAGAAATCGGTAGCCTTTAATCCTAGAGCTTCCTTAAGCGTAGCCTATAATAATTAGCTAGACCTCTACGGTTGATTTAAGTAGCCGGAATCTATAGCCGGAATCTGTAGCCGGTAGCTATAGCCGGTAGCTATAGCCGGCAGCTATAGCCGGTAGCTATAGCCGGCATTTTAGAAGACGTACCTCTTTCTAGAACGCTATATCTATATCAACTCTCCTCTCTCCTTAAGATTCCCGATACCGTTTAGAATAGAGATAGTTCGTAGGCGATAAGTTCCTATCCCCTAGTTTCGGGTGTTTTAAGATTAAACCGTAGAAGTTGTAGACAATTACTAGTTAACCTTTAAGTCGAGAAGTCGTATAACGGTGCAATGCCCCCTCTATAAAGAACTTCTAGAATATGTCCGTTCGCTCCTTACTCCCCTATCGCATCGAGTACTTCCGGAGTTTACACTCCTTCGAACGTAAGTATAAAGGGAACTATATCTTATAGACCTATTAATTAAACTGCTCTATATACTCGGGTTTCTAAAGATACGCCTAGCTAGCCTTTTCGAAGATTTCCGGGTTAATACTCGATGTTCTTATATCTCCGAACAACCTTCTACTTAGACTCCGTAAAGGTAAGGACTAGGTAGTAGTACCCTATAATAAATTCCTACTACTAGGATTCGGAGAGGATAAATCTAGCCCTAATCGTTGTCTAGGACTCGATAGGCTCGAAGGTAAGTATACGACCTCCTCTCGACGTTATCGCAATCTCGCTCGTATACTAGACTGTTTCGACTATCGTCTCGTTATTACCCTTCCTAGTATAGCGCCTAGTATATATACAATGTCGGTCGGCATATTTTAAGGTTTCGTACGGTAAGGTAAGGACTTAGGAGTAGTAGATATATACTAGTAGCTATAGGGAAACACCCTTTCTTTTATAGTATCGTATCGTTAGGAACAGCTAGGTAGTAAATAGCTAGCTACCTTTTTTTTTGTTTCCTAGCTACCTAACTACTAGATTTTTTTTCCTAGCTACCCTAGCTAGCCTAACTACTAGAATTTCTTTCCTAGCTACCCTAACTACCTGAATTTTACCTTCTATACGGCGGCTCTCTCCTACTAACGGAACCGAGCTACTATACCTAACGAATCTAAGCTCGTTTTTAGTCTTAATCTATCCTCTTTCGGTATAAGACACTCGATAAGCAAATGCTTAGGCCGAGTCTAACTACGAAACCTAAGACTAACTAATAGCTCTATTAACTAATCCTAATCCTCGAACTCCTTTCGCTTCTTAGTAAAGACCTTAAAGAGCGCTCGAGCTTCTTCGGATGCCTACGGAGTAGTCGAGATAAAGCCGTATCGCTAAAATAGGTAATCCTTCGGAGGCTTATATAGAGATTTAGAGAATTCTAACGCTAACCTATCCTACTAGTAGCTTAGATTCCGGATACAAGCCCTCTCTGCCTTAGTAAAGATTTTATATAGCAGTAGTACTCTGCCTTCGAGAAACGCTTTCTATTTAACTATTAGTATCTGCCGGCTACGAACGCCGGCTATATATACCGAGTATAGAATAATTACCTATACCCCTTCCTCCTATAGTAACACTTCTGCCGTCCCTAGATACCTAGCCCCGATCGTATTAATCGCAAGCTACTTTGCCTTTATAGACGTAAAGGCTTCGCTCTAATACTAATAAAGAAACTTCTACTCTATATTAAGGATATAAAGACGACTAGTCTCGATTCTAATCCTTACTAGCTTTTCGTAGTAGCTTTAACTATAATTTTCTAGATTGATAGGACTTATACCTTAGCCCTTTACTAGTATCTCGTCTCTTTAACTATACTCGATCTACTCCTAGCGCTTATCGTCTATAGCGTTAGGCCCTAAGACTATACCTATTACTAGATCGACGTATAGTATCTCCTCGCTTTTTTTAGTTCCTTTATTCGCAGTATTAAGCTCTGTCGCGGTATCCTAAACTCTAGTATTGTTGTTCTCGGCTATCTAAACATCTCCGTTACTATCGGTCGTATCGATAGAGGTAGTAGCTATAGGTCTAAATGCTATTAGTTAACGTATTAAAGAAAAATATGCCGGCTATAGCTACCGGCTACGGCTACCGGCTATAGCTGCTAGCTACGGCCGCTAGCTAGATTGACTTACGCTACTAGAACTTTACGCTCGAAAACTAGCCGCAATTCTTTCCTCCTCTTAGCCTTCTCTTAGGTTGTCTTCTTATTCTAACCTTTACTTTTTTCTATAGGCGCTAGCTATCGATAGAATGCCTTATTCCGCGCCTTTCTTCTCTTATCCTTAGCTCTTTTATCCTTATCTATCTTGTCCTTTCTCTCGCGGTCTCGTACGGAATTCTTCTTCGTAGAGTACTCCTCTTTAGTCTTACGCTTTTTAGTTAGACGCTTAGGCAAAACAAACTCGCGGTCTTTAGTTCTATCTTCTGTTTAGCGCGCGGCGCGCTTCTCTCTTACTATTATAAGGGAAAGGGGCGGGGGCGTAGCGTATAGTAGTTATTGCGAGCGAAGCTCGCCTTATAATAATAAGGGCTCTAAGGGTGTTAAATCCCCTCTTTAGCTACTACGTAATTCCCCGGATTCTAGAAGCTAAAGCTCTAATTAGCTGAATTCTATAAGAACTGCTAGAACGGCAGAACGGCAGAACTCGCCTTCCGAAGATTACGTTACTTTCGACTTTATAATAATGCGCTAATAGTACTATGCGCCGACAGCAACAGCCCTATTATGTAATACGGCAGTCTACTCTACTAGTCTAGCAGCTTACTTAAACCTAGTATTGCACTACTACTACTACTAGTACTAGTACTAGTACTAGCACTAGCACTAGCACTAGCACTAGCACCTACACCTACACCTATACCTGCTCCTAATCTAAAGGCTAGTATTATACTAGTAAAAAGACAGGAAGAAGAAGGACAGAGTATACTATATCTAAGACTAGACAGAAGGACAAAGGACAAAGGACAAAGGACAAGGCGCACCGTAGCTATAGCTAAAAAAAAGATATACTAGACAGAAATAGACTAGAGGCAAAAAAACTATAGACGGGCAATACCCGGAGTCACTCTTGCGGATACGATATAGACCTCGAGCTTTTGACCCTTTAAGACACGTTACGAATTAACTAAGTAAATATGCCTACTAGACTTCGACCTTACACGCTTCCGAAGAAACGCCGCTATAGAAAACCTGTCCCGGAGAACTAATTTCTTTAGGGTTAGACAATAGGCTACTAGGTCGATAGAGACTTAGAAATAGAATATAAGGAACCCGCCCCTATAACTCGGAAAGATAATATAGTCTCCGATTTCGTCGATAGTACTACCTAGCTAAAGCGATCTAAGTAGTTTCCCTAGGATAGACTAAAGATCTTAGGCTTCGCTAGTTATATACTTGTAAGTACCGAGGCGCGCTACTAGCTAACGAAGCTCGAATTGTTCGGAGTCGTCTAGGTAATTAAAAAAGCGTCTTATATAGTAGACGTAGTACCGAGGACTATCGTAGTTACTAATTATAGCGTAGTAATAGCGATAGCGAAAAAGACCTAGATCGCTACGACAGTATCTACGGCCGGATTAAACTAGAGAATAATCTAGGCTACTATCTATATTTCCTAATTCGCGAGCTTAGAAATTGTCTATAGACTAGGACGTAATTATATCGCCTCCGATATACTCTCCTAGTTATAGGGCGTACTCTCCTTTTAATAGGACGACGTTAACGCTAGCGGCTTAGACGAGATTCCTATAATATTAATAATACCGTACGACCTTAAGCCTACCTTCGAAGGCGACGGCGTATACGATTGTAAGAAGGGTTATATTAGCAGGTAGATAGGGTAGTAGTAAATTAGTGTAGTATTCGATAGAGATCTAAGAGGAGAGGGAGGAAGGCAGGCAAGTTAGCCTAACGCTAAGCGCTAAGCCCTACCTAAGGTACTAAGACCCTAGCTTTACTCGAGCCTAGTTATATACTAATTACGTATAACCTCTTTAGTCCTAATATACGCTTCCCTTCTAAAGGCCGCGCCCTCGTAGCCGGTCTTTGTTCTAACCTCTATTGCTACTAACTTAGTAGGTCTAATAAGCTGCTCGATCCGCGCTAAATTAAATACGCAACTACCGATTATATAACTATATTAAACCTTACCTCTAATACAATATAATATCTAACTCTAACTGCGCTATCCTTATATATAATAAGGTAATATATAACTATAAGAATTAAGGGCTATCGACTAATTATAATACGAGCGCACCTTCCCTACTATAATAGGTAGGTATATAGATAGATAGATATTTCATTTGCCTGTTGTAGTGCCTTTCGGCCTATATAGGTCTGTTTCTATGTATTGTTTTAGGTAGGAAACCAACTTAGTTAGTAAAAACCTCCCTCCTGTCCTATTTATAAGTGTTAATCTTCCTTGTTTCCTTGTTCTCCTTCCTCTAGGGTGCACTAGTGTTATAGTTGTTACCCTCTAACTACCTTGCCTGCTGCCCTGCCCTTCTTTTCCCCTCTTCTTCCCTCCTTCTTATCTACTCCTTAGTTTCTCTTGCTAGTGCGAATTGTTATATAAATCCCTGTTTAATAATCTACTTTACTATCCTCTTTAGGTCTTCTTTACTCTAGATTAGCTTGTCGTATTCCCTTTCTATTGCTTTTAGTCTCTAATTACTTCTACCTTCTAACTATTAAGGGCAGACTAGTAGTATATACTTAGGGTTCTAAGATTAGTAGCTATATTAGCAAGCCCTACTTTTAATTCCTAGGACGTTTCTTCTAAATAGGTAAGATCTGAATCTAATATGTTTAGATCTGATTTAGATAGCTAGGCTTGCCTCGGCCCTATTTAGGTCCTTATAGAGCTAGTAGTTGTATTAACCAAATTTGATTAGTGCCTTTAGGGTTCCTAGTCTAACTTGTGTTTTGTTCTATTCCTACTCCTATAGATATCTAGCAATTGATTCTGCTAGGCTTTGTTTCTCTCCCTTTAGTTTGTCTTCCTTTAGCCTTATATTTAGTCCCTAAAGCTCTTTCTCTAGCATTTCTCTTATTAAGACTCTATATTGCTCTAGGTCTTTGACTTTCTAGGGAGTTATTTGTAGTCTATCTCGCCTCCTAGTCCTAATATACTAGGCTTTTATCTTGTCTAGTGCCTTTTAGATAGTCTGTTAGGCTAGGTATTCTATTGTCTTTGCTATATATTAGTGTCTTAGTCCCTTGAAGTATTGTTTAACTAGTAGGACCCCTAATTCCATTTCTACTACCCTTATTAGTGTAGTTTTGTATACTCCTAGGATTTTCTTTAGGCTTTGGGTTTAGGACCTACTAACTAGTTGTTCGATCCTCTTTAGTGTTTTCTCCTAGACTGTCTATATCTATACTCTATATAGCATTACTAGCTTAACAATTGCTTTGTATATAACTTTAGCTTTCTCGAATGTAGCCCCCTATATAGAGGCTATAAGCCTATTAATGGATTGTATATTAGTATCTGCCCTCTACTTTACCTTCTTTACTTATAGTCCCTAATTTAGTTTTGGATCTAGCTAGATCCCTAGTACCCTAAGCTCTGCTAATAGTTAGGTTTTAAAGCCTTAGATAGTAATTGATTGCTTTATGTTATAGGTTGATTTAGCCTTACTAAAGTGGATAAGCTAGTACTTTTCTAGGGCGAATTTTGCTCTATACCTCCTTGCCTATTTTTCATACTCCTAGTGCTTCTCTTCTAGGATCTTATAGTTGGTTTCTATTGTCTTAGACTAGGCTAGGATGTTCGTATTATCTATAAACCCTAATGCTAATATGTTTTTTAATTCTAGGAGGGGGAGTAGGTCTGCTATAAAGATAAGGAAGAGGATTAGGGAGAGTATTAATCCTTAGGGGATTCCCTTTTTAGTTAGCATTGGGTCTAATTTGAATTTACCTAGAATAAGCTATATTGATCTTTCCTATAGGAAGGACTAGATAAATTAGACTATCTAGTTTAGTATAGCTTTCTGTTTAAGTATATATAGGAGCCTTTTATAGGAGACATTGTTAAAGGCTCCTAAGATATTAAGGGAGAGGAGGGTTGCTACCTAGTTTTAACTATAGTACTAGATATGCTTAATCTGTTCTGTAATTAGTTCTATAGCTGTTAGTATTAACCTCTTCTTTCTTCCTCCTATCTAGCCTTTAGGAAGGATATTCCTTTCCTCGGTAAAGGTTGTTAGCCTTTTAGCGACAATTTTTTCTAGCACCTTGCCTATTATATTAAGTAGGGCTATTGGTCTATAGGCCTTAAGCTGTATATAGTCTTCCTTCTAGGGCTTCCTTAGTACTACTGTTAGGGACTTCCTAAATAGTCTTAGGTAGTGTCCTAGTACTAGGCTTTATAAAAAGATATTAGCTAGTGCTAGGGCTAGCCCCTTCCTATATACTTTTAGAAGTTTGTTATAGATCTTGTCTTCTCCTAGTGCCTTATTGCCTAGAATTTTCTTTAGGATCCTTTTAATAGTTTCGGGTTTAACCTAGGTATCTCTTAGTGTGCCTAGTAGTAGAGTCTCTTATTCTATCTCCCTTATATCTAATAGGTCTGCTTGTACTTTTCTATAGAAGAAGTATTGGCCTAGGGCTCTTACTTTCCCTTCTATTATAGTCTACATTTGTCCTTATTAGTCTATAATGTCCGGGAATTATAGTAGTATATCCTTATCCTATTTAGGTCTCCTTGCCTATTTAGCTATCCTTTATATCTCCTCTAGTTTCTTTATAATTATTCCTATTATAGATCTCTATTCTTGTATCTTGTCTTTCTTAATCTAGATCTTCTTTTCCTAGTAGGCTTTGTTATAGATGTCCTATACTTCCTAGGTATAGGTTTGTGTCTACTGCCTCCTAGCCTTCCTTGCTACTTTAACCTTCCTTATACACTTACTAGTTTAGTATAGTTGCTAGTATAGTAAATGTTTCTTTTCTAGGGTATGCTTTCTAGCTACCTGTTTTAGGATTCCTGTCAGTTCTTCTACTGCTTTATTAATGTCCTCTAGCCTTAGTAGGTGCTTTATTAAGAGTTCCTCTAGTTTTAGGTCCCTTTCTAGTTCCTCCCTAATCCTGCCCTATTAGGCACCCTTCTAGTTAAGCTTCTCCTCTAGTTCCCTTTCCTAATTAGCTTAGATATTTAGCTTAATCTGTACCGGGAAGTAGTCTAATAATTCTTCTAGTTCCTAGTTAATCCTGCATCTTGTAATCCTGTTCCTAATCTAATATAATGCAAAGTATAGGTCTAGTGTGCTGCTGCTTCCTCTTGCCTCCTAAGTAATTAGTCCCTTTAGGGTAATAATTTCTATTTCTTCCCTCTCTAATATATTAATTAGTCTTCCTGCTAGGAAGTAGTAAGCTAGGGTAAAGTCTAAGCCCTAGAGGGGGTAGTAGAGGTTGAAATCCCTAAGTAGGATTTAGTAGGTATTCCTCTAGATAACTCTAGGTAGTCTTTCTAGGGTTTTTAGTTAGGTACTGCTTCTTAAGTCTAGTAGTAGGTTATATATATAGTAGACTTAGAGTATACCTTAGGATGTCTCTACTTAAACTAATATTAGGTCCCTATCCTCCTATAGTAGAGCCTGCTAGGTTTCTATATCTATCTCCTTGCTAATGTAGATGTATATCCTTAAGGCTCCCTAGTTGTAGACAATTAGGTAGTATCTTAGGTTTTTGACTATTGCTAGTCTCTTTGTATATAGGTTGAGCTAGGGCTCTTAGATTGCAATAATGTAATGTTCTTTTAGGTTCAGTACTTAAAGGAAGCTCCTCTGTACCTTATCTTTGCTCTTGTTAATATTGTACTATATAATGTTTAGTAATGTTGCAATATTTATTAGGTTTTATCTATATCATTTCCCTATAAGTTTTCCTTTAGTCTTCCCTTACTTTAGACTAATATTTAACTAAGCTTTGTCTGCCCTACTTCCTTTCCTATAATGTTAAGGTATCTTAGTCTCCCTAGTTGCTAGTGACTCTCTTATACTAGTGAGGCCCTAAATATAAACCTATTATCTTGTCTAGACCTCTTTTATAGCACTTAGCTAGGTTGCTTCTATACCTAGCTGCCCTAGCTTGTTGTATATCTTTTTAGTATGTTGATTCTAGCTTCCTTTGCCTTCCTCGCTGCCTATATTTTTACTAGGCATTCCTTCGCCTAAGAGGGGTATCTTTTAGTATAGCATATATATCTTGCTTCTCCCTTATATACTTTACATTCTTTGACCTAGTAATCCCCTATATAATAGGAGCAGGTGTTAGTTATCTTTGTATACTTAGCTACTAAGTGTCTATAGTGTTGACATTTAAAGCACTGTATTATCCTATAGTTGCTTCTATATATCTCTGTTTCTAATCTCTTATAGTCCTAGAACAACCCCTAGTCTAGTGCTATATTAGCTTGCTCTACACTCTCTACCTAGATAATTAGGGAAGACTACTTCTTAGTCTCCTCGATTTTCCTTTTAATCTATACTACTTTTGTAATCTTTAGGCCTAGGCATATAGCTTAGTTTTGTCTCTATAGGCTCTTAATATCCTATTCTTCCTTAAAGCTTCTTATTATACTATAGGCTATAATTATGAATTGCTATTAGGAGACCTTTGCTGTTTTCCCTATCTTAGTTGTCTATTCTTTTTGTGTTTCTAGCTTCTTTTTGTCCTGCTCTTATACTATAAACAGCTTAATTACCCCTTTTCCTTCGTTCCTAGCCCTAATTACCTCTTTAACTATAATTCTTTCTACAATCTCTTTCCCTATAAGTCCTTAGATTTCCTTTTACTCCTATAGGTCCGTAATATAGACTCTAACTACTATCCTCGGGGGTTTTAGCGCCTCCTAACTAGCTACTGCTGCCTAGGTGCGGTAGTTTAGGCTTGTTTCCTATTGTTTCTTCGTAATCTTTGCTGCGACTGTATTAGCTACCTTTGTGATTACGTAGCTTGCCTAGTTATAGATTGCTTTCAGTCCTCTAAGGAGTTCTGAGATTATTATCCTATATACCCTCTTAGGGGTTCTTCTATCTTCCGCCTTTAGTACCTCCTCTGCCTTAGTATATAGTGCTTTCTATTCGTCCTCCCTTCCTTCTTAACTGTCTTCCCTTCGTCTCTAATTGTTCGCTACTATTTTAATTATAGTTAGGTAGGTATATAGGGTATTATAGCACTGCCCCCGTTCTAAGTAATATCGTACCGAGTTCTCTACGTCTACTCTTAAAAGACCTAGAAATGTCCGCTTCCGAGGGTTATCCGCTTCCGAGGGATTGTTCTTATTATTACGAGGGATTATTCTTATTATTACGAGGGCTATTATTTACAATCGTAGTTTCGCTAGCCTTAATTAGCTAGGTTTAGTAGCCTTCAAGTGTCAATCTTATCTTATCTTTTTAAAAAAAATACGGTTCGTCCGGTTTCTATAGGTAAAGGCTATTATAAGTATAGTAGTTAAGGTTCGCCTCGCTTAAAGGGTCGGAAAGATCGAGGAGTAACTTATTATCCGCAAGATCGACCCCGGCTAACTTAGCTCTATAGTTTTGCCCTTAGTTAGTTATTCTATTAAGCCGCTTAATTCTTTAAGCCTTAATATTTTAACTTAGCCTTAAAGTTTTAATTAAACCTTTAATATAGCTATTCTTTTAACTTAGTTAGTATAGTGCGATTCGGCCTTAGGTACGTAGTATAGGTAAGGTTGTCTCTAGTAGGCGCAGTAACAATAGTAAGTAATATTAATAATAGCGGTGCTAGCCGTCTTAGCGCTAATTTCACCTTGCTTCTAATTTCCTTCTTTAACTAACAATATTAGCAATACCGTTACTAATATAGTCGTATCGGCTTCCTTCTTCGAATAGCAACACACTCCGTAATACCGTTACCGATATAGTCGCGTCGGCTACCGGTATACTACTAGCTCGTAGCGCGATACTATTATCTTTATTACCGTTATTCGTACGCGCGCGCGTATCGCTAAGGCTTCGAGGCCCTATAGAATAAATAAACAAGAGGTAGAGTCCTTAAAAGAGCAGCGACTAATTAACGCGTCGTAGCGCGCGTAGTATAGTCTTATTCGAATATTACCCCGGGGGTAGCATTAATCCTAGGTTATCCCTAGCGACATTATAAGCTCTTAGCCTTCTTCTTGTTCTTTATACTAGTCTAATACTCGTCTAATAACTTAGTTATATCCTTAAAGGAACCTTTAGCTTCCTACGAGTCCTATTTAGGCGAATAGCCTTGCTATCTTAATAGGTACTCCTTCTTACCCTTCCTAGTCCGGTACTATAGGATACGTTCTATAGACTATAGCTCTTTACTATTAGCTAAGACTGTTACGGCAGGGACGGTACGCTAGCTAAGCCCGGTATATACTTTCTATAGAACCGTAGATACTTACCCTAATACTATACTATAGCTAACCTACTAATCGTCCCTCGTATAACAATTAGTAGCTTCGCTTTAGTTAGATCTAGATCCGTTCGAACAGTACCCGAGTACTAGACGAACGGGTACCTTAAAAAACTAAAAAGACGCGACCGCGAGGTCCCGTGCTAGCGGTACCGACCTACCTACCTAACTACAACAACTACCTACGCTCGATACCGAGACGATTACGACAGTCCTCTAAATTCCGTACATTATCTTCCGTATATATATAGCTATATACCGATAGCCCTCTAATCGACGGCGCCCTATAGCCCTTTAATCGCTAGACTAGGCGGCCCGCCTTCCTTATTTAGGTTTGTTTACTCTATACTAGCACCTGCCGAAGCGGGCACTAGTCGAGGCAAGAGCCTATAAGCACCCTAACAGTTTCCCGAATTTGGTCTAGTTCCTTAACTCTATACTTATCCTATATTTTTATAAGATTACCGAGCCTACGCTTATTCTATAAATACGCTAGCTTCCGTACGCCCCGATTTAGACGCCTACTCGTTAAACATCGCTTTTTGCTTTAAGGAGTTCTTAGCTAACGCCGGTTACGCTAAGTTAGTATACTAGAAGCAAAGAGACCCGCTTATAGCAGTCGTTACGAAAATTACTACGTATTATTAGCCCCTAGAAGAATATATACTACGAAAACTCTCGGATACTAGAGGCGGTACTACCCTCGGTTTCCCTTAGGATTAGGCAGTTAACCGCTCTTTAGTTACGGTAGCAGCGAAGACGCTACTTACTCTCCGTAACGAACTTGTAGTTTTAGACACGATAGGACCTAACGACTTAGCGGCTCCTACTCTAGAACTAGCACCGCCGTTACTAGACATAGTAGTACCTACAAGTCTAAGTCCGGATACTAGCCTATAGCTACGTCGCCGTCGGACTATTTTAGTAGCTAGTATACGACGAGTTACGTATATACGTTATAGGTCCTTACCGATTGTGTTTCCCCTAGGCCTACGAGAACCTAGTGCCTTAGAGCGGTTAGTCCCGAGCAGTCCTAATTTGTCCTTACCGGTTTTAGTCGGCCCTAAGTAGTAGAGTCCTAAATAGCAAGGTTCTAAGTAACACGGTCCTAAGCCTAAGCACTAGGATACGGAGTAGTAGAGTCCTAATTAGCAAGCTCCGGAGTAACGGAGCCCTAAGCTCGAACAGTAGGAGCTCCCGGCCCTAAGCAGTCTAGAGTCCTCTTTACTAGCTCCTAAGCTTTAGCGATAAGGCACTTAGTAGCGAGAACCCCGACGATAAGAGCAAGAGCTACTACTCCCTCCCGTATCTACTAAAGATACAGCCGACATGTCCTAAAATACAGACCTAGAATTCTAGCGTACGGACCTAGCATACGTAGAACCTAGTATCGAGCGGGACCTACCTCCTCGATAGTAGATATAGCGCCGCCGATCGGTTAACGCTTTCCTAGGTACGGAAGCTAGGCGTCTAGTCGCGGACCGCTAGCGAGTACGTAACGCGGCCGTAGGACTATCCTCCTAGAACTAGCGTAACGGTAAGCAGCTAGCTTACGACAATCCCTAGCCTTAACGCCTACGAGAGGGCGCGCTACGCGAAGTCCTAGTACGCGAGAACTAGAACGCCGCTAGCGCTAACGCGGCCGCTAAAGACGCTAACGGCGAAATCCTAAACGCTACTAACCTAGCCGTCCTACGTAATAAGATACGCTAGCTGTTTAGACAACTGTTAAATTAACAAGTTATCTAAATATAGTAACTTAGGGATAAAATTAGGGACGAGATCGACTAGTTACGCTAGAGCATCCCTTTAAGCTTAGTATAAGATAGGCTCGACACCGGGAGAGCTAAACGCCTCGCGCGTATAGGTTTAAATAAACAAGTCCCGTAGGAACAAGTGCTATTAGCCCTACTACCTAACCTAGTTAAGGCCTAGCCGCATTAGTTACGCCGTAACGTCTAACGCAACGCCGAGGCTAGACAACGCCGCTATAGCTAAGGCGGCGCTACTAGCGAAGGGCCTCTAAGCCCGAGCCCTAGCGACTCTAGTACCTATAGTAGGAACTTTAGCCCGCGAGGTTACGGTTTTAACCCTTACTATATAGACAATTTCCGCTTTACCCGCTCGCCCTATTACAGCCCGTAGCGTTCCTAGCGCTTAAAGAGATTTAACCCTATAGATATCGGGTACTTCTATCTAGACGCACTATACGTAGACTCTAATAGCTAGGACATCTATACGTACGGTAATAAGGTTACCTTTACTTCGGTATACCTCTTTCTAGACGCCGCTTGCGATTACGCGGCAGTTAATTACGCCCGTATAGTACGTACCTAGCTTACGAAGTGCCTCCGTAGGGCCGTATAGTAATAGTTTATTTACGAGCTTATAAGCAATAATCGTAACACAATTCGCGGAGGAGAAGGTATCGAGCGCTAGTATAAAGCCCTAAGGGACAAGTTTAGTAGATCTATTGTCGAGGCCTAGGACAAGCTATACGCCGAATCTTATATAGTATAGGATATACGTAACCGTAGAGTACCCTAGCAGTTTATTATAAACTGCATCCGCTACGCACGCGAGGCAGGTCTCGAGATAGACCCTAATAGACCGTACGCTCTTCTCTACTAGGTATAGTTACGATTCGAGCCCCGCCTATAGGATAAGCTCGATAAGCCTTTACTAAGCGATATGATTTACACTTTTACGCGAGCCGTTAAAGATAAGTATAAAGTATAGTGCCGTAGATATATATAGTCCGATAGCTACGGCACTACCCGAGGCCGCAATAGGTATAACGGTAAGTCGTAGTATCGAAACGCTCGCAATAACGACCGATACGCCGATTCCTCGGACGTATATCGCGATACTTTAGGTCGCGGTTACGCCGGTAGGTTCGATAATCGGTACGCCGTAGCAGTACGCGGATATCGCGATAATTTAGGTCGCGGTTACGCCGGCGGCTACGGAAATAAGCGCCCTAGAAATAGTAGCTATGCTAATTAAAACTAGTATTAGTGCCGAGATTAAGAAAACGATAGGCAAGCCCTAGCGAGGGAGGGACGCTAAAAAGAGTACGCTTCTAACCGTAATAATCGGGTAGAGCTACGTAGTAATAATCGGGGCTACGAAGCACGCGGCGGAAACCGAAATGCTAATCGTAGAAGACGATAAGATACGGGCGCGCGAAATAACGTACGCGATACCTAGGGTTAGTAAGAACGCGGCCGCTAAGGCAATAAGGCCCCGCGTAACTATTACGCTAATAAGTAGGTACCGGAGCCTCTAGTCGAAGAGCCTATATCTATCCTATAGCCGCGTTCGCACTTACGCCTACGATCCGGCTTACGCTACTTAGCGAGGCTAGTAAGCCCGTACTCTGTACCGGTATATTTTAACGACTAGGTAGACATTTACTATAGATTAGACGACGTAGATAATAACGCCTCTTCTTAGGACTCTATATTAGTATACTATAGCGAAGTTCCGCTACTATCGCCCTTTTCCCTATATATCGGCAAGTACCTTCCCCCGGCGATAGAACCTTTTACTACGATACGACCTTTAAAATTCTTATGTTTAAACTATAGCTCTAAGTTCGATAGCAACAATCTCTTATAGGACTATAGGCGTACTAAGTACGCTACGGAGCTACCGCCTAAGAAGGATAGCGTCGAAGAGGACGCTAGACTTGTTAGGTCCGCTACGTTACTAAAGGTTAAGGGTAGATACGCGTTTCGGGGCTATTATTATCTACGTATAGTCGTACGCCTATAGAAGGACGGTACGGAATACGCGGTTTGCCTAGATATAGGCGCTACTATATTACTTATCGACGAGGCCTTTCTACGCTAGATGCGCCTAGACATCGAGCGTAAGCGTCTAGTAGCTCTACTAAAGGTTAAAGGCGTAGGATTAACGGATATTAGTAAGTATATAGACCTCGATTTTTAGGTACCGGGAATCGTTAAGAGCTCTAAGGTTATCGCCTATATGTATTATAAGGTACACGTCGTTAAGGAGCTTAGCGCTAAGTTCCTTATAGCGATAGACATTATCGGCCTAGAGGGCATTAAAATCGATGTACTATACCGTACTACGACGATTAATTCTTGTAAAAAAGCGAAGATTCCCCTACTAATAGGCCGCAAAGATTACGTTAAGTTCCGTACGGTTATATACTCTAGCGATAAGAACGTCGTTCTAGCACTATAGACAGTAACTTCGGTGCCTGTCTAGTTCGGAATAGACCTTCCTACAGATCGAGACGTAGCCTTCTACCCGCAAAACTAGGAGCTTAAGAACAAAGCCCTAACTATCTACGCCGCCGTCGTAGACGCTATAGTAAATTTCGTATAAGTCCGTAACGATACGGATTAGCTATAGACTCTACTACGATATATAAAGATAGGGTATATACGCGAGTGCGACTACTATAGCTGCTACTATATAGCGCCCGAAGAGTACGCCGTAGCCGGCCTTCCGCTACCGGACCTGCCGAACCCCGCGAAGGAGAGGCAGCTTTTTAATAGAGTAATAGCGTATAGCACTAAGGAGTAGATACAACGCATCGAGGCCGTAGTAAAGAAGTACGAGGACCTATAGAGGGACAAGGGCACTACCGTAGACATCCCTAAGTCCGATTTCCTAGAGGTTACGCTAAAGCTAGGCTACGAAAATAACAAAGTCCCTACGGTAGCGTACCTACTCTACGGCCCCGACGAAGAGGTTATAAACAAGACCTTCGACCCTTTATATATATAAGGAAAGATATCCTTTACTACTAAGCCTACTTAGTTCGGGTTCCTAGTCTTTATAGTCTAGAAGACGACTATAGTAGATAGCAAGCTAGTCCGTAAGGGACGTACGGTCGTAGACATTAGAGGCCTAAACAAAATCACAGTTAAGGATTCTTACCCGCTCCCTAGATAAGAGGATATTATTAAGGCACTACGCGGCTCGACTTATATTATAACGGTAGACGCAGTGTCGTTTTTCTATTAATAGGTAGTAGCCGAGAAGGACTATAGCAAATTCGCGATTAATAGCTACCGCAGCTAGGAATAGATATATGTAGCTATTATAGGTTTCTCGAATAGCATATAACATATCTAGCGCTAGCTTAACAAGATACTTAAGCAATACAAATCCTACTACCGCGCGTATATCGACGATATTGTTATCTACTCCCGTATCTTCGAAGAGCACCTATAGTATCTAAACGCGGTATTCGAGTGCCTAGTAGGCAAGAATATTAGTATCGCACCGTACAAGTCGTTCCTCGCGTATCTATTTACGAAGCTTTTAGGCTAACGAGTGTTAGGACTAGGATATACTACTTATAAGGAAAAGGTCTAGGCTATCCTAGACTTAAAATTCCCTACGACTCTAAAGGATATCGAATTTTACTTAGGGCTTACTAGATAGCAACGATAGCATATTCTATACTACTCTACGATTACGATGCTATTCGAGAACCGCAAGAAAGACCTCTTGCGCTTTAGCCTAGCTAATAAGGGCAATAAGCGAAAGCGCTACATAGCTAGGACCCTAGCCTTCGACGTAGACGAGGCACTAGAAACCGAGCACAAGGCCTTTAATATCCTAAGGCAGATGTACCGCGATATTAAGTTCTCCTATTACGCGGACCCTAATCGCCCTATATATATCGACCTAGACGCCTATATAGGAGGATTCGTAGCAGTAGTATACTACGTTAAGGGAGATCTAGAGCCGACTATCGAGAATAGCAAGGCCGTACGCTTCCTAGTAGATTAGGTACAAGTTATTATATACCTTAGCAAAGCCCTTATAGACGTAGAAAAGCGGTACCTAGCTACCGAGCTTAAGGTTAGCGGACTAGTCTAGATAGTACGTAAGGTACGGATAATCTTATAGGCGGCACGTAAGCCGGTATATATATTTTCCGACTATATTACGGCCCTAGGCATTACTATAGCAGCGAGCCTAGCGACGACTACGTCTACGGACAAGCTTAACCTCCGTCTAGTACAGGCTAGTTAGTACCTCTCTTAGTACCCTAAGCTTAAGGTATACTACCGCCTAGGACGCCTTTATAGAATACCGGACGCCTTAAGTAGGCTCGTAGCGGATCTTAACCGAGTAGTAGATTAAGCATACGACATACTAGATCCCCTAGTATACGACGATCCGGCGCCCGCGAATAATATAATCGACGCGTACTATATATACCTATACGAAAGCGAGGGTGCGATTTGCTTTTACGCTACTATAATCGACGAGTACTCTAGCCGAACGTACACCTCTAACGAGCCTATAGTTTTCTACTCCGTACTCGTAGAACTCGCTACCGAATTTAAGGACGACTTAAAGGCGGGATATGCTAACGACCCCTATTAGTCCGCAATCCTAGCTTAGCTAAACGCTATAGAAGAACGCCGCCTACGAGCCGCCGCTAAGAGGACCTTAGACGCTAACGACAACCCTAATTATAAGGAAGCTAACATTATAGGCGAGGCCGAGTCGAGCCTATTAGGACTTTGTTTTTTCTTACGCGACGACCTTATCTATTTTAAGGACGATACCGATAGTAGAGAGAGGCTATATATCCCCTACTCCCTATATAAGGAGGTCTTCTAAATAGCCTACGATTATTACTACTACGCAGGTTATTACCGCACTTACGCTCGTCTATACGCTAGCTTTTATATACGCCGGCTCGGACGCGAGGTCTCTAAGTACATCGCTTATTACTCCGAGTGCATCCTAAACTAGACGCTACGCTATCCTCTATACGGTAAATTGCAACCGATTAAATACTAGCCTATTCTATAGTACGCTATTACTACGGACTAGGTTTACGGCCTACTACCTAATAAAGACGGCTACGATAGTTTCCTTACTAAGACGTACAAGTACTCTAAGCGCGTTATACTACGTAAGTGCAAATTAACGTAGACGGCGTAGTAGTACGGCAGCGATTAGATCTAAGGATATATCGAAATAGAGCGCAACCTTCCGGCTATTATAATCGGCGACCGGGACCCTATTTAGCTTAGTAACTTTATAAAAGCAGCCTTTAAGAAGTTAGGTACGAGGTTCTTCGCAACGACGGCGTACTACCCTTAGTCGGACGGCTAGTCTAAGCGAACTAATTAGACCGTAGAAATCGCACTACGATTCTTTACCTCTAATTATCTAGACGCTAATTAGACGGACGCACTTCCGTATATCTAGGCTAAGCTTAACAACGCTAGAAACGCCTCGACTAGAGAGGTACCTAATATTCTAATTTAAGGATTTAAGACCAACTTAGACGCGCTAAACCCCCTTACCGAGCTCTCTACTAAGGACTACTTAGTATTAAGATAGGAGGTACGCGATTAGGCCGCAGACTCTCTCGCGTAGGCGGTAGCAATAATAAAAGACCGATACGACCGCAAGCATCGCCCTATTTCCTTTAAGACGGGCTAAAAGGTACTGCTTAAGCTATATAAGGGATACCGCCTACTAGGGAACCCTAACCGAAAGCTCTCCGCGTAGCGTACTAGTCCTTTTAAGGTAGTACGCCCGGTCGGCAACCTCGCGTACGAACTCGATCTCCCCCTAGTAATACGTATCTACCCTGTAATCTTAGTTTCGCAGCTAGAACCTTACCCCGAGGGCCGTAATCCGTATAATAGAGAGATACCTAAGCCTAGGCCGGTAGATAAAGCACCTTTCGACAACGACTACCTATACCTAAAGGCGCCCTATTACGAGATCGAGAAGCTCCTCGGACGTAGAGTCTCTAGAGGCAAGACGCAATATCTAGTTAAGTAGCGTAGCTACGGTTACGCGCATAACGTTTAGTACGACGTTAACAACCTCCGCGACTTAGCGGAACTTGTCTAGGAATACGATCGCCTCTACCTATAATAAGCGTTACAATAGCAAGCGTTACGTTAGTAGGCAGCACGTTAGCAAGCGCTATAATAGCAGGCACCGATAGCGCCGTCCCTAAGCGCGCTATAGTCGATAGTAGGAGAACTATAGGCTCGGCCTTCTCGGAGGCCTAGCTTGCGTAACTCCTAAAGAACGGCTATATAGAAGGTTAACTAAGTAGCACTATACGCAATAATAGGCATCTCTATCGCAGTACGCTACGTTATAGTATTATTGTCTATAATTAAATCGCACCCTACTTTACCTTATTTTAAATCGTACCTTACTTTACTTTATTTTTGAAACGCAAATAGTTTACTTTATTGTCTTTCCCCTATTATTACTCTAATCCGACGGGCCGTACCGCATATATAAACAGCGTAGCGTAGGCGAGATAAAGTTTGCGTTATAATAAAGCGGAACGCCCTAGTAACGCCCTAAAAATTTTTAGCTACTACGTATATATTAAACTTAATACGATACTAACCTCCCCCTACTCTAGCGAACCTACGACTGCGTACGCCCTCTAGTAATATACCGCTACCCCGTCGGCAACCCTATTATATCGAGCGACGCTAGTACGCCTAGCGATATTACCGCGATAGTGCGCTACCGCCCTTAGAATAACGACTACGGCCCGCCGCCTATCGCCTTATATATATACCGCTAGGACGAATTGTCCGACCCTAGCTAGACCTAGCTAAAGGAACGCCGCTATAAGTCCCTACTATTCTTCGCCTCCTAAGAGCCTAAATTCGAGCTATACGACGACTACGCTACTACGCCGATAGAAGCAGCGTAGAGACTTAATTATAGTATCCTAGTAGAGTAGGTACTAGCACTAGTATACCGCGAACTAGACTAGCCGCTACGCGACTACGTCGGCGAGTTTATAAGCGCTAAGATCTAGACGCGAATCTATAATACGCTAATCCTACGAGTTCTCCTTCGCGGACGCGCTACTAAGATCTACCTAATTACGATCGCGGATTTTTTCCTATATAAGTACGGCTCCTATCGCGCCTTTATTACGCGCATCCGCGCGTAGGACTATATAGAAGCTACGGACTTCGCCTTGCTACTACTCGACTCGGAGCCTAGCGTAACGAACTGCAACTTATTATAACATATTAAGATTACACTCTAGGAAAATGCGAGCCTTTATAGGTACGATAAGGACGACCGCTCCGAGTAGGCCCGTTTCTTTAGCGTACTAGAATTCTACTAGTTCCTCGATTAGGCGCCCGACGTATCTAACGCTAGCGACAAAGGCGCGGTCGTTACGCTCCCTAACCCCTAGTATACGAAGCTTTTCTACAACCTAGACGACATCCCTATACGCGTATAGAACTACGACATCTATTACGCTATCCGAACGCTATTACGACTTAATATCGGTATAACTAATTACTAGGAGATAGGAGCGCTATATAGCGGAAACTACGTCTAGGCGGCGGCGCCGCTATTCCGCGCACTAGTAAAGTACGGTTTCTATTCTAACGCAATTAGCACTCTATACGAGGTACTTAAAGATATGCCTAGATAGGACAATACTAACGTTAACCTTGTCGTAGTCTGCGACTAGATCGCTTAGGTCGCGGGCCGCGACGATATAGAGTAGTACCTAAATCGCAACGACCTACTAGGTTAGTATCTCTTAGACTAGACACTTACGGCCGAGCGGATACGTAACTAGCAAATAGTAGCGATATACGTAAAGGCATAAGAAAAGATTCTAGCCGCAGAGCTAGTAGACCCCGTTACCGGCGAAACAACCGCGCTACTATAATACTCTACGTAGATCGCGTCGATAGTAGACTTTTAAACCGAATGCCGGTACTAGCCCGAGCGTACGCTTACAATCGTCTACGACTAAGACACTATCGTATAGAAGCGCAAGACGATTAGAGAGTAGAAGGATTATTATAATACGCTATATAGCTACTAGGGCGACGAAGGCTTAAATCTAAATAAGAAGGCCCTACGATACAAGTAGGGCGCCGAGCTAAGCGAGACTATAGCAAATAACAAGTAAGACGCGCTAGGTATAAACGCGGCGTAAGATAAGCAAGATACTATCGAGCTATAGCCTATAACGTCTAGCGCGACGATCCTAATAAAAGATACTAAGAAGTAGGACGTTATAGCGAATACCGAAGCTAATCTACTACTACCTAAGGGCTGTTACCTTAAGGACTCCCTACGGAAGCACTAGCCGACGCTAATCTAGGCGGTGCTCGCGAATGTTTTCCCGCGAAAGATAACGCTCGACGCTATCTATAAGAACGTCTAGACCCTCCTTAGATATACAATAATAGCGCGTTCCGTCGATAAGGAGCTCGGTAGGTAGGTAGAAGACGAGAATAGTACGGTAATTATAGTAGACGGCGAATAGGTACTTACCTTATATAGCTAAGTAGTATATAAAAAGGCGGTAGGTAAGCTTCCCTAGGCGGATACTAAGCTATTACGAGATCGCCTATACTAGCTAAAGACTATTAACGAGCGACAACCGTAAAAGGCTACCGAGTAGCTACGACTACTAAAGGACGTTAGCAACGCAGAGGACGCCGCTACTAATAAGTCGCTAAAGGATATACCTAAGGACGCCGACTATAAGGAGGAGACAGGTCTAGTCGCTATATTATCGACCGTAGTAGGAAGTAAGGCTCTAGAATAGGACACCGAGATATAGGACCCTATAGAGGTATAAGAACGCAATAAAGAGCTCTAGGAGGTAGCAATAGAGGCAATTTTAGCCTACGTAATAGAGCCTATAACGGCAGTATAGCTAACCGAGGCCGTCCCTATTACGTTCCTAAATATAAAGACTATACTAGACGCTAAGTTCGCGTAGGAGTTACTAGAAGCTAACGTCGGTATAAGCCTTACCGAAGTAGGCGACGCGTTTATTCTAACCTTAAAAGGTAGGTTAGGGGCGAGGATTCGTGTAATAGAAACTACCTACTTTAACGACGAGTATAATCTAGGATAGTACGTCGTAGCGAACGACCCTAAGGCGGAACCGCTCGCGTAAACGTACGACGAGGAGACCGAGTATAACGATACCCTAGCCCCTATCGACTATAACTCCCTAGTACGCGAGAACCCTAACGGTAGCGACGACTCTCTAGTACGCGACAACGCTTACGACGACGGCGACTCTCTAGTACGCTAAAACGCTAACAATAGCGACGACCTATAGCATAGCGATTAGAACGATAGTAAGCGACCGTAATACCCGATCCTAGACGGCGTCGATATAAATAGAGATATTCGAGACGCTATAAAGGTATTAGGCGCCCGCTAGCGTACCGCCGCCCTCTTCTATATAATAACGGTAAACGCTATTAAGGTCGCTATAAAGGAGGACAACAACATTATCGAGCGTATTATAATAATAGATAAGTTAGCCCGTATAGGACAAATTACGCTCTAACTAGTATACGAACACTAATTCCTTAGCTTAGTATATAAGACTGCTTATATAAACGAGTACTTTAAAGAATTTATTAGCGACTTTTACTCTACTCCGGTACCTAGTATAGACCTACGTAGTAGGCTCTAAGCTATATTCGACCGCGTTTAGGGATACTATAGAGGCCCGCTAGTCTTAGGACCGACCCTATTACTCTATACGCTACTATAGACGCGTACGGTAGTAGAGCACGACGCTAACCCCCTAGCTGCCGACTATAAAAACGAGATATCGGACGAGCCTACCGATTACGCCGAGCCTACCGATAGCGCCGATCCTACTACCTACGAGAAGCCTACTAACGATACCGAGGACAATTAGGACTCTATATAAGCCGATACTAAGGACGCTAACGTTTAGGACCTTATATAAGCCGAGGACTATACCGATAACGCTAGCGACGTATCTACTATCGACGACGCGATAGATATATCCGAGAGATAAGAGGAGGACGACGATAAGGAGGACGCCCTAATAGACGTAAAGGAGGAGAAGTAGCGCCGTAGAGCGGCTAGAGCAGCTAAGATAAATAAGGGCAAAGCGGACAAGGACGACGATTAGGAAGACAGCCTAGCTATTATAGATAAGAAGAAGGTACGCCGTAGAGCAGTTAATATAGATAAGGATAAGAACTTCTAGCGCTCTAGTATATAGTACACTAGTATAGAAGACTAGTTAGAGTCGCAGTATTAAGCTAATATAGTAGTACTAATATACAATGCGCTAGGATTTAAGATAATAGATTGTATACTACCGATAGGCACCCGCTTATCCGACTTTAAATTAGGAATAATATACTATAAGGTCGACGACACTACTATCGGCTTAAAGGATCTCGGAAAGTAGTATACGTACTCCGTTAAGGCATAGGGATATCTACGCTCTAAGCGTAAGCTAATCGGCCCGCCGTACTTATACTATAAGTAGCATCCTAACGGAATATACAAGATTGCCGCTATTGCCTATCGTACTATGCTTATAGGTAGCGGCACCTTCCGCTATAAGGCCCTAGATTAGGTTACCTAGACGCACATCGATAACGTAAGCAACTAGGCGATAATTATAACTATAATACCGCTAGACATCGAGGGCGAAACTAAGCTAGTTACCTCTTTACGCTAATAGTAGGCGCGCTAGCGGAAGTACTATAAGGACCTAAACTACGACCTATATAAGAAGTAGCTCTAAATTATTTCCCTGTCCTACCTTACCTTTAAGGCCGCTATAGTAGAGTAGCTAATAGAGATCGATGTCGACGCAATCCTAGACTACGCCCTTACGAATATATAGGCCTATAATACGACTAACGAAGACGGTATACTAACGGATGTCGCGCTCGACTATTTCCTATATATAGTATATCTCTAGCTATAATTAGGCTATATACCGAGCGTAGACCGCGATTAGGTTACTGCCTATAATAAGAAGGGCCTACTACTAAAAGATATTAAGTACGATTACGCTACGAAGGACGCAGATCCGGTAAAGTTATACCGCAGACTAGGGCGTATAGGTATTATAGGACGATACTAGTCGCTTACCGACGAGTAACGCGCCGACCTATGCCTCTACCTACCGGACGAGCTCGCTATAGCTATTAAGTCTAAGACTCTCGTTAGCACCGCAGCTGCTAACGAAGAAGCGCTAGCTACGCCGCAACTATCGGAGAAGCGTAAGACTAAGTCGTAGTATAGTACTGCCGACGCCGGTACCCTTGCCCTAGCCTCTAAAGGTAAAGGCAAGGCCTTCCCCCTACTAAAAGGCAAGGACAAGAACAAGCTACCGAAAATCTAGACGCGCTAAACCTTCGATCGCGCCTTATCCCTACTAGCCTCGGCACCCGCCTCGATGCCCGTACCCGAAACGCTAAAGCAAGTCTAGTACGTCGGCGTACGTAAGATATAAGATAAAAGTAGCAGAATAAAGCGCAAGCGAGCTAGTACTAGTACCGGCGAGACATCTAATTAAAAGAGACGACGCTAATACGCAAACTTTATAACTAGCTCCGATACTAAGGCTACGCTAAAGTCGGCTACTAAGAAGACGCGCGCTAAACTAGTAGACTTAGACTAAGGAGAGGAGGACATACTCGAGACGACGAGAACGTATAATACAAACGCATAATACGAATACGAGCGGTAAGGAAAACGAGTAAAAGCGGAAGGAGTACATAAGAAGGGGTTTAGCTAATATAGTACGCTAGCCTTTGTTCTATCGGACGGGGGTACTATTACGGCAGGGACGGTACGCTAGCTAAGCCCGGTATATACTTTCCGTAGAACCGTAGATACTTACCCTAATACTATACTATAGCTAACCTACTAATCGTCCCTCGTATAATAAAGACTTCTTCTAACTTAGTAGGCGCTTTATCGCCTTCGCGCTAGTAGTATAGTTTAAGGAGGGAGATATAGAAGGTATTATAGATAGTATAATAAGGTAGAAGCTATAACTAGTAGGCCTAGCTATTGCCCTTCGGCTCTCGGATTCGGAAGGGGCTAATAAACCGTAGTGCTAATTTAGGGCGTGTTTTGCTATTAGGTAATAGGTATTTGCGGATGCGGAGGTTCTTTATACTAAGTATAACTATATCGCCTTACTTGAAGGCTATTAGTATATAGCGCTTATCGTAGTAGGCCTTTTAGTACTCTTAAGCCCTTGTTAGCTTCTTAGCTATTTTGGCGTAGATTTCTCGCATCTTTTAAACCCTTTTAATAGCCGCTAGTATCTTAGGTTAACCCGCTTCCCTTTCCTTACGCTCGGCCTCGAGCGATAGAGGGTCTTATAGCATAGTAGCGTTCTAGCCTATTATAGCTATATAGGGTAAGATCTTAGTTAATAAGTGTATACTATTGTTATATACGAATTCTATAGGCTATAGGAGGTTAACCTAGTTATTAGGGTTCTTATTAATGTAGCTGCGTAGGTACTACTATAGAGTAGTATTCTGCCTCTCGGTCTAACTATCTGTTTACAGATAGAAAGCTATAGACAGCCGATGCTTAAGTCTTAGCTATACGCATATCTTACTCTAATAGTAAGATATAAATGTCGACCCTCGGTTAGAGACTATCCCCTTAGGGGTTCCCTAATAGGTATAGAAGATACTAGTCTATAGCGCCTCTGCTATATTAATAGCAGTCTAATCTTTGCGCGCCGGGATATATCGGGCGCCTTTAGTAAATCGATCTACTATAATAAGGATAGTATTATATACGTCCTTACTGCCTCTATACTTAGTAGAAGGAAGGCCTATAATAAAATCTATTATAAGCTCTACGAATAGCTTCCTAGGAACAGGAAGTAAAGACAACTCGCTAAATAGCAAGTGCTTTAGTGCTTTAATACGCTAGTATACTACGTAGGTCTGTACGTATTCTTTTATATACCGCTTACTATTTAGCTAGTAGTATATACGCGATAGTAGCTCGTACGACCTCTCTATACTATAGTAACTAGCAAGCTTACTATTATAGTGTCGCTTTAAAAGCTCTTATCTAATCGATTGTTTAGCGGGGACATAGTATCTACCCTTAAACTTTAAGTAACCTTTGTCGTCGATCGACTAATTATTACTCTTACTAGATCGAGTCGCCCGTCTACTTATAAGCCTATTAATACGCTCGATAGCAAAGGCGTCCCTCTGCTAAGTACGCAACAGCTTATCTATAAACGATTAACTATCCCTGTTTGCAAGGTTATTTAATAGTACCCGTACTATCGAACGAGGTACGTATTATATATATCTAATAGTACTAGTAGCCGGAACTACTGCAACCTCTTCTATAGTACTGTCGCTATAGATAGCAATATCTTTAATCGAGTCGTTATAGCTCGAGCGACCTACGTCCTTCTTAACGTGTACTAGAAGAACGACAACTCCGCTATAGTATTTATTGCCGCCGTAGGGTCCGGAAGTCCGCTTATCCTACGCTTGCTTATTAATAATACGGGCTATAGCAATCTTATACTATAGGGTTAGAAACAAAGGATTAATGTGTTAGGTCTCGCTATCGTAATTAGGTCGCCTCGATAGGCTATTAGTAGGGTTGCTTACGCCTAGCCGATATAATATATTAAAATCAAACCCGGCGAAGTAGACGGCCTATCTAGCCTATCGACCTATAACCCTAGTAACCTTAGTAATGCTACGGAGGTTGTTATAGTCTATATAGACCTGTATCGTATATTAAGCCCTATTGAGGTAGTACCTCTAATACTTAAAGGCCTCGATAATAGCTAGGAGCTCTTACTTATAGGTCTCGTAGCGACGCTTAGTATTAATTATCTTCCGTAAGAAGAAGGCAATTAGGTACTAGTAATTGTTATTAGCCTGTTATAACATAATAGCTAATATAGCAAACTATAAAGCGTTAGTCTTAATACGGATCTATTTGCTTAGTACGAAATAGTACAATAAGGGGACTTTAGTAAAGCGCTTCTTTAAACCGTTAAAAGCGGCTTATACTCTGTTAGTCTATTTAAACTCTCTAGATAGATTAGCCTTAGTTTTAGTAAGCTTAGTTAATAGCATTATATGCCGCGAATAGCCCTTAATAAAGCGGCGGTAGAAGTTAGCAAAACCGAGGAATAATTAAAGCTCTTTAATAGACGTAGGAATAGGCTATTCGGTAATTGTTTTAATCCGATTAGGATCAGCCTTAACACCCTTAGTTAATACGAGGAAGCCGAGGAATAACACCTCTTTAGTAGTAAAGGTGTATTTAGAAGGCTTATAATATAAGCTATAGGTTCTTAGGCGATCGAGTACCTTATAGACTATAGCCTAGTGCTCCGCAATATTAGGTAAGTGCGTATAAACTAGGATGTTATCTAGGTAAACTATATAGAGGTAGTCTAATAGGCCTAATAGGGCCCTATTAATATAGGACTAGAAGGTTGTAGGGGCATTAGCTAGCCTAAATAGCATAACTAGGTATTCGAAATAGCTATAACGGGTACAGAAGGCCGTTTTCTATTTATTACCCTTACGGATACGGATACGATAGTACGCATCCTTAATGTCTAGTATAGTATAGTAGTAGGCGCTAGAAAGGCGGTCGAGGGTCTTATTAATAAGCGGAAGTAGACAGCGGTCCTTAATAGTAACAGTATTAAGCCTACGATAATTAATATATAGGCGTAGGCTACTATCCTTCTTTAGAACAAACAAGATAGGCGTACTAGTAGGGCTATTGCTATATCGAATTCGACTATTAGCTAGGTTCTTATCTAGGTACTTACGCAATATAGCAAGCTCTCTTTTACTAAGGTTATAAAGTAGCCTAAAAGGAACCTCCTTGCCCTATATAATATCGATCTTATAGTCCGTCTCTTTAAATATAGGCAACGTCGATGCTAAGTAGTATTTAAATATATTAATATAGGTCTCTTAAACAGGCTATAGTATACGAGCAAGCTAATTAGGGTCTATGCTACTAGGGGGCATAGGCTTGTCGTTATTACTACTAAGTAGGTCGGTAGTCGGATTAGCCGGAGTTAGGTTGCTAATAAATAGGACCCTAATATCGTTAGAGCACTCGTTAACGTCGATATACTTAATATCCTCTTTTCTAGCGATTCTAAACCGCTACTATTAGCTGCCTAGGTCTATAGCTACGGCGTAGTACTTAACAATAGGGTTTCCGAGGACAATATCGGATAGAAGGTTGTCTATATCTACTATATAGGCAGTAAAATCTAGTAGGCGTTTATTTCCGAGGTCGTCCTTTAGAACTATAGGAACATAGTAGGCCCTATAGGTTAAGTGCCGAGCGTTATTAAACTAAGCAAGGGTTAGTAGGTCAGTCCTATTTAATTATCGAAGGTCTAATTACTTAGCTAGGCGATAGCTAATAAGGGCACTAACCGAATTTCCTAGGTCTAGTATAACCTTAGTTTAATAGTTAGTGCCCTTCGTGTCCTATATAAGGTAGGGGCGTGTTATAGCTAGCACAATGTCGATAGTCTTACGCCGTATAAGGCTAACAGTTAGTACGGCGCTTATTCTTTTTTCGAAGGTTAGCCTATAGGGGTAGCATTAGCGGCTAAAAGGGCTTTCCGGTACTTAGCGGTAGTACGGTTAATTCGAGCCTAGTCTCTAGGTTTGTCGCATTAGCCTAGTAGATAGCTAGTGCTATCGCAGTTAAAGCACTTCAATCTAGTTAGGGGATTGCTATAGCCGTTATTGCTACTATTATTAGTTAAGCGATTAGTACTATAGGGATACGAGCCCCTTTTACGGCCCCTATCGCGGCCTCCTCTATATAGCCGTCGGCTACGGCCCCTTCTACGGTCGTTATTACTATTCCTATTATTAGTATTGTTATCTTAGTAGGAACCTTAGTTTCCTCTACGGCTACTACGGTTACTACGGTTAGTACTAGTTAGTCGGATTCTCGACTCTAGCCGTTACTAAAGCTAAATAGCTCGCTCGGCTGTTTCTACTTCGACTATAAATTAAATGCGTATTAGGTTAGCCTATTTAAACATACGGCGGCGGTCTAATTCGAGAATAAGCTCCTGCCTAAGCTTAGGGCGTATTTTAGAGATCTAGATAGAATTAGTCTTAGCCGGAAGGTTATCCTCGAGGGTCTTTAAATAGGCCTTAAATAAGCGAGCCGATTGATCGGTCTTTTACTTAGCTCGAAGATATAGGTCCTAAGCGTATTATTGCCTTAGTATAGGATTTCTAAGGGTGTCTAGTATAATAGTTTTATAGGTCTGCTACTAAACAGTAGTCTAATCGTTAAGGGAGTCGAAATAGTTATCCTATATACGCTTTAGGTCGCTATTGATATACTATATAGATAGATAGATATTTCATTTGCCTGTTGTAGTGCCTTTCGGCCTATGCAGGTCTGTTTCTATATATTGTTTTAGGTAGGAAACCAACTTGGTTAGTAAAAACCTCCCTCCTGTCCTATTTATAAGTATTAATCTTCCTCGTTTCCTTATTTTCCTTCCTCTAGGGTATACTAGTGTTATAGTTATTACCCTCTAACTACCTTGCCTGCTGCCTTGCCCTTCTTTCCCCCTCTTCTTCCCTCCTTCTTATCTACTCCTTAGTTTCCCTTACTAGTGCGAATTGTTATATAAATCCCTGTTTAATAATCTACTTCACTATCCTCTTTAGGTCTTCTTTGCTCTAGATTAGCTTATCGTATTCCCTTTCTATTGCTTTTAGTCTCTAATTACTTCTGCCTTCTAACTATTAAGGGCAGACTAGTAGTATATACTTAGGGTTCTAAGATTGGTAGCTATATTAGCAAGCTCTACTTTCAATTCCTAGGACGTTTCTTCTAAATAGGTAAGATCTGAGTCCTATGTATTCAGATCTGATTTAGATAGCTAGGCTTGCCTCGGCCCTATTTAGGTCCTTATAGAGCTAGTAGTTATATTGACCAAATTTAATTAGTGCCTTTAGGGTTCCTAGTCTAACTTGTGTTTTGTTCTATTCCTACTCCTATAGGTATCTAGCAATTGATTCTACTAGGCTTTGTTTCTCTCCCTTTAGCTTGTCTTCCTTTAGCCTTATATTTAGTCCCTAAAGCTCTTTCTCTAGCATTTCTCTTATTAAGACTCTATATTGCTCTAGGTCTTTAACTTTCTAGGGAGTTATTTGTAGTCTGTCTCGCCTCCTAGTCCTAATGTACTAGGCTTTTATCTTGTCTAGTGCCTTTTAGATAGTCTATTAGGCTAGGTATTCTATTGTCTTTGCTGTATATTAGTGTCTTAGTCCCTTAAAGTATTGTTTGACTAGTGGGATCCCTAATTCTATTTCCACTATCCTTGTTAGTATAGTTTTGTATGCTCCTAGGATTTTCTTTAGGCTTTAGGTTTAGGACCTACTAACTAGTTACTTAATCCTCTTTAGTGTTTTCTCCTAGGCTGTCTATATCTGTACTCTATATAGCATTGCTAGCTTGACAATTGCTTTATATATAACTTTAGCTTTCTCGAATGTAGCCCCCTATATAGAGGCTATAAGCCTATTAATAGATTGTATATTAGTATCTACCCTCTACTTTGCCTTCTTTACTTGTAGTCCCTAATTCAGTTTTAGATCTAGCTAGATCCCTAGTACCCTAAGCTCTGCTAATAGTTGGGTTTCAAAGCCTTAGATAGTGATTAATTGCTTTATATTATAGGTTGATTTAGCCTTACTAAAGTAGATAAGCTAGTACTTTTCTAGGGCGAATTTTGCTCTATACCTCCTTACCTATTTTTTATACTCCTAGTGCTTCTCTTCTAGGATCTTACAGTTAGTTTCTATTGTCTTAGACTAGGCTAGGATGTTTGTATCATCTATAAACCCTAATGCTAATGTGTTTTTTGATTCTAGGAGTAGGAGTAGGTCTGCTATAAAGATAAGGAAGAGGATTAGGGAGAGTATTAATCCTTAGGGGATTCCCTTTTTAGTTAGCATTAGGTCTAATTTGAATTTGCCTAGAATAAGTTATATTAATCTTTCCTATAGGAAGGACTAGGTAAATTAGACTATCTAGTTTAGTATAGCTTTCTACTTGAGTATATATAGGAGCCTTTTATAGGAGACATTGTTAAAGGCTCCTAAGATATTAAGGGAGAGGAGGGTTGCTACCTAGTTTTAACTATAGTACTAGATATACTTAATCTATTCTGTAATTAGTTCTATAGCTATTAGTGTTAACCTCTTCTTTCTTCCTCCTATCTAGCCTTTAGGAAGGATGTTCCTTCCCTCGGTAAAGGTTGTTAGCCTTTTAGCGACAATTTTTTCTAGTACCTTGCCTATTATGTTAAGTAGGGCTATTAGTCTGTAGGCCTTAAGCTGTATATAGTCTTCCTTCTAGGGCTTCTTTAGCACTACTGTTAGGGACTTCCTAAATAGTCTTAGGTAGTGTCCTAGTACTAGGCTTTGTAAAAAGATATTAGCTAGTACTAGGGCTAGCCCCTTCCTATATGCTTTTAGAAGTTTGTTATAGATCTTGTCTTCTCCTAGTGCCTTATTGCCTAGAATTTTCTTTAGGATCCTTTTAATAGTTTCGGGTTTGACCTAGGTATCTCTTAGTATACCTAGTAGTAGAGTCTCTTGTTCTTTCTCCTTTATATCTAATAGGTCTGCTTATACTTTTCTATAGAAGAAGTGTTAGCCTAGGGCTCTTACTTTCCCTTCTATTATAGTCTATATTTGTCCTTATTAGTCTATAATGTCCGGGAATTGTAGTAGCATATCCTTGTCCTATTTAGGTCTTCTTGCCTATTTAGCTATCCTCTACATCTCCTCTAGTTTCTTTATAATTATTCCTATTATAGATCTCTATTCTTATATCTTATCTTTCTTAATCTAGATCTTCTTTTCCTAGCAGGCTTTATTATAGTTGTCCTATGCTTCCTAGGTATAGGTTTATATCTACTGCCTCCTAGCCTTTCTTACTACTTTAACCTTCCTTATATACTTACTAGTCTAGTATAGTTACTAGTATAGTAAATGTTTCTTTGCTAGGGTATACTTTCTAGCTACCTGTTTTAGGATTCCTATTAGTTCTTCTACTGCCTTATTAATGTCCTCTAGCCTTAGTAGGTACTTTATTAAGAGTTCCTCTAGTTTTAGGTCCCTTTCTAGTTCCTCCCTAATCCTACCCTATTAGGTACCGTTCTAGTTGAGCTTCTCCTCTAGTTCCCTTTCCTAATTAGCTTAAACATTTAGCTTAATCTGTACCGGGAAGTAGTCTAATAATTCTTCTAGTTCCTAGTTAACCCTATATCTTATAATCCTATTCCTAATCTAATGTAATACAAAGTATAGGTCTAGTATGCTACTGCTTCCTCTTGCCTCCTAAGTAATTAGTCCCTTTAGGGTAACAATTTCTATTCCTTCCCTCTCTAATATGTTAATTAGTCTTCCTACTAGGAAGTAGTAAGCTAGGGTAAAGTCTAAGCCCTAGAGGGGGTAGTAGAGGTTGAAATCCCTAAGTAGGATTTAGTAGGTATTCCCCTAGATAACTCTAGGTAGTCTTTCTAGGGTTTTCAGTTAGGTACTGCTTCTTAAGTCTAGTAGTAGGTTATATATATAGTAGACTTAGAGTGTACCTTAGGATGTCTCTACTTAAACTAATGTTAGGTCCCTATCCTCCTATAGTATAGCCTGCTAGGTTTCTATATCTATCTCCTTGCTAATATAGATGTATATCCTTAGGGCTCCCTAGTTATAGATAATTAGGTAGTATCTTAGGTCTTTAACTGTTGCTAGTCTCTTTATATATAGGTTAAGCTAGGGCTCTTAGATTGCAATAATGTAACGTTCTTTTAGGTTTAGTGCTTAAAGGAAGCTCCTCTGTACCTTATCTTTGCTCTTGTTAACATTGTACTATATAATGTTTAGTAATGTTACAATGTTTATTAGGTTTTATCTATATCATTTCCCTATAGGTTTTCCTTTAGTCTTCCCTTACTTTAGACTAATATTTAACTAAGCTTTGTCTGCCCTGCTTCCTTTCCTATAATGTTAAGGTATCTTAGTCTCCCTAGTTACTAGTAACTCTCTTATGCTAGTAAGGCCCTAAATGTAAACCTATTATCTTGCCTAGACCTCTTTTATAGCACTTAGCTAGGTTACTTCTATACCTGGCTGCCCTAGCTTGTTATATATCTTTTTAGTGTATTAATTCTAGCTTCCTTTGCCTTCCTAGCTACCTATATTCTTACTAGGCATTCCTTTGCCTAAGAGGGGTATCTTTTAGTATAGCATATATATCTTGCTTCTCCCTTATATACTTTACATTCTTTAACCTAGTAATCCCCTACATAATAGGAGCAGGTGTTAGTTGTCTTTATATACTTAGCTGCTAAGTGTCTATAGTGTTAACATTTGAAGTACTGCATTATCCTATAGTTACTTCTATATATCTCTGTTTCTAATCTTTTAAAGTCCTAGAACAACCCCTAGTCTAGCACTATATTAGCTTGCTCTATACTCCCTACCTAGATAATTAGGGAAGACTGCTTCTTAGTCTCTTCGATTTTCCTTTTAATCTATGCTACTTTTATAATCTTTAGGCCTAGGTATATAGCTTAGTTTTGTCTCTATAGGCTCTTAATATCCTATTCTTCCTTAAAGCTTCTTATTATACTATAGGCTATAATTATAAATTGCTATTAGGAGACCTTTACTGTTTTCCCTATCTTGGTTATCTATTCTTTTTGTGTTTCTAGCTTCTTTTTGTCCTACTCTTATACTGTAAATAGCTTAATTACCCCTTTACCTTCGTTCCTAGCCCTAATTACCTCTTTAACTACAATTCTTTCTACAATCTCTTTCCCTATAAGTCCTTAGATTTCCTTTTGCTCCTATAGGTCCGTAATATAGACTCTAACTACTGTCCTCGGGGGTTTTAGCGCCTCCTAACTAGCTACTGCTGCCTAGGTGTAGTAGTTTAGGCTTGTCTCCTATTGTTTCTTCGTAATCCTTGCTGCGACTGTATTAGCTACCTTTGTAATTACGTAGCTTGCCTAGTTGTAGATTGCTTTCAGTCCTCTAAGGAGTTCTAAGATTATTATCCTATATGCCCTCTTAGGGGTTCTTCTATCTTCTACCTTTAGTACCTCCTCTGCCCTAGTATATAGTGCTTTCTATTCGTCCTCCCTTCCTTCTTAACTGTCTTCCCTTCTTCTCTAATTGTTCGCTGCTATTGTCTAGGCTCGACTATATATCGTCTTAATATACTATATAGCGTATACGACTAAGGAGTAGTTATCTAGTAGCGCTCTTAGTATATTGCGCTAGTTAAGTTTATAGTTACGAATATAGTCGTTATACTGCTTTCGACTAGAGCTATTAAATACGGTATAGTCCTTAAGTTTAGCATCCTTCTTTTAGATAGGTAGTAAAGAAGGTCCTACTATTAGTTTAGTAGTAGTTATTAGGGCTTCCTAAAGGCGACGGAGCTCGAGGAGGTTATCCTTTAGCTATTATTCTTAACGTAGGGCAGTAAGCCTGTTTTGAGTAGCTTCTTAAAGTCTCCCTAATAGTTAAGGGCTAAAGGCTAGTTAGCTATATCGTCGATTAACAATATTGTTAAGAATGTCGTTAATAGGCAATTCTAGATTATTACCTAGAATTATAGGTTCTTCTTTAGTAGGCCCTCTAGTAGGCTCTTTAGTAGGCACTTTAGTAGGAACTGTGCTACTAGCGTTATTATTACTAGCGCTACTAGCGGCGCCGCGGTTGTTATTGCTTCGTAATAAGCCGGCTATTATAATAGGGGATAATACTAATAATGTATTATCGGCCCCTAAGATACGGATATAGCGGAATTAGTAGATATCGGCTTAGTGCGATTAAATTAGTATAATAGGCCGTATAGGAGGCCTTACTTAATAATTGGTACGGTTGTTTTAATAGGATAGTACGTATAGGTCCCGTTCTTTAGGCGTAATATAGTTAGATTAACGGGTTTCGTAGCTATACTACTAAAGGCTTAAAATAAGGACTATCTAGCTACTATTCTTAAAGAGTAGATCGAATACTATATAAGAAGGGTTATATTAGTAGGTAGATAGGGTAGTAGTAAATTAGTATAGTATTCGATAGAGATCTAAGAGAAAAGGGAGGAAGGTAGGTAAGTTAGCCTAACGCTAAGCGCTAAGCCCTACCTAAGGCACTAAGACCCTAGCTTTACTCGAGCCTAGTTACACACTAATTACGTATAACCTCTTTAGTCCTAATAACGATATAAAAATCTCGAGCTAATCGCTAGACCCTACGTCTACCGCTACTACGTATATACGTAGCCTTAACCTCCTAAATTTTAAAATAAATATCCCTACTCTTCTGCTTTCGGCTCTAGTAAATGTCCTCTCCCCGTCTAGGATCGACTATAGCGAATGTTTCTTTTTATAAACTAATAGATAGAAATACTACTATCGCGACGAGATACCCGCCTTTTTCTTAAAAGGAACCTACTCTCTACGTAGAAACGGTAATATCGCTCTCCGACGAGTTTAAAACAAGACTTAGGAAAGTATACTAAGACGACCGACTATAGCGGAGATTACTAGTAGTCCTTAAGTCTATCGAAGTCGTATATACCTAGGATTAAGTAGTATAACCCGAGTAGATATCGAATTACTAATTACGGAGAAAGTAGAGGCGTAAGCGCGACTATAAAGCTAGACAAAAGAAGATATACTCTAAAGCCTAGGTAAAAGCCGCCCTAGAGACGGGTAAGGCACCTTCGGTCTACTCGGACTAGCCTCTAGCGTATCTCCCGAAGCCGCCCTCTCTACGCTCTTCGGAAGATACCGCCGTACGTAGTATATAGTATACGCTTAAAAAACCCGACGACGTCCCGATAGACCTAAAGTGCCTAGATAGAATTAGATTTTTTCGGGAAGATAGCTTAGTTTACTATATTAACCTAGCCTTATATTATTCCTGCCTATATATTCCTTTTAGCCTTACTTATAAGATCTTTAAGATAGCCTATAACCTTCGGCATTACGCGGGTTTTTAGCGTACCCTCGATCGCGTTAACGCGAGTTTCTACGTCCGGTACTACCGCCGACATTTAGAGCGCTATATCGACTAGTACTATATATATAAGGCGAATTAGCTAACGCGATATAAGCCCTACGGGTAACTTAATCCGATAGACGCGAAGTATAGGCTTCCTATAGACGTCTAAATAGTAGACTAGATTATAGGACTCCTACCTACTAACGAAGGCTTTAATACGCTTCTTATAGTAATCTATAAGAAGTCTAAACGGGTTTTGCTCCTCCTCGGCAAATACTAGTAGACTATAGAAACCTAGGCAGCCTAGTACCTTACGGCTATCTAAGAGCGATCTTAGCGGGTTACTAAAGTTTTTATCTACGATCGAGATCCTAAATAGCTATCTAAATTCTTTACTATAATAATAAAGCTACTAGGTATATCGATCCTCGCCTCTATAGCTTACTATCCGTAGATAGACGGCTAGTCTAAACGTATAAATTAGACCGTTAAGATCGCTATACGGTATTTTATTACGGCAAATCTAGATATATAGTAGATAGACGTCCTTCCCTCTCTTATATCTTATCTCGGGAGTATTAAGAATACGAGTACCGGCGTCTCGCCCGATAAGATACTTTTTAGGTTTAATTTAAATACCGACGCCTTTATCGGGCTCCGGGAGCTATAGCTAAAGGATTACGTAACGCTACGATAGCAATTTCGGGACGTAGCCGAGGAATCTATAGCCTTCGTAGCGGTAGATATAAAGCACCGCTACGATACTAAGCATTAGTATATATTCTTCGAGCCGGGAGACTATACTATACTTAGGCTATATTACAGATATCGCGTATATAGTTAGAGCTATCGCAAATATAGTAATTAGACTATAGGCCCTTTTAAGATTAAGAGAAGGATAGGCAAACTAGCCTACGAGCTAGAGCTACCGAAATTAGTTAAATTCTACCCGGTAATATCGATTGCGTAGCTTAAGCCCGTACCTAATCTAGCGAAGGATCCTTTCTCGAGACTTTATCCTCGCGTTCCGGCCCCGATAGACCTATAGTCTAAACAACCTATAATAACTCCTAAACGCGTTTTAGCTAAACGTAGCTTAAGGGGAAAGACTAAATATCTAGTAAAGTAGAAGGACGAGCAACTAATAATAAATAAATAGGTTAGAGAAGACGAAATACGAGAAGGTAACGAATACCTAATTAAAAGATTCGAAAACTCGCAAGTTACGGATAGACAAGTTAATTAAATAACGCCGTCTATAATATAGAGGGAGCCGAGACATATCGCTACGAGATCGATACGATATAGCTAGGATAATAGTAGTAGTAACGATATCGACGGGAACGCTAATAGATAGACGTAGCCTATACGACGCTAGCTACCGAGAGGGCAGAAGAAACTAGTATATATTAAAGAAAGCGACGATAAGTCTATCGGCGGCCCCTTTAGGGAGTAGTAGACCGGTCCGTTTCTACTAGATATAACCTTAAGCGAGTAGAACTCGACTATAGGCAATATAGCGCTACGACCGGAATTAATTAGCTCCGATATATATCGCTACTAGATAACTCGCGATATAGCCGCTAGTAGTACGCTAAGGGAAGGCCTAACTTTAGATCTATCTAACGTATCTAACTAGAAAGTAGGGGATATAAAGAGGAGGACCCTAATTCCGACGATACGACGTCTTACTAAGGATAAAATTTAGTAATAGCGCGATACCTCCGCGCCTCTAAATACCTAGGTAGGAGCCTATCGAAGAATTCTACTATCCTTGTTTATAACGCTGCAATTCCCGCTTATTATAGCGAATCGGTACCTTAACCCCCGGCTATAGGTTTTCTCTCCTATAGAGGAAATCTAATAGTGTTTCCGCTAGTATTATCTCTATAGATTTAGATATAGGTTTCGAATACCGATAGACGTAGACTTCCGGGCTACCTTATATAGAACTAATAAATTCTAGAAGTCGTTTTCCTCGCTTATCGCTTTACTTCGAAAGTTTGTTTTAAGGTTCGTATATATACGCTACCGTTAGTCGCGTAAAAGCGCGTAGAAGCTCGGACCCTACCGCGAGGTAACCTTTTTCCGTCCGTCTTCGCGTAATAATTACTATATATATAATAATATACTATAAGTCGGTAGTATACCGTTACTACTATAAGTATCTTAGTAATATCTATACTCGATATCGACTACGCGCTACCGGCTTACCGCGCTATCTATAGTAAGCGATCCTAACCTCCTACGCTAGCGTAAGTAGAGCGGTATATTCGATATATTACTATCGCTACGCGACGACGACAACCCTAGTAAAGGCTAAGGATAGCCGCGTCCTATATCTACTAATAATAAAGAATAGTAGCCTATTACTAAAAATAGTAAGAAATAGCAGCCTATTACTAAGGAGGATAAAGAATAGCAGCCTATTACTAAAAATAGTAAAGAATAATAGCCTATTACTAAGGAGGATAAGGAATAGTAGCCTATTACTAAAAATAGTAAGGAATAGTAGCCTATTACTAAGGAGGATAAAGAATAGTAGCCTATTGCTAAAAATAGTAAAAAACAGCAGCCTATTACTAAGAAGGATAAAGGGGAATAGCCTAGTACTAAGAATAGAGAGGAACGATAGTCTATAACCGGAAATGCTAAGAAATAAGAATAGCCCGTAGAAGCTAGGGAGTAAGAGTAGGATACCTACGTAGACTTAGGAAGCAAGTCTAAGTCTACTAGTACGCCCTAAGACGTCGGCGACCTAATAGAAGACGTCGTTTAGTCGACTAAAGACGATAATTATACTAGCGAAGATATCGATAGAAACGTCGGCGATCCGATAGAAGACGTCGTTTAGTCGATTAAAGACGATAACCGCGCTAACGAAGATATCGACGAAGTCGTTAATAAAAAAGAAGCTACTAAGCGAGCGTATAAGAAGAAGAGAGACGAGAAAATAAAGAACGCTATACTACCGCCTAGGAAAGGCGAACTTCTAAGAATTCCCTACCTAGATATAAAGCCTAACTTCTCCGATATATTTCTCTATATCGATAGAGCCGGCCTATCCCTTAACGCTATTTTAGATGTTCCTATAGCGATAGCGCGTACCCTAAATAATATAGTTAGCCGTAATAGCTCGCTTCTCTACGAAATCGCTATAAATAAGAGGCTATATAGCGTAGAGCCTTTCTTACCTAACGCCCCGGCCTACGTATCGCGCTAGATAGCCTTTAGCGTACGGAGGAGCGAGTATACTCTTACCGGACAATTCTAGGACTTAATCGGCGCCTAAGGGGCCTACCTCTACGATACCTAATAGTACGGTTAGAATAAGTCCGCCGAGCTATTCTATAAGACCTATAACCGTTTCGGTAGGGAAAAACTCGACGTCCTAAAACAAAAGCTTATAAAGGAGGGCGAAATTAACCGTAAAGCCTTAGTCTATCGCAAGTAGGCTAAAGAAGAGGGTTAGAAGGTAAAGCTACCTATTAAGGCTCTATAGATTAAAACCGAGACCGATAACTAGAAGGCCGCCTGCCTTAACTAGGTTAAGAAGGCTTAGACTAAGTAAGTAAAGTAGTGTAAGAGAAAATTCAAAGGCCGTAATAAGGAGCTAGGGCTCGATATCTATAATTACTATAAGTAGGTAGATTTAAAGAACTTCGTCGATAAGTATAATTTCGACGCCTAGAAGACAAGCCTATAGACGCCTAAAAGAACGCTATTTTAGGCGCTCGCGCTGCGATACGAACGTCCGATAGCTAAAGTATCTTGCCTAAAAGATTGCGCCGATACCTTACGTCTGTCTAGCCTTATTGTTTCGACCTGCTCCTATGTAAGAACGCGCTCGTCGACTCCGATAACGCGTACAGATCTATTAAGTATACTAACTAGAAGCATATCCCGGCTAGCGAACTGCCTAAAGCAATCTATAAGAAGACCGGCGAGCTCTATCCCCTAAAATGGATATAGAATTGCGAAGAAGGCCTAGCGAACCTAAAGTTTAGCGTAGATACCTATTCGTAGGAGTAGGCTATAGCGGGCGAACCTCTTATCTACGATATTAAATACGATATATTTAGTAGCGACGACTCTATCCTATACGAGGTACGTAAGCCGGAGGATATCGCGATACCTACGTATAAGATTCCCTTCTATAGCCGAAACGCGAAATACGTAGATCTCTTTAAGGAGCTCTATTAGGATAAGATGTCCGAAACAGCGCTAGCCTACGTCGCCCTAGTATACTAGATAACGGAGGGCTAGATCTACCTTAAGATATATAAGGAGGCTAAAGACTGTTTTATCGGACTTTTCTCCGATAGTATTAGCCTACTACTTAACGCCGAAAGCGAGCCTAGTAGAATCGTAGAGTACTTTAAGGCTATCTTCGATAAGATAGGCGAGGAGTGTCCTAATACCCTAGATTAGTCGAAACCCGCCGTACTTAAGGGTAAGCTCCTCTTAATATAGCAATCTACGTATATATAGCTTATCGCCGAACTTACTAAAAATTAGATATAGTAGTTAGCCTAGGGCGATATCGAATAAGATTTCTACTATATAATCTAGAATTTCTAGCTATAGCTAGGGCGTTTCCCTCTAGGCCTACGCGCGCTACTAATAGACTTAATATTTAGCCTCGTACTAGCTACTAAGGGCCTTATCTTCAAGTTCTAGGATATTTCCCCTAGCTACTACGAGCTAAAATCCCGAGAGGCAATAACCGAGGGAGGCGTACGGCTAGAGATACTACCCTTCCCTTTATATATAAAGGAAAAGGAGAAGCTTAAAGCTAAGGTATCGAAGAAATTAGACGCGATCGAGTAGAGGCACCGCGAGGAGAAGAAAGCTAGTAAGGCCGCTATAAAAGCCGCTAAAGCGGAAGTAAAAACGGCTAAGCGTAAGCTAGCCGCTAAAGAAACTTAGCCTAAGAAGCGTAAAGCACCTACTACTAACGAGGCGCCGACTCTAAAGAAGCTAAAATCTACGAGAGTAACCGCGACTATAGTAGAAACCTCTACTACTAAATCCCTATATGCGAAGGTAAAGCAGATTGCCGCCGCTAAAGACGAGGCTAAGTAGGCTACTACACAGAACCCTTCGTCTACCTAGTTAGAACAGTTAGGGACTAGTAAAGCCTCTAGCAAGCGGAAATTAGCTAAGAAGGCTAAGATAAGTACCGCGGATCCTCCGATCGACGCGCGCGACCCGCCTACGCTAGGAGATAGCGGTATTACTCTAAGGGGCCTCTTTATAGACCTAACGTTCTAGCTTCTATTTAGGTGCTATAGATTTATACGCCTATTCGACGTTTTACGTAAGGCTTATAGCGGCTAAACCCTCTACGGCGACAGTCTACGTCTATCTAAGATCTAGGAAATAGATTTCGTTCGTTACGTAGCGAGCATAACGGAACTTATAATAGAGGCAGAATACGTAATTATCGCTATATTCCCTAACTAAGAGTAGCAATAGTATCTAAACTATATTGCTAAGATAGCGAGGAAGTTTAACTATAACTATTTTAACGCCTACTTCGATGCTATAGAGCTAACTAAGAAGATACGATTGTTTATAGCGGGATTAAAGGACAACGAAGTTTTTCCCTAGAAGGAATATCTTCGGGATATTCCCGTATCTAAGAGAGCCTTAGATATAAAGATTTTCGGCGACTAGTCGGTATATATACTTAGCTATTCCCTATAGTAGATTAAGGAAGTAGTCGAAGTCGGTTAGACCGACCTCCTAGCTAGACCCCGTAGTGGTTCGGTTTCCGAACTACTAAACGTATATAGTTTGGTTTCTTAGCGGCGAACTAGCTCCCTAGTTCCGGTTTGGTTTTTTCGAACTATATAGATTCCTAGTTTAAACTAGAGACTATATTAGTTTTACTATAAAGACACTCTTATTCGACTGCCGGCTACGATTGCCGGCTATAATAGTAACTCTGTTACATTTACTACGCTCTTTTGCCGTTGCTAGGGCGTAGTTATCGTTGCTAGGGCGTAGTTGCCGTTGCTAGGGCGTAGTTTTGCTATAAGGACAGTCTTATTCGACTGCCGGCTACGATTGCCGGCTATAATAGTTACTAGGTTGTATTTACTACGCTTTATTACCGTTGCTAGGGCGTAGTTGCCGTTACTAGGGCGTAGTTACCGTTGCTAGGGCGTAGTTGCTATTGCTAAGGCGTAGTTGCCGTAGTTGCGAAAGCTTACTTATATAACGTTACGTAGGCGGCAACAATTAGGGCTTCGCGATATTCTTACACTTTTAACTTCTTCCTCTATACCTATACCGATAACAACTACTATACGCTACGCCCCCGCCCCTTTCCCTTATAATAGTAAGAGAGAAGCGCGCCGCGCGCTAAATAGAAGATAGAACTAAAGACCGCGAGTTTGTTTTACCTAAGCGTCTAACTAAAAAGCGCAAGACTAAAGAGAAGTACTCTACGAAGAAGAATTCCGTACGAGACCGCGAGAGAAAGGACAAGATAGATAAGGATAAAAGAGCTAAGGATAAGAGAAGAAAGGCGCGGAATAAGGCATTCTATCGATAGCTAGCGCCTATAGAAAAAGGTAAAGGTTAGAATAAGAAGATAACCTAAGAGAAGGCTAAGAGGAGGAAAGAATTACGGCTAGTTTTCGAGCGTAAAGTTCTAGTAGCGTAAGTTAATCTAGCTAGCGGCCGTAGCTAATAGCTATAGCCGGCAGCCGTAGCCGGTAGCTATAGCCGGCATATTTTTCTTTAACACGTTAACTAATAGCATTTAGACCTATAGCCGCTACCTCTATCGATACGACCGATAGTAACGGAGATATTTAGATAGCCGAGAACAATAATGCTAGAGTTTAGAATGCCGCGACAGAGCTTAATACTACGAATAAAGGAACTGAAAAAAGCGAGGAGATACTATACGTCGATCTAGTAATAGGTATAGTCTTAGGGCCTAACGCTATAGACGATAAGCGCTAGGAGTAGATCGAGTATAGTTAAAGAGACGAGATACTAGTAAAGGGCTAAGGTATAAGTCCTATTAATCTAGAAAATCATAGTTAAAGCTACTACGAAAAGCTAGTAAGGATTAGAATCGAGACTAGTCGTCTTTATATCCTCGATATAGAGTAGAAGTTTCTTTATTAGTATTAGAGCGAAGCCTTTACGTCTATAAAGGCAAAGTAGCTTACGATTAATGCGATCGGGGCTAGGTATCTATCCGTAGCTTCCGCTTCGCTGCCGCCTACCCTTCGGGTAGTAAGAATCTATATTATAATCGACTAATTGTCGACAATCTACATTATAATATAGTTAGATTGGCATTAGAATAGGCAAACAAGACCTATAGAATGTATTAAAGACCTCTATATATAATATAGACTATTAGGTAGTGTTGTAGACACACTATACTGCTAGGTTTGCTTACTATTGTTAGGTAGCGACTAGGGCGAGGAAACCGGCTACGGAGGTAACGATCTTATAGGCAACTCGTGCTTATTAGATAGACTACGTAGTAGTATAGCAGGCTGCATATAGTTAATAAGAGGTATAAGATCATCGTCGCGATTATCCTATCTACTGTCTTTATTACTAGATACTAGAATACCGTTATTACGCTTAAACTGCTTCTATAAGCGCTTCTTAGCTGCCTGCCTCGTAGCAACGATAGCATCTCGCCTACGTCGCTCTGCCTCTTTATAAGTCTATACCTACAGCCTATATAAGTATTTAAGTAGATCTTCTTCTTTAGTATCCGGATCAATATTACTACTAGGTTTACCGTTGCAGGTAAGCACGTTGTACGTAGAGATAATAGTCTTCTTAGCTCTAGCAATCTTAACTGTTGTACGTATAACGGGGTACACTTTAAGTGCTTTCTCGATAGGTAGAACAGGCGTATATATCTTTACTAACTAGCCTTTAGTAGGCTACAAGTTGAGGCCTATCTCTCGCAATAGTTAGACCTTAACCTTCGTATTCGGACGACTCCTAATGCTTGTATTAATAGCCTTGCGACAGCGCTTCTTATAGTTAGTCTATAACGTTCTCGAGCGCCGTGCCTTGTCTCTTACCTACCGCTCTATAAGAGCGGCTTTATCAAACTTGCGCTTCTTAACGGCTCTTCTTGCTTGTAAAGTATACAATAGTCTACCTACAACGATAGGTCTAGAAGAAGTATCTTCTCGTCGTTTACGTATACGAGTTGCTGCCTCGGTTTAAGAGAGATTAAACGTTGCTTAGGCAGCTAGTTAAGTGTTTACTTCGTTATAGACAAACAGTCGCTTCGCAACCCTAGCGGAGGGTAACGATAGGAGGCCTTCGAGTCGTCGCTAGAGGAAGTCGGTGTGTCTTACACTAGTTCTTACACTTAATATGCCATTCGAGTTCTCCGTTAATAGCATAGGCACCTCTAGTTAGCATAGGTAGCGAGGGATCGTTAGCGTACTGTTGTCTCTATCTCCGTATTCGAGTGAACCTGCTACGTTAACTACTCGGTCTACTTCTTCGATAGCAAGCGTGTCTAGTCGTTCGAGTCTTTACTAATATTGTGTAGTGTCTCTACTATTGTATTCGAGTCTAAGAAACCGTATAGCACGCTCCGGGTCGAATAGAAAGAGACCTGTCTTGCGGAAGGAGGATTTAATACTGCTAACTTTGAAGGTATTAGCTCTTATAGAGTCGATAGCAGCTATAAACTCGGTGACACTAAATTGAGTACAACTAGTGCGTATTGCGTCCAATACAGCTTGCCTATAATAGTGTTTAAACGGCTAGAATAGCACTATATCGAGTGGCTAAAGGAAATGTAATATATAAGCTAGTAGACCGAAGATTACTATCTTATAAGACTACGCAAACTCTAGGAACTCTTAGAAGTCGTAAGAACTATAATTGTCGCAAATTGGTATGCGCTATTAGTCCTCGTTAGTCATATATCGTTTCGAGTACTTATAGAAGTGCTAGATATAGTAATAGGCCGAGTTGTCGTTAAGATATCCGCTTTCCGTTATATCAACTAGCGTAGATCCGGACAGGTTAGTAAACCACCGTTCTTATAGTACTTTGCTAGTAGCGATTAGTATAGGAGGTATATAATTGCCTATAGCGTTAACTAATTCAATAGACGTTATATGCTTCCTATTAGTCTCGGAAGCGCTCTAAGAACGACGCTTCGGGTCTATAGTAACTACGTATTCTATGCCTCTAATTCCTATACGGAAGCCTATCTTATCGAAGTTCTAAATAAGCCGTAGATCAACGATATTATAGTATAGCATTGTCTCTTGTAACTGTGTATACTATCGTCTTATTCGATTAGGTTTATAGGCCTCCTTGCGTACTATCTCGATAGGCTTCTATAGCACCTAATAAAGCTTGTATTGCTTTATAAACCTCTTAGACTAGCGCCTGTCTACCGTTACTAGATTAAGCGGATCTAGAGCGTTTCGAAGGAGTATATTATTAGCAATATCGTGTAACAGTCGTATTGGAATATCGAGGCCTATAAGCTCGCGCCTATAGCAGTATTCGAGTAGAGCGGCCTACTAAGCTAGGTTTAGCTTCGATCGAGTCGCGAGTCGATCCGTAAGTGTAGGACGTCTACTAGGGCGATTTATAGCCTTTAAATATCGGAAACGAAGCTTCTAATAGTCGACACGCTTATTAGTAGCCCACTGTTTGATATTAGGCACGTATTCGTCGTATTCGTAGTAGAATGCGAGGATCTTGTTTAGAACAGCCTAAATCCGGGTCTCCTCGTACGCGTACGGCGTTATTTTCGCGATAGGCTTTCGTATACGCGTAGTTAAGGGATTACGAGGCCGTAGCATTATTAGAAATACAATATATATATACTAAGTCGATTGGGAAAGCGATATAATAGTATTATAATATAGATTGTCGCGTGTGTTGCGATTATAATATAGATTGCAACCTCCTCGTAGAGGAGGCGGTAGTAAGCGAAAGCCTCGGATAGGGACGGCAGAAGTGTTACTATAGGAGGAAGGGGTATAGGTAATTATTCTATACTCGGTATATATAGCCGGCGTTCGTAGCCGGCAGATACTAATAGTCAAATAGAAAGCGTTTCTCGAAGGCAGAGTGCTACTACTATATAAAATCTTTACTAAGGCAGAGAGGGCTTATATCCGGAATCTAAGCTACTAGTAGGATAGGTTAGCGTTAGAATTCTCTAAATCTCTATATAAGCCTCCGAAGGATTACCTATTTTAGCGATACGGCTTTATCTCGACTACTCCGTAGGTACCCGAAGAAGCTCGAGCGCTCTTTAAGGTCTTTACTAAGAAGCGGAAGGAGTTCGAGGATTAGGATTAGTTAATAGAGCTATTAGTTAGTCTTAGGTTTCGTAGTTAGACTCGGCCTAAGCATTTGCTTATCGAGTGTCTTATACCGAAAGAGAATAGATTGAGACTAAAAACGAGCTTAGATTCGTTAGGTATAGTAGCTCGGTTCCGTTAGTAGGAGAGAGCCGCCGTATAGAAGGCAAAATTCAGGTAGTTAGGGTAGCTAAGAAAGAAATTCTAGTAGTTAGGCTAGCTAGGGTAGCTAGGAAAAAAAGAACTAGTAGTTAGGTAGCTAGGAAACAAAAAAAAAGGTAGCTAGCTATTTACTACCTAGCTATTCCTAACGATACGATACTATAAAAGAAAGGGTGTTTCCCTATAGCTACTAGTATATATCTACTACTCCTAAGTCCTTACCTTACCGTACGAAACCTTAAAACATGCCGACCGACATTGTATATACATTAGGCGCTATACTAGGAAGGATAATAACGAGACGATAGTCGAAACAGTCTAGTATACGAGCGAGATTGCGATAACGTCGAGAGGAGGTCGTATACTTACCTTCGAGCCTATCGAGTCCTAGACGACGATTAGGGCTAGATTTATCCTCTCCGAATCCTAGTAGTAGGAATTTATTATAGGGTACTACTACCTAGTCCTTACCTTTACGGAGTCTAAGTAGAAGGTTATTCGGAGATATAAGAATATCGAGTATTAACCCGGAAATCTTTAAAAAGGCTAGCTAGGCGTATCTTTAGAAACCCGAGTATATAGAGTAGTTTAATTAATAGGTCTATAAGATATAGTTCCCTTTATACTTACGTTTAAAGGAGTGTAAACTCCGGAAGTACTCGATACGATAGGGGAGTAAGGAGCGAACGGACACATTCTAGAAGTTCTTTATAGAGGGGGCATTATACCGTTATACGACTTCTCGACTTAAAGGTTAACTAGTAATTATCTATAACTTCTACGGTTTAATCTTGAAATACCCGAAACTAGGGGATAGGAACTTATCGCCTACGAACTATCTCTATTCTAAACGGTATCGGGAATCTTAAGGAGAGAGGAGAGTTAATATAGATATAGCGTTCTAGAAAGAGGTACGTCTTCTAAAATGCCGGCTACAGCTGCCGGCTATAGCTACCGGCTATAGCTACCGGCTATAGATTCCGGCTATAGATTCCGGCTACCTAAATCAACCGTAGAGGTCTAGCTAATTATTATAGGCTGCGCTTAAGGAAGCTCTAGGATTAAAGGCTACCGATTTCTCCCCCGAAGACTTTAAGCAACTAGTAAACGAAATACTAGCTATAAACGGTCTTCCGGAAGACTTCTACGAAAGGGAGTCTATATAGAAGATATACCTATATCTTATAAACTACCCTCCCCTATTTCTCGGCGCGACAACCTAGCGTATTATATTCGAAAAGAATAAAGAGGCTACGTTAGACGATATTTAGGAGATCCTCCGTAATACTCGCCGAGTAGCTATTACTATCGATAGCTAGTTAAGCCGGACTATAAGAGCCTCCTTCCTCTCGATTATACTATACTTTATTAATTCGGATTAGAAACTCTAGGAACTTATAATCGGATTCCCTGAAATTCTAGGTTCCTATACTAATAAGGATATAGCGAAGCTTGTCTATACGGTAATAGATAGGGTTAGCGTAACAACGAAACTAATCTCGATTACTACGGATAATGCTAGTAATAATCGAATATTGTATAAGGCGTTGTATATACAATTCACTCGTATATGTCTTTAAAATTACTAATTGTATCGATAGGGTCGAGTACGTAGAGGAGATTATAAGGTCTATAATCTAGCTTAATCTTCCGAATATTAAGCTCGCTACGATTCCGGATACGTACGATAATACGTACGATAATAACGATAAAGAGGAGCCTATTAATAGCCCTAGCCCTATTAAATCGGAGCCGACGTCGTTGCTAGTTGCATCTCTATAGAAGTTTCCCTACCTCGCTTATATAGTTTAAATCGCGATCCGAGCCCTCTTTAAGACGCTTAAAATTGTACTATTAAACGACGACTAATAGAAGATCCTAGATAAGGATAAAGCAAAGTCGAAAGTCGAGAAACTTATTATAGTAATAAGACGGGATAAGGTAGAGAGCCTCGCTCTCGTTTTATATAAGGTATAACTTTTGTCCGTAGCCGGCACCTATAGCCGGCAACCTAGTATAGTTCTAACTCTTTTTCTCTAGCTTCGTCGTCTAGTAATATATACGAACTCGAGCTTATAGAGATATAACCGATTCGAGGCTATTTAAAAGAACCTAATCGAGCGCCCTAAAACCGATGCCTAGAATATCGTATAGAATAAGCGATAGTAAAAGCGGCCTCCTTAGCGCCTACTCCGTTTTACTTAAGACGTTAAGACCTAGTTCGATTCGACTTTCTATATAGTTACGAGGGGATATACTTTACGTACCGCTCTCGAGATCTATTAGAGTTCCGAGGGTATTAAGTAGCTCGGCCTTACCGCCGCCGAATAGCGCTAAGTAGAGTATCTCGTCGATATTAGTAAGCATTACGCGAAGGTTACTACTATAATTAGAAGAACCCGAGGACCGACGATCTATCTTATCTTTACGTACTATAACTAGCTCTTTAACGAGCTCGAGGAAACCGTAGCTAAGCTAGCTAAGAAGAGCGTTCCCTAGAAAGTAGCTATAATAAAAGCTATAGACACCTCCTATACTAAGTTATATAAATATTATAGTACTACCTTTAACTCGTTCGGGGATATCTATAGCGTTACGTACTTGCTTAACCCGGTAGAAAAGGATATATACTAGTAGAGGCCGGAATAGAAGGCGGACGAGGTATAGCCGAAGCATTACTAGACTATTCTAGAAAAGATGTTCTACGAGCGTCGGAAAGAAACTAGTCTAAATATAGCTCCTATAAAGAAAAAGAAGGTTTAGAAGGCTCCGATATTATACCTATTTCGTAGGTAGGAAGTAGAGGTAGAAGAGGAAGTAACTACTAAAGTAAATAAAGAAGAGTTCGATCTCTATCGGCGCGCGAGTAAGTATAAACCCGTAGGCTCGGAAAGAGGGCTAATAATCTCTAGATCTTACCGGTTTTCTAGACGAATTCGGAGACGATATTCTCGCTATATAGTAGCGGTTAGAGCCTAAGTTTCTAACGATAGCGTCGGTCGCTCGGGACGTCCTCGCTATCCCGAGCGTAGGTATAGGCTATAAGAGGTCTTTTAGTATCGCTCGTTACTAGGGCCGCTTTAATCGAATATACTCGCCTACTACCTTCGAATCTATTATAGTATTCCGATACTATCTCCTCTACTAGAATCGCTAAGGAAGGTTACTAAAGATTATACTAAAGGAGTTAATCGAGGAATTAGAAAACCTTAAGATCGAAGAAACCTAGGAGCGCGAAGAGAATACGAAATTTAGTCTAAGCGAAACCCTAATTAGCGATAACGAAGAGGAAGAGGGCGGAGATAGAAGGCGATACCGGGTCGAGAAGCGGAAACGTATATAGGCTTAGAGCAGCTTTAAGGAGACGAAGCGTTTACGTATAAGGTAATATAGCCGGCGTATATAGCCGGTATATATCCGAAATGTGTTTCGAATTCCTAGAACCTAAACAGACTAGTTGCTATAGTAACCGACCCCGCTTACCTATAGACTATTTCTAATTCTCTATTCGCTCTTCCTCTCCTTCTTCCCTTTCCCTATATTCTTAAAGATAAATATACCTTAAGGATTCGGCTCTTCGGGCCTTCCTAAGCCGGCTACCTCCCCTTCCTTAAGCTACTATCCTTTATTCGAATCTAACGATAACCTACTAAGGCGGTTTAATAGAAGACTATTTATTCTAGAAGGCAAGAAGTATTAATGTCTCCTTACGATTATATACTTATTAATTTTCTATATCCTACCGATATACCCTCGTCGCCTAAACGCGTAGATAAATATCTTTAGAGGCTAAAGGGCAAGGGTAAAGTAAGCTAAGTATAGGGAGACCGTAGCGAGAACGAGATATCGGAAGAGTAAGGCTCTCTATAGTATATACGAAGGAAGGGGGTTCCTCGGAAAACAGTACCGAAAAATAAGAAGGCTATAGGTAGATAGGAGAAGGCTAAAAAGAGTAGGCGGACGAAGACTATCGCGAAGAAAAGTTATCTTTCTATTAAAAGAAAGGGAACAAGGTAGGACTCGACGATAAAGAAGCGGCGCTTTAAACTAGGTACTATTGCCCTTCGCTAGATCCGGCTTTTCTAAAACAAAAGAGGGACCGAGCTTTTAATCCCTAAGACTCCCTTCTAGCGACTCGTCCGAGAAATTATATTAGATTTTCGGTCTAGTATACGATTTACGGCTAAGGCGATTAGTACTCTTTAGGAAGCTACGGAGGCATTTCTCGTAACCGAGCTTAAGCTTTTAAACCTACTTACTATCTATACGAAGCGGGTTACTCTTTAAAATAAAGATATATAGCTTCTAGCTAAAATTCGGCGTCGGTTTATAGCGGATTAGTTAGAAATTGTATTTAGTCGGTAGATTAACCTAGGAGGAGGCCTATTTTCGCATCCTTTTACCGGCTATAGGTACCGGCTATATTTCTGATTTTATCTCCGTATAGTCCCTAAATCTAAGGTACGAAGTAGAAACCTAGCGCTCTATATTTACCCGGCTATTATAGAGACGAGCTATATTTAGATTAGTTTCTTCGTATATCGCGACCTAGCGGATAGTAAGCGAAAGGGCGATAGAACGTTTATAATACGTCTCTATTTAGACCTAAAATATAAAGGTCCTAAGGAGCCCTAGTATCCTAACTATAAGGAGATTCTTTAGTATTAGCACTTTGATCCTCTATACTACGAGGCAGATAATAAGCCTACGAGAGAGAAACTTTAACGAGAAATTCTCTATAATGCGTAGCGCTATTGCATAGCTATAGATGCGTACTAAGTCCGGCAACTCGAAGAAGAATTAAGACAGCGTATTAGCGACCGAGGAAGAGATCGATAGTATACTAGTAGAGTCGAGGTCTTATAAGCGAAGTATAAGATAATATAGGCTCTTAGTCGTATAGAGTAACGTACTATATAAATAACTAGGCGTGCTACTCTTATTTACTTATAACCTATATCCTAGAATGCTTTTCTCGTACTTTTTATACTCTTTTCTAATACCTTACCTATAATCGCTCCGCGATAACCGAGTGAATATAAGCTATAGGATTTCCGCTCGGTACCTTAGCCTTCGAGATACGGCGGAGTTGATTCTCTATAATACGTAGCGCTATTATATAGCTACAGATACGCACTAAGTCCGGCAACTCGAAGAAGAATTGAGATAGTATATTAGCGACCGAGGAGGAGATCGATAGTATACTAGTAGAGTCGAGGTCTTATAAGCGAAGTATAAGATAATATAGGCTCTTAGTCGTATAGAGTAACGTACTATATAAATAACTAGGCGTGCTACTCTTATTCACTTACGACCTATATCCTAGGATACTCTTCTCGTACTTTTTATACTCTTTTCTAATACCTTACCTATAAGCGCTCTGCGACAACCGAGTAAATATAAGCTATAGGGTTTCCGCTCGGTACCTTAGCCTCCGAGATAGGGCGGAGTTAAATTTAGAGCGATAGCCGGCACTCGTAGCCGGTATATAGAGACGGTAGTAGGCCTTTTCCTACTAAATAACTAGCTTGTTTAGTATAGCCTACCTGATATTTCTTATATTTGCTAGTAATAGGCCTAGGTTACTTATAAGATTACTATAGCTAGTAAAGGTATTACTAAAGAATATCTATACTATAGTAGGATACTATTATTACGCCGGCTATTTATTAAAAGGAGGCTTTCGCCTATTACTATACCGGCTATATATGCCGGCTATATTTCAAAGTCTACCGTACCTGCCTTTTTTAGCTATGCCTGCCTTTTTTAGCCGTACCTGCCTTCTTTCCTTGCTCTAACGTTACTATAATATAGGCTTACGCGAAGCTTACTCTATTGCCTAGCGATACCGCGATACTACCGCTATATTCAACCTTCGTATCGATACCTATACCTCTACGCTCTATATCTACTACCTCTATAATATCCTCGCTCCGCGCGCGCCTTCGTATACCTTCGTAACGCACTTTTTTCCTTAATTCGACGACTTTTATAATAGCGAGTCTACTTAACTAAGTTACGACGCCTCGCAAGAAGGGACCTAGTACTTCTACGGGTCGTAATAAGACCGGAAATAGTAGAACGAGTATAGTATATTAACGTAAGAGGGCTGCTACTACTACCGCTAGCTCTAGTACTAGAAAGGGCGTCGCGAGTAAGGCTCCGCGTAAGACAACGGCGGGCAAGGCTCTACGTAAGACGACAACTAGCGCTTCTACTACTAGTAGCAATCGTACGAAGCGTCGATAGCGCTTAGGAAGTAAGTCCTATTTATAGCCGGTAGCGTAGCCGGTAGCGTAGCCGGCATTCTTACTATACTTTTACTAATCCTTCTTTAGCCGTAGCCCTCCGTTAGATTCGATAGTATTAGAAGAGTTCTAAGCTCCTAATCCGCAAAGCTCCTTTCTAACGACTTATTCGCGAAATTACTTAGGATTATAGAACGGACCTTCGCTTCTAAGCCTCCGCGATAGGCGCCCTTTAAGAGGCTATAGAAGCCTACCTAGTTCGTATCTTCGAATATATGTTTCTCTTCTACCTCTTTTCGGACTATACTAATACTATTTTAGCGGTCAACCTTATAGCTATCTACGCGAAGCGTATAACGATTATAGACAAGGATTTTAAAGCACTCGATTAGATTCTAAAAGGCTAGAATGTCTATATTCGAGACGGTGCTAGGTAGGATAGATGTTCTAGTAGGAAGGATGTTCGTAGTATTATCTATAAGCTTTTCTATATGCGAAATGAGCCGCTATTATACGGCGCTATATACCGCGCTCTAAATACTCTCTAAGTATATATATATAGTACAGTATACTTTATTAGCCGTACGGAATAGAAGTCTTCGAAAATCCCGTTAGTACTAAGGAGTTAAAAGGCCGGCTACGCTGCTAGCTACGCTGCCGGCTACGCTGCCGGCTACGCTGCTAGGTCTTATAAAGAACTAAAAGAAGATAGACATTCTAGTTAATTTGTATTAGTTTGGATTTTTAGAAAAAGAAAACAAGGAAAAAAGGAAGAAGATTAAAGAACCTAATACCTATAGTTATAGGCATTATCCCTATTCTCTAGACTATATTATATACCTGCTTTCGCAACTCTATCTAATACTCCTACTAAATATCCTTATACTCTACCTACTAGAAATTCAACTAGGTACCTAGACCTATAGCTGCCTCTATATCTTTTACTATCTTCTATAGGTTGAAGGACTCCTCTATAGCAGCCTCTACTTCCTTATATAATACGAAGTTACTACCTGCCCTATCCTTAATATCTGCTAAATAACCTAGAGCTCTAAGGAACGAACTAGCATTCGGCCGTAGTATAGCGAGTAACTAGTAGAACGCCCTATAGAGCTGCCTTATAGCTGTTTCGTATATAGTACCGATGTCGAGGGAGGAGCTATCCTAGTACTTGATATTAGAGTATAGTTTAGTAGGAAAGTATATAAACTTCTTATAGAGAGCTTCGACGGAAATCGATAAGTTCTGCCTAGATCTAGATAAAGACATTCTGCTAAGCAGTTAGGGAATTAAACTGTAAACGAAAGGATGAAATTCATACCTAAGGAGTGCAGTTTCCGAACTAAACTATAATGCCTTATATATATGTATATATGCTTTTAATTAGTTAGTGCCCTTAGCTGATTGTCTATAGATTTAAGGTTATATAAGTACCTTTATATAACTACGTAGCCTAAGTAGGATTCGAAAATTCTATAAGTACTAAGGACTAAAAATGCCGGCTACGCTACCGGCTACACTGCTAAGTCTTACAAAGGGCTTGCTTAAAGCTACGTATACATTCGTATACTTCTTAAAAACCGATAAATTATATAGTTCGAACTGGCTACTTATATAGTTGCTTAGCAAACCAACCTAAACCAAACTAGAGTTTCGGCTTAGCAAACTGAACCAAACTAACCCGAACTACTGCGGGGTCTACTCCTAGCCCTAATAGACGATTTCCTAATAGCCGTAGTTCCTATACTACTAAAGGCGGCGGTATTACGGTACTAGATATAGGTAGTTATCCTTCTACGCGTTAACGACAAGACTAGAAAAATCCTTTATATCGAATACTATAAGTACGATAAGTAGGCTAAGTAGTTAATCCGTTTCCTAGGTAGGGAACTTAAGGACAACGCCGGTTAGGTAGGCGTCCCTAATAGGCGCGGCTACGTTATATCTACTAAGAATATATCCGCTATATCTTAATCCGACCCCTATAAGATAGCGAGTATAAGAATCTTAGTAGGATTAGATAGCTTAGATAGAGGCAAGGCTAGCACCCCTAGCGCTACTATAGTTGTTATCCCTACGGCTAGTACCTCTAGCGCTACTACTAACCCTATAGCTACCGCCGCTACCTCCGGCGACAAGGGTACCGCTATTACTACTAACCCTATATCTATCGCTAATATAGATAAGAGCAAATCCTAACTCCCCGTTAATACCCTTTGCGATAAAGGCTAGAGTAGCTTATTCGTCTAGATCGCCCTAGCCGGGCTTACTAGGAAATAGTAGCTAGGAAGCGAGCCGGAAGAGCTATAAATATTCGTAGAAGTCCTCGCCTATATAGTCGTAGTAGTAATAAAGGAATAGAATTACGTTAAGGACCGGGAGTCTCGCGAGTAGTTATTAGAAAACGAGAAGGTCTTATACGACTACGCTATATCTGTTGTAAAGAAATTCCTCGAAGCCTATAACGTCCTTTCCGAGGAAATCTGCGACGATATTATAGCCTATACTAAAGACAATATCGACTAGGACAACGAGAATTTAGAAGAATAGGATAGAAAGCTTACTAATACAAACGACGTCGTTAACTACGTGCTAGAACTCTCCTATTTCTAGAATACGGACGGTACGGTTAAGGAAGACGTAGAATAGTCTATCCTACGTCTACTATAAGCGATAGGCGCGATCTAACGCTCTAATACTAGGGCTAATTCCGAGAAAGTCGCGATTCGGGCGATATAGGAATTGCTATAAGACTAGGCTACTAGACTTACCTACGACTCCCTTACGGATATTATAGCCGAGCTCGCTAAATTAATCTAGTTAGGAAAAGAGGAAGACCGCGCCTATATCGGCATATTTATCGCTACCGCTTTTAACGCCCTATACGTCCTATATATAAAGAATACTATTAGATTCCTAGAGCGCTAGGCATCGGCTAAAGGCTTAGAATTAGTAACCTAAGACTACTCGATTATAGCCGAGTAGGCGACGCGTAACGTGTAAGTTGTTAAAACCTAGACGGAAACTCTATACTAGACGACAGTTAGTCTATTAAGCGATACGAGAATACGATAGCATTATTAGTCTATTATATATATAGTCTACGTAGTCGCGGACATTTCGCGACCGGGGGATTTTATTACGAAGCTAGAGGGAAAGGGATACCTAGCGGCTACTACTAGCCGCCTACTATAGATATATGCTTCCTCCGTAGCTAGATAGACTTAATATAAATTAACACACTTTAAAACTACGTTTCGAACTATAATATCGACCGTATACTTAGCGTATCTCGAGTCGAGGCTCTTTTTTAGTCTATCGGTTTAGTAATTCCTTAGGTCGAGCTAGACCTTATCTTCGACGCGATATACCGGCGCTAGTATACTAGTCTTGTTCGCGCTATCCTCTTGTTTCTATACTACTTCCACTATTTATACTTAGTATAGGTCTAAGATCTTCTTAATCTTATCTACGAATTCCTCTACTCGTTTCGCCGTAGTTAGCTACCTACGGCCTATCGATAGCTAGGTTCTCTTCTAGCGTAATAGGGGAGGTAGATTCGTAATTATAAGTTGCGAAGAAAGAGCTTATTCCTAACCCCGCTTAGTGTCTCCCGTTAAACGCTAGTTCCGCTATAGGAAGCTATTAGTTCTAGTCGGACTGTATTTAGTTAATATAGTTCTATAGATAAGCTTAAACGTCTTAGTTTACGCGCTCCGGACCTCCGTCGGTTTATAGATAGTAAGCGGAGCTTAACCTCTGCTTTATACTAAGTAGTCGACATATCTCCCTCTAGAAAGTGCTTATCTAATTCGTACCTCTATCGCTAGTAATAGTACGAGGTAGTCCGTAATACCTAACCTAGTATTTTAGAAATAAAACTGCGTATTCCTCTGCTTTTATAGAGGGAGTACCGATAAGGGCAATCTATTTGCTAAGGCGGTCTTTAATTACCTAAAGATATCGATTCCCGTCTAACTCTAGTAGGTTAGTTATAAAGTCTATCGAGATTTCCTAAAAGAAACAGTCGGGTACTAGTAGTAGTTTTAGGAGGCTATATTTATATTCTCTCTATACTTTATTGCGTCTATAATAGTTGCAATTCCGTAGGAATTGTCGTACCTACTTCGACTATAGTAGCTAGTAGAAGTCGCGACCTAGTATAGAAGCGGTAGAATCCCGGCTAGGGTAACCGTAGAGCGGTAAGTCGTAGATCGACTAGATAATCTTCGTACGTAGTATATCCTACTATAGTTCTTCGGCCTCTATATCTTTATATTCGGCTTCTATTGTAGCTAGGGCTCCTAGAACCTAGAGCTTACCGTAGTAGCGTAGGAACCCCTTAGGGTCTATCGTATAATCCCCGATCTAAATTTTTACTTTAATTTCCGGTTATAATATCCTATATCCCTTACGGACTTTCTATAATACCGTCTAGTATACCGTATCCTTCTCGATAATACTCTTCTATATATCGTTTATTTCTAGGTCCTAGAATAGTTTAGCGCTTTCCGGTAGGGGTAGCGCCGCTAGCGCGGGCTCTGTCTCGTTCGTAAGTAGGGATAACGGGCCTACCTCGTTTATACGTAGGAAACTACGGATCGTAGTACTAGAAATTTAAACGTTTTCTAGCTAGTTTAGAGAGAGGTCCGGCTCTAGAAATCTCTAGAACCTCGAAAGCTTATCCTCTTAGCCTAATATATCCTATTCTCTCCTCGATAAGGTATCCGGTAGAATAGCCTCGATTCCCGGCCGGTAGACTAGGGTAAACTAATACTTAGCTAGTTCTTCCTACTATCGGATCTGTCTCTTAGATAGCTAGCGCTTTACTATAAAGTACTCTAGGTTCTTATAGTCCGTCTAAATCGTAAAAGGGCTACACAATTTTAGCTCGGAGTCCTAAAACTTAATACTAGATACGACTACGAGCATTTCCTTATCGTAGATATCGTAATTAATCTCCGCTTTGTTTAGTTTCTTCGAAAAGAAGCCTACCGGTCGATAGATCCCTGCCTTTTCTTAGATAAGGGCGCCCCTAATCGCGAACCCGCTATAATCTATTTTAAGGAAGGTAGGAAGGGACGGATCCTACTAGGCAAGTACCGGGGTACGGTAGAATTTGTCCTTTAGCATCTCGAACGCTTTATCCTACTCTTCTCCCTAGGAGAGCGGGGTTCCTTTACTAGTAAGCGCGGTTAATAGTGCGGAGATTTTAGAATAGTTTAGTACGAATATATAGTAATAGTTCGTAAATCCTAAGAAACGACGAACTTCCTTTTAGGTCTTAGATACTATCTATTTTTATACGGCTTCTACCTTTTCGGGATCTACTAATACTCCTCCTCTGTCGGCGTAGACGATAAATCCTAGGTACTTAATCTTTTTCTAGGCGAATTCGCTCTTTTTTATATTAAGGTAAAGGCCTCTATTCTAAAGCTTCTTAAGGACGGTCCTTATCTTACGGAAATAGTCTTCCCTCGTCCTACTCGAGTAGATAACTATATCGTCTATATACGCTAATGCGAAATCGTTTAGATACTTCTATAAAAGAGTGTTAATATACCGTTAAAACGTAGCTAGGGCTCCGGACAAACCGAACGGGTATACTAGCTACTCGAACGAGCCTAGCCTAGTACGGAAGGCCGTTTTATACTCGTATCCTTTTGCTATTCTTATTTTATAAAAGGCCGAGACTACGTTAACCTTAGTTAACTATCGGGCCTCCGTTAGGTTCCTTATAGTATCTAGGATTAGTAGAAGGGGATATCTATCTTGCTTCGCAAGAGCGTTAAGCGCCCTATAGTCGTAGTAGAACTAGAGTCTACTACCGGGTTTCTTAACGAACAATATAGGCGCCGCCGCTTCGGAGTTCGTAGGTCTTATAAACCCCTTCTTTAAGAGTTCGTTAAGTAACTTTTGTAAAACTAAGAGCTCTTATTTCGATATGCTATAGAGCGGGCCCTAGGGGAGCTATAGCTAGGATCTATCTAGGTTTTTACGGAGTTCTATTGTATAGTCGATACTAGGACGATAGGGCGCTAACTTATCGGCTTCCCTTTAACAAAATAGCGCGGCTATATCGCGAACCTCCGGGGTAGTTTCTTTTTTAGCTCCTTAATCGTCGGGTATTCCTTCGTCTTTAGGGCCTTTTTAATATCCTTAGCGATTATAGCGGTAAGTAGGCTTCTTATAGCGTCGATTGTAGCGATATTCCCGCTTGTATCGAATTTACAAATTACGGTAATAACGCCCTTTTTTAGCCTAATACCGAGCTCTCTTATAATAGTACTATCGCTTCTTAGGCGCGGTCCTAACCTTATTATATACCTTCTATAGGTTCCCTAGGATAAAAGGGAAAGCTAATCCCGGTATAACGTAAGCGTATACTATCTATCGGAATCCGTTAATTTCTATCTAGAAGGCGACGACTCTAATAATTTTTGCGTCCTATATTATAGAAGACGCTCCTTTTACTTCTTAGGACTCTCGGCTAATATAGCTAAGCCCGAGGCCTTTAGCTAGGCCCGTATTAATTATAGCGCAGCACTAGTATCCTTCGTTAATAAGAGTAGAAGTTCCGACGTTATTTTCGAGGACTATATCGGTATATATAAGGTTCCCGTTTATATCCTTTTTAACTTCTTTCTATTTCTTTACTCGTACTTTATCTACTCTCGACTCCTAACTATAAGCGAGAGTTACTCTTTTCCCGAGTTGGAACTACCTAAGTCCGACTAATCCTCCGCGTCTTTTAGAATAGGTTATACGGAGGTAACGCTAATCTTAGTAGGCTAAACCGGCGGTACGTACGAGTAATCGCAAATATAGTACCTACTCGCTCTATAGCGGAAGTAGAGCCTTTTCTCCTTACGTTTCTCTCTTTCTATAGAGTTAACCTATTTAGCTCTAGGCTTCCCTACTATTCTTTATTAACCTCCGCGGTTCTTTCTATAAAAAGCGTTTATTTAAGTAGGGTTTATAACTACGTCTCCGTCGGAGTCGACCTTCGGGTTTGCTATAGGAGCTATATAGGGTAGGATAACTACCGTAGGGCTCGCGGCCTCCTTCTTCCTTTCTTACTAGCGTTTCGTAGCCTATTTAAACTAGTCCGTCGTCTCGAGGTTCGTTATAATTCGCTCGACTTCCTCTATATAAAGATAGTAATCCTTAATCTTTAGTACGGCGGCAGTATAGGTTTTAGCTATATTCGAGAAGATATTCTTTAAGTATCCGATTTTCGTATCGTCGGTTTAACGGTCTCTACCTACGCTTAGTAGGAGGCCGTCGAATTCTAGCTAGTAGTCGTACTAAGGTTGTCCCTAAGTATACCTTAAGGCTTAGAGTTGCTCTAGCGCCTTAGTAGCTTCGTTACTATCTACGAAGACGTCTTCGAGTTACTAGAAGAAAGCCTCGGGGTCCTTTCTTTTTATAAGGCTTCCTCTTTCCTAGAAGTAGCGTATCCTAGCGCGTTTCTTCGCTAGTAGGGTATCGTAAATAGTATCCTAGTAGTAATCTTCGGAGAGCTTCGGTTTTAATCCGGAACGAACTTAGTACGAACTTCTTAGTCGTAGTAAGTAGTCCCGGAATATCTTAGCCTTTCTATCCTACGATAGTAGCTTCTATTTACGTAATGCCGTTACGTTTTAGCTAGTAGCCGAAAGGGTTTCTAGGAGTCCTTTTAGGATCTCGTTCGTAGACTAGTCTCGTAATATACTAGCTTCGGTAGACCTAGCCTAGCGAGATACTTCTACGTATTAGAGCGCGGAGCGCGTAGCTTAAAGCTAGGCTTCTGTTATCTATTACCTAGTATAGAGACTCTCGAAGCCTCGAAGGCGCGATAAATCTTATCCCTAGTTATCTCTAGCGTAGTAGGGGTAGCGTTTCCCTAGCTATCTTGCTCGGGTTCCTAATAAACCTTAGCGTTTCCTATAATAAAGATCGAACCTAATATTACGGGTAAGTAACGCGTACGTAGATACTAGATATAAGACTTAATAGGTTCGATAAAGAGCTAAGTCTATCTACGTAAATACGAATAGTTTTATATAGTACGCTAAGTACTAAGTAGTAGGTTAGAGTCGCGTAGGCCGAACGCCTAAGGCTAGCGCTTTCTACCTAGGGCGTAGCCCTTTATAATAGGGTAGAAGAATAGGTGCCTTTATTTATATAGATTTAGTAGAAACGGGCTTTTTAACTATAATATTCTACTTAGCTATAATCTACTAAGTTATAATACGGTCTATACGTACTAGCCGCTCTATCTGATTCTCTAGCTTACTAAGTAATAACTTAATATCCTTAGAGAATAGGTAGTATTTAGCGTATAATAGCTTAGCTATTATAAAGAGTATAGAATTAGCAATAGTAAGGTTAAAATAAGCGTAATACGTAATACAAGGAAAAGGTAGAATAGGTTAATAAATAAAAGGGAGAAATAGCCGCTAGATAAGGTCTACTTTAGCTTCCTTATTTATAGGCCTATACTATAACGGAGACCTTATATTCGAGGTAACTACGAAGTCGCGAATAACTAGCTAAGAGGTCGTAGGGACTAAGTGTTTAAATAGGGCTCCGTAGGTGCTAAGGCTTAGTATAGGCCGAGCCGGCTTTTATATATTTGCTAGCTCGTAAAGGGCTTGCCCGTAATATATACTATACGATTATAAGGCTTTAAATTAGCCTAAAATTAGACCTCTTAGTAGTCTATATATAGCCTATTAATAACTATAGAAGTAGTTAAGCGGCCTTATAAACCTAGCCGCCGTAGCGGCGCGATTTATACCCTTGTCTTAGTTAATATACTTTAACCTTTGCTACAAAGATATATAAACTTAATTCTTAATAGGGCGCAGAGATTAGGCTATTATAGACTTTAGCAACTATAAACGAGCCCTCCGTATCGGCTCTCTAAGTTTAGCAACCCGAAGTCGTCGTCGGAAGAAGTTAGGTAGGGTTCACAAATTAGGGCATTCAATCAACGACCTTAACAGACGAGAAGCCGAACAGCCGATGTTGCGCAAGGGCAAGAAGGAAGCGGAGTCGGGATACGCATACCCCTTGGCACATTGCATGTAGAAGTCGCATTTGGTGCAATTCCACTCCGGCAGATAATCCATCCCATCCCTTTGTCAGGAATGAACGAGTCTAAGCGAATCGCCTAGATTCGTCAGTATCCTGCACACTGTGTGAAGAGCCTGCTGATGCCCAAGATCTGCGCAGTGTGTGGGTATACAGCATGCGGACTCCGGTGCGTGTAAAGCGTTCACCGGTTCATGTGAATGTGAAAATCTGTCTGCATTTCCTGCGCCCAAGTGTGGAAATCTGGCAGGGAATGGAGGAGGATCCGCAGTGTGCTATCGCAATTGTGCAATTTGCTGCTTAAGGCGAAGAAGTTCCCCAGTCCAGAAAATGTGCTGACCGTCATGCCTGAGTGTCATCTGCTGCGGTAGTGTAGTATGTCGTGCCTTGCCTCAAGCATGGAAACCAGGTGGAGTCTCAGAAGAGGCGCTTGACGATTGGCCATTGTCGTCGGTGCTGCGAAGCACCCTGTGCTCTTTGCCTCCAGCACAATGGTATGCATTCTGCTCCAAACATCTAACGCGCGGCACGCTCTCGGAGAATGAAGATGCTGGCAGTTGACAGGTGGTTGGAATGTAGAGATGGAGGTGACGGTCGCCGGTCGTGATTGCCCCATGCTCGGCACTTTCCTCGGCGTCGCTTGGAATGGCGGAAGGTTGTTCTGACTTCAGGTGAGCATGGGCACGGATGATGATGTCCGGTACAGCCAACGATGGGGTGTGTCAGTGTGATCGAGAGCAGTAAGAAAAGCGAGCCGAAGTACTGTAGCGCAAACTCTATCACTGGGTTTCCGTCTGGCTTCGGCTTCGCGGCCGGAAGGGCAAGGGACGCACAGTACACTGCAAATTGTTTCCTGAGGCTTTCCTCCATTTGTTTAGGCAATACACCGGTACCCCATATCATACCGCTCCAGACAGCCCAGATGGACCCGCAGTGCATGCCGAGCTGTCGTACAAGATCCTGAAGAGGATAGTGTACAGATCGACTGTGGGCGGATAGCAGCGGCAGCACTGGGGGGCCCCGGCATGCTTCAGGCCGCATTGGTGAGGCCGACAGCATTTCGGCTGCTGGCTGTTGGTGACCGGACGGCGGCGGGGCGGCCTACTGGAGGGAGTGGACCCGAGTGGTTAGGGAGAGGAGAGGTGCTGCTGCGGAGATTCCCTGGCGAGCCGGGCATCGTGCAGCACTGCAGCCTGCACGCAGTCGCCGGGACATGTCTACAATGACTCCATGCCATGCCATCATGCCAGTTGCCGCCGGCGCCGCGCGTCTACACTCTGTCACACACCACACGGCCTGCCAAGGGTGCCGAAAGACTGCTGCAGCAAATCGCCGTCTGTATGGCGCCTCTCTGGATGCTCGTCCATTCCCTCGGTCAAATCACCCGAGGCCGCCGGCGATCGAGGCCATCGGGATCAAGGTCAGAAATGGGCACGGGCACGGGCACTCGCACGGGCACGGCTGAGGGGGAGAAATGGGCTGTGACATGGTAGACCGTAAAGCGATCTGACTTCCGCCTCGCTACCCATCCGTGCCTCTTGTTTAACCATACCGTTGTCCCAAATCTCTTCCATCTGTACCACCTGGGCGCCGAGCTCTTGCTGCTCGACAGCACTACGCCATCATTCTGCAGGCACCATCATTCATTTCTTCGATATCCAGCACTTCCGCCCTCGCATAGCTTTCGGTCCGGCTAACCCGAGCATCTGCGAGCCCAGCTCCGAGCCTTGCCTTGCCTTTCTCACGCATGCCGAGTGCGAGTGCGTTTTCCTCCTTCCATTCCTAGAAGCGACCTTCCGTCGATGCAGAAGCTACTACCAGCTCTCAACCCAGCTCCGCTCTATAGTGACTGAGCACCACACCCTCCCAGCTCGAAACAGTGCACGTGTCCGAGCCCATTGACAGGCACGGGAACTAGAAGCACTGCCCATCGTGGAGCAAGAGAAGAACTTGGCAGATTCACTCCTCCACTCCTTCCAAGCGCCCGAGCATAAGAACTATCCCAACTACCACTCGGCAGACTACGCCCCTCGCCCAGCGGAGCGAGAGCCTGCTCCTGGGCCCTCGCCCAGGCAGGCACAAGGAGCAGGCCGAATGCGCTCGAGCATAGCATGTATTCGTTGTCGCCGATCGAAGGTCAAATGCGTGAACAATGGCGTGGGCACGACGTGTCGGTCGTGTGAGAACTCGGGCAGGGAATGTACATACCCTTCACCAGTGGCAGGTGGTACCAGGCGAAGGGACAGCATCTCTGGTCGAGCTGATGTGTATGGAGATGCGGAGCGGCGGCAGCGACCGCGTAAGAGTACGCACACCTTTGTTGCGAACCCAATGCCTGGGTCACGCGAGTCTCCACGGCCATTATTGGACGCCCTAGATGCGAGACTTCTCACGCCTCAGGTATGGCAAGAGCTGTTCGACATCTTTCAAATACACTACTCAGCAGACTTGCCGTTCCTGCACCCACCCACATTCCTCAAGCCTCTGCGCCAATCCGCGCTGCAGCCAGCACCGCCAACTCCAGCTGGGAACACTCCCACCGACTCTGCGAGTACTGCTCGACCACCAGCGTCAACAGAGTTTCTACTGGCTTTCTTGGCACTCACAGCTCGCTTCCATCCGAAATTGGTTCAGCATCACTCTCCACCGACTGCAAACCGGGCAAGCAATCCTTTGATCGCCTCTGAATACTACGCAGCCGCTGCAAACGAAAGGCTGGCGTCGATCTGGACTGACAATCGCAACCATGATATCGAACGGACACAGGCGGCTCTCATGCTTGGCTTGCATGAGTGGGGAATGTGTAGAGGATCCAAAGCATGGCTGACCGTCGGCATGGCCATTCGCGCTGCGCAATCCATGGGCTTGCAATACGAACTCGACCTGGATGACGAACCTCTGTCACGATCGCTGGCCTTGTCTGCCGAAGCCGAACGTCTAGGAATGAGTGGCGAGTCCAGCCGAAAGAACTCGACAAGTGGCAAGTCGAGCGAAGATCTCTTCATACAGCAGGAGATTCGGCGAAGAACATTCTGGAGCTGTTTCATTATGGACCGTTACCTGAGCAGTGGAAAGTACAGGCCACAAATGCTCCACGCCCGTGAACTTCGGATCCAGCTCCCTGCGAGTGAGCGATCGTTCTTGTTCGCAGAGAAAGTGCGCACGTTGATGCTAGGTGAGGACGACAAGGGCATCCACGGAACCGGACGAGCTGAGATCCAAAGTCAGCGACAACAGTCTGTGCTACTCGGTAAGTGCTTGCAATGGCTGAGAATCCAAATTCTGCGGATTCTGCCACCAAGCCGGCAGCGAACATTGCGAGGCGCCAATAGCGCCTTGTCAATGATCGAATGAGGCAAATGACTAACATTTCTTCGCTTATAGGCACTGGTACTCCAGAACCCAATCAGGCACCGTCTCCGCGCAGTATCGCAATGCGAGACGACGATGAAAAAGGCAGGCTCGAAGTGGGCTCTGATGAAGGTCTTGTTAGTCGCTACATCAAGATTCTCGAGATCTACGGCAAGGTCATCAGGTGGTCGTGCTCTGGTGGCAGAAGGTATGTTTTGAGGCCCTGTACCTTGTCATCGCTCGATTGACACTGTTGCAGAGTTGAGGAGCATCCTCCCTGGGATAGCCGATGCGAGTTCTATCGACTTCGTCGGCAGTGTCAGGAGTTTAAGGCCGCTCTGCCTCGCCAGCACAGTCTGACTCCACAGAACACGCAAGCTCACATCAGCTTAAAAACGTCAACTCCTTACACACTGGTGCATACCGTCTACCTGCTCTGCCAGATCATGCTTCATCGAGAATATGTGCCATTTATTCCAATTCGGTGCTCAAAGCCGGAAGGACCGATGGATCCACCTACCTTCCCTCCAGAGAAGTATCATGTTCCTCCTGGTTTCTGGGAAGAGAGCGCACGAGAATGTTTCCGATCAGCGCGAGAGATCATGGATCTTGTGCGGACGTGCCAGGAATGGTGTGCTTTAGTAGAGACGCCAATTGTTGGCTTTGCGGTATATACTGTCGCCTTCGTTGGCGTTTACTGCATCAACTTTCCGTGGATGGATCCAGAAGGCTACATGGGCACTCGCCCGGAACCCAATTCGAGACCAGATATGACAGCGAAGCCGGGAGAGAGCAAGGGTTTCGAAGCGGCGAGGAAAGCCCTTGAAATGATTGGCATGATGCGAACGAAGCTGCGCATGGCCGACGGGTGGTTTAAGACGATCAACCGCATGCACAAATACTTCCGCAAAATCAAGAACGACTACAAGAAGAATGTACAGGCGATCGAGAGCTCTTCCGAAGGCGACAGTCCCATCAGCACTCGGCATCTCAGCTTACGGGAAGGTGGTCTGGGCGGTGGACTAGACGAGTACAAACTTTTGGAACGGACCCTGATCGACTTTGGGAATCTGGAAGATCAAGACGTCGAGATGACCGATGCTAACCGCAATGACCCGAACAAACCTCTTGATGCAGTCTACGATGATAGCAGCCCTGGTACTACCGTCAAGAGCGAGGAGCATGGCGATCGGCTGCCAGCCGCGACTTCAGAGCCACAGCAGAAAGCGGATGGCGGTGCGTGGAGTGCCATTAATGCTGGTCCAGGTGCTCCTGCTGCTCCTTCAAGTCGTCACCCGAGCACTTCCACTCCGTCGAGTGGGCAATTCAGGAGCTACGACTCTTATCCTCATCAACAGCACTCCCAGCCTCCGCAGGCGGCTATTCCCTCATCACAAGCGCCGCCGCAGCCTGGATCATACCAACATCAGATTGGCGGCTTCAGACCTTCATACTCGGACAGACCTAGCCCATCTGCTGGACCGCCTCCAAGCTTGACTTCACCTGCATCCCAGTCAGCGACTGGCACAACACCTTCGCAAGCGCATCCTTCGCCTCCTTACGATCGCCACGCACCGGCGTACGGCGCGTGGTCTGCACCAACGCCCAATGGCACATACGGTATGCCACCACCACCGCCTAATCCGTATGCGAATGGCCCTGTACAGCACCAGTATCCTCCTTCTAATCACGTCACACCCACACACTCGGGATATCCTACTCCTGGTCATCCGCACCCGCCACACTCGCATAATGTCCCCGCTCCTCCGCAAGCTCAGCAAGCCCAGCAAGTCTGGGATCCGATGGCGAAGGAGGCGTGGCTCAACAGCATCGACACGCGGCTCGGCGGCGATGACGTGGCGGCTTTCGTGGATGGTGGTGAGCTCGCTGAATGGGCTAACATGGCAGCCTCGCAAGGCTTTGGGGGCGGTTGGCTCAGCGCCGTCTGGCAAGGTGGCCACGCCTAAAGTTGATCGGTGAAAGTGCTGGCACAAACGGTTGGAATTATCACTAATGCATCGAAGGAGAGCGCGTTTGGCAGAATTTGGGAGGATTCACGGAATTTCATGAACACACGCAACAGCTTTTAGGCTGATTGCCACGAGGATTGGGGCATCTCCTTATTACAGGCATGACGATACCCACGCAGCATGGCGGGATGTGGTGATGGAGAGGAATCAGCGATTGACTGCATTCGGCATGTGCAAATTTTCAGACGATACAATGTCGAATGAAGTCGAATGTGACGACATGAGCCACAGTCTGTGATCTCACTCTTCTTGCAATGCAATGCGAACCTGTTTGAGTCGCAGCTGCCGTTGTCTCAGGCGGTGCCTCTTGCCGCTTCGTGCGGCAGCGGAACCCTTGCCAAGAGCCTCATGTGCGAATTAGAAACGTCAATTCTCAAGCTCGCTCGTCACCTCGTCTCCAGACACAGACAGTATGACGAGCAAACGTAACTTCGACTCCATGGACGCCGAGGCCAATTACGTCCAAGCTTTTGCATCGTGAGTCCATTCAGATTATGCCACCCTCTCTCTCTCGCTGACGCAGGCATGTAGATCTTTCGACAGCGCCGCTTCCAGCAGCGACTTGACAGTACTATGCAACGGCACCGCCATCAAGTGCCACCGCTATGTCGTGAGTCGCCGAAGCGAGCGCTTGAAGGCAGTAATTGAGAGCGACGAATTTCGCGTCCGTGGCATCTCTTGCTCGTCACACTGTGTTCCCGACTGATTCCAGAGCCAGGATCAAAACGCGAGCAGCCTCGATCTACAGGATGAGACCGACGAAACAGCAGTTCACGCGATGCTCGAATTCTGCTATTCTGTCGACTACAAGCTGCCCTTCCCAGACACCTCCCTGTTCCACGTCCGCATGTACGCCTTGGCCGAAAGGTTCATCATCCCCGACTTGAGAAAGCTGGCCACAGATCGCTTTCGTGACGCCGCACAGATGGAGAAGGACGCCTCGCTTGCAGCCTCGATCAGGGAAGCGTACGCCATTACCACGGACACGGACAGGATCCTCAAGCAGACTATCATCGAAATTGTGCTGCGCAAAGCCCCGATGATATCCCGAAGCAAAGCATTGAACGAGCTCATGGACGAGATACCAGCATATGCAGCCGATGTGGCGCGAGCCGCGATGAAGAATCTGGTGGCACCGCTGAAGAGGAAGTACAGGTGTCCCGGCGGCTGTCCAGGAGGGTTCGAGGGGGTGCTCCTGCCTTCAGAGACTTACACGCACTACTGTGGCGTCCATCGAAATGTCAATGAGTGGACTATGATTGGGCACCAGTGGAATGCTCATTGGGGAAAGGACTATATCACGGACTGAGCTCGCTTGAGAGGCTCGTTCCGTCTGCATTTCTGGGGAGACCAGTACATGAGGCAGCTGTGCATGGCAGCGGTCCAAGAGATGACGGCCATGGTGCTGCTGTTAGGCGCCATTCCAGTAGCTAGGTAGTCGAAAAGGAATTGGAGCAGTGTCGCTGTTTGCGCCTTTTTCGCCGACAGCGAATACATAGAAGCACAAACTGGGTTGTCGTGTGGGCTTGTAGGCTTGTCGTCTGTTTCGGAGACATGAATGCTAGCTGAGATCCTGTTATGGTAAGGAGAAGCCGAGCTGGGAAAGTAGAGAGTGAGAGAAGGACCGTTGTTGCAGCAATCAAGAACATTCAGAAACAAACGTGATTTGCCACTATACAATCAACAGCCATGGAGAGAGCGGCCAGCGTCAAGCATTGCGCATGCCTCATGCGCTAGGTATCACATGAAAGCTCCGGCTGCGTCGCACTTACCAACGGAAGCGGGCCGCTCAAACATCGACTCCGCGTCGCGTCTTCTACCTCCTTCCAATCTCGACAGTCTCCCGCCCAGCTGGCCAGCCCGTGCGATGGTCAGACATCGCCGCCAATCGAAAGTCTACACGTAAGTGTTACACTGGACTCAACATCTAACAGTCTCATTGAGCTGTTTGGCAGTCACGTAGACTTGAGTTGACACGCTTGCTAATGACTCCTCCAGACCCACACGCAGCTTCGATTGAGAGCGTCCTCGATACGGTCGAACTCGCCGAGAACGTCTTGCGCTTCCTCGGTCCCCGCGATCTGCTCCGTATTCAGTCCACCTGCAAGCCAATTGATGCCCTCATCCGCACTTCGCCGACTCTCAAGAAGGTACTATGGCAGCAGTCAGACGACCTTGATGAGATACGTTGGGTCCTGCTTTCGTCGACTCCATTCTTTTGGCAGCGCCCAATCTGTGGTGGTGCTCGCGCCAAAGCATTGATCGCCAAGGGAGACAATTCCTCGATTAAGTAGTGCTTCTGTGATTATAATTACAATCATCATCTCAGCAAATACCCCTACAAACACTATAATTGTGAGTGATTTTGTGGGTCTAGGAATCAAAAACAAGCGTGATCATCGCGTTTAGGATGTTGGATGCTTCAAGCCACGATTGCATTGTTTTCTGATTCGATCTCACTTCTCTTCAACGGCAAACCTGAAGTCCCAATCAGGTTGGCTAAAGTACTTTCAAGTTGCTCGACCGGAGGCAGAGAATGCAAGCCTCCGCCCAATTGCAGCGATGGTCCCGCCGAGCACACTTTTGGACCAGCAAGGCTTCCGCTTAGGGTGTTGACCACGATCTCTTGGACATTAGGACTATAAGGCTCGCCGAGATGGCCAACAACTTCTTGAGGGCAGTAATCCTGAATGAAGAAGTTTCGCACGCCAGGCTCATTAACGAAAGCGGTCTCGGGCGGCGTGACGACCTCATCTTGTTTTGAAGTCATGATCGTGTAGTGAATGCCAGAAACCGCAATCGGACCTTGATTCAAAGCTCTTACGGCAGGACCGTCCTGGCCGTCGCCTTTCCCTCCCAGGTCATCGCATGCCCCACAGCCCAGTGTTTCCAATACGTCTCCAACCAGGTCACGAGTGAGATTTCCCCCGAGATACGCGAGCAGATATAGTCCGGACACAGTTGTGCCTGTACAGTCATCAGCCAACATCCGACCTTACCTACATCAAGAGCTGAAACTTGCCATGCGTAGGAGGTCCGATGGCAACAACATTTCGAACCACAGCAGCGACCTGGGGATAGAATTTCGGAACGTAGAGCGATTGAAAGGCTCCTTCGGAATGCCCGACAAGATCAATGTTCGCGTTCCCCGTCAATCTTGCGACTTTCAGAATGAAATCTGCCACCTCTCGCGAGGAATCTGCAATGCTTCTCACCCCTCCAAGGAGAGTTATACCCAAAGGCACTCCGTACGTGAACGAGAATGTGCAGAATCCTTGAGACTTGAGGTAAGCTTCCAAGAGGTTGATGTTGGTGTAATACGTCGACAAGAGGCCATGGATCATCACCACCTACCGTTTCCTGTCAGTTGCACTTCTACAGATACTCGCACGAGTGTTGCCTTACCGGATTAGGATGGGTCGTGCTTCGACAGGAGTAATCATTCTCCGGATTCTGGGGATATGACAAATCCTGTCTTGGTACGACTGTCGCCAGACTGGTGATTGCCAACAGCAGGAGCGCCCAAAATGCACTACACACTGCCATCTCGCCCTACACGCTGGAGGCCCTCATGATGAGCGCGCGAGCTGCTTATCATAGTGAGATGGAGAACCAAGCCTCGGCCTCAGATGTGCAGTACGGTCAACAAACTTTAAGCTTTGACCACGATAAAATGAGTTCGACACGGTTGACCGTTGTACCTCCACGTTCGGGCTGTTCGCCGCGCTATACGGAGTATACAAGCTGTCAAGACGTTTCAGGCGAGGGGTCTGCCTGTAGAATATTTTTGTCATGTTCTGTTTCCGGGTCATCCGCCGCATTCGTTTGGCACGGATCTTTGGATCTGGTTGCGTCGCCTTGCGACTTTGAGAGGAGGCTCGACCTAGGATTGTTGTCATGGCAGGGATATCAGGGCCTGGCTGCCGAGCTCTCGTTTAATTGCGAGCGAAGCTCGCCTTACACCAACAAGGGTACTACAGTGGCTAAATGTGCTAAGTTGTCACCACGTGACTCCCCGGACTTCGAAAGCTCAAGATCTGATTGGCTGAGTTGTATACGAACTAGTGGGACGGACAAACTCGGCCTCCGAAGACATTACGTGCCTGCCTTTTACGTCACTTCCTCCAAACCGTAACAATGCGACAATAATAATACGCTAGTACTACCTACCTACCCTCGATATGCGCTAATATCACGATGCGACAATACTACGACGCGCTAACAGCAAAAAGCGCACCGCACTAAAGCCTATTATACTAAAGCGTACCGTACCTCCGTAAACCGTACCTTTAGCGACCTTCGGTAGCGAAAGAACGAAAGAACAATCGAGTATTAAGAGCTATAGACAGTGCTACGGATAGGCATATAGACAAAAGAAGCTAGCAAACAAACTAATAAAGATAGTACCGACTAAGGCCGACTAAGGCTAAAAAAAAGAACCTAAAGCTCGGAAGCAAAAAACTATAGATAGGCAATACCCGGAATTACTCTTACGGACACAATATAGCCCTCGAGCTTATAACCCTTTAAGACACGTTACAAATCGACTAAGTAAATATACCTACTAGACTTCGACCTTATATGCCTTATAAGAAGGCGCTACTATAAAAAACTAGGCGGACTAATTTCTTTAATAGTATAAGGCAGGACCCGCCGCTAGTTTATTAGGCTGCTAGCTGCCTTAGAAAAGGCCGAAGCCTAAGGACCGAAGCCTAAATCCTATAAGTTCCCTACGTAACTTAACAACTAGGCGCAAAGGATTACTATAACTCCTATACCTAGTTATAGCTAGGCGTCGCTTCGTTATTAGTCGATTGTTATTAGTTAAAGGTTGTAAATTGTAGTACTATTATATACCCTTATTGCTACTATCTATAGTAATAGCTTAGTTAGAAGGGGAAGGTAGGTAGGTAAGGTTTAAATACTATACTAGTTAAGGGTTTAATTCCGTATCTAGAAGCTATATTATCGATATTAAGCTAGTATCTATATTGCTATATACTAAACTAGTACCTAAACTCGCCCCGTCCGAAGCCTACTAAGTTAAGTCGATTTAGCGTGTTTCTAGCAAAACTATACTAGCAAAAGTAATTAATACGATAACGACGGATGCCTTAGGCTCTAAGAACCTAGTAGGAGAATAGTATCGCAGCTCCTAGCAGATAAGACCTGCCGGCAACCCCTAACCTATAAAGGACTTACGCTTAATATACTCTCTACTAAGCTATCGCTAGATTAAATACCTACTACTCGCCTAGTGTTACTAAAGCGGTAGGCTCCCTTCCCTCTAAGCGATAACGTTAGTAGAAGGAACGTAGATACTAAAGCGGTAGGTACGGGGGGTTTAGAAGGAGCTTACGACGACTATTCCCCCCTACTCTAAGCGATAACATTAGTAGAAGAAATATAGATACTAAAGCGGTAGATACGGGGGGTTTAGAAGGAGCTTACGACGACTATTCCCCCCTACCCTAAGCGACAACGTTAGTAGAAGAAATGTAGATACTAAAGCGGTAGATATAGGGGGTTTAGAAGGAGCTTACGATAACTATTCCCCCCTGCCCTAAGCGACAATGCTAGCAACTAGAGGGTACTAAAGCGGTAGGTACGGGGGGGTTTAGAAGGAGCTTGCGACGACTATTCCCCTCCTACCCTAAGCGACAATACTAGCAATATAAGGGTACTAAAGCGGTAGGTATAGGGGGTTTAGGAGGAGCTTGCGACGACTATTCCTCTCTGCCCTAAGCGATAACGCTAGTAATATAAGGGTACTAAAGCGGTAGGTACGGGAGGTTTAGGAGGAGCTTATAACGACTATTCCTCTCTACCCTAAGCGACAACGCTAGTAATAGATAGGGATACTAAAGTAGCCTATAAAGGGCAATAATAGTAAAGGCAGGTAGGCGAGAGTTAGGCTTAAAGTTAGTTATAGTCGCGTTATATAAACGATATACGGGTAGATATTAGTTGCCGACTAGAATCGTATATATATAGACCAAACAGTACTAGTACTAGTGCTAGTACTAGAAACAGTAAGAGGCTTTCTTTACTCGCATCGTAAAAGCGACTAGGCACCTAAGGCAGGTTTTTACGTTACCTATTGCTTTCTTTCCTTCTTCCGGTAGACTTCCGCTTTCCTATACTTGTACCTATACCTATACCTGCACCTATACCTATACCTCGACCCTTCCTATATACGTATACCTATCCTTCCTGCCTATAGTATATTCTGTTTGCTTCTAGATACTATATACTATATACTGCATACTATATACTATATACTATATACTATATACTATATACCGCATATACTATATACTATATACTATATAACAAACACTAAACACTAAACACTAAACATACGAGACTACCGCATCGGCCGATACTATATGCCTAAAGCCGCGCCTATCGTCGGAGTACTACTTCGTAGACGATAAGCGCATTTAGGACTATAATCGCCGAGTAGAGCACTCGATTCGGCGCTTTACGCGTTAGAGTTAGAAGCAGTTTAAAGGCAAATCTAATATTAATATTATACGGAAGTTGCGCCTTAATCGTTATTAGTTAATCCGCGACGTCCTCCGACATTATAGCCGCTAGCTACGTCGCCTAAACCTTAGTCGATTATTTATCCTAGAGCAATCTCGCGGCTCGAATATCTACGTCGGTACTAAGCCCTAGATAGTTAATATTTAGGGATATACGTACTCGAGTCGTACGCTTACGGATAATAGTAAATATACGATTAACTACCTATGCTATAGCGTCTTCGAGAACTCCGAATACGACCCTAACGGTATACCGACTACTCGTATTGCTATTCCTAATCCGCCTCGATTTATAGGTAGTAGTAAGCTTCGCGCTATACCGCCGCCTAGGGCGAATAATAATATGCCTATATTATATTAGCCTCGACCTGTATCTACCGCTCCTTCTTACTCTTTGCCTCTAGTCGGGCTTAGTGCTACTGCTGCCGTAGTAAGAGTAGCGTAGTCGACACTTCTAAACGAGGAGTCTATACTTCTAAACTAGTAGCTATTTCCTTCTAATCGTAAGTAGCTATCTACTTAGAAATGCGACAATTGTAGCTAGATTAAGGACATCTATTAATTCCTTAATTAGAGACGAAAGGGTAGTCTACCGGTAAAGCGATATACTGCTTGCCGAGCGATAGTTATATTTAAGAATATAGCTAGAAATTAGGAAATTGCGAAGGGCAACAAGCGTTCTACGCTAGGGCCTGCACCCTTAGGTCTAGCGACTCTAGCTCTACGATAACGAACCCTAATATCTACCTCCGATGCTACTCTTAGTATAATAGGGCCCCCTTTACCTCTATGCCCGTATTATCTATTAAGTTAGCTAAGCCTAGACACCTAGGCATAATAGTAGGAGTATACTAGAGCTAGTCGCGACGCCCGTTATTAGGCCTATTAAACTCGGCATAAAGGCGACGTTAATAATTACCCGATTAGTATACCGGCGCCTCCTCCTATAGGCTAGCGTCTAGTAGTATAGCATTCTTAGCAGTCTACGCTTCAATTATCGTAGCAAGATCGAGCCCGTTCTTCGCAATTCTAGTAGATCGCCGATAACACCCCTCTTAGTACTAATCCCTTCTTTATATATATTAAGTATAGTAAACCTCGACTATAGTAAGACTAGAGTAGCGCGGAGGACAACTATTATTAATACTACAAGGAAGGACGTATAGGGGAAGATCCTATTAACGAGAACAAGTAGTATATATATAGCAAGCATAATAGCAATCGCTTTAGCTTCTAACGAGCAGGCTTACCTAAACTTTGTAAAGCTTGTATCTAGCACTTTCCTCGATAGTAATAGATCCTAACTACTCCTACCGCGCGATACTCCGGTAGTGCTTATAGTCTAAGCGCTATATAATAGAGCGATGTCCTAATATCGGTAAGTTCTTAGACTTCGCAGTTAATACCGGCGCCCTTACCGCGAGGTTCTTAGTAGGCAATTTCGATACCTCGACGCGCTATTATACCGAACGTACGTATATAGCAAGATCGATAAGACCGCTTCCTTGCTTATTACGATCCGCTATTAGTGCCTATCGACTAGTAGTTATATACTCCCGCTCTCGATGCCGAAGACTAAGAGCTTCTATACGACTTTTGCTCTACCTTAGACGCTAATTCTCTTAAGACGTATAATCGGTGCTATAAGACTTAGTTTAGTATAAACATTAAGAAGAACAAAGGCATTTGTAGTCGTTGCGTTAATCGAGATGCTTCTAGTAAGATGTAGCTAGGCGACCTATTCTTATATAGCGATAGGAACAATATAGACCCTAGACCTATTCTAGATAAGTTATCCGGGCTCTCGACTGCTAAGGAGCTTCTTATTGCACGCGTCTATATATAGATGTCGGTTTTTTGCGTTCGTAGACAGCAATACTAGTACCGTAGCTACATCTACAACTTCCTAAAGGATGTTGTAATAGTCTATACTAAGCTACCTCGGATCGTACGAGAGTTAGACCTCGTAGTACTTCGCCTACGTTAGAAACTATAGAGTACGTAGGAGTAAGATAAAGGTATTCCGCTAGAAGAAGATTAATAGCGAAAGCGACGTTAGTTTCGCGAAGACTTCCGTATACGACGTAGCAAGGTTATTAACGCCCTCGAGTAGTTAAGATCGAATAACAAGTACTATCGCGATATTCTTATTAATTAAGAAGCATTATCGCAGCTACCTAAAGACAGATCTGTCGAGGCATAGCTTAAGTACGCAGAATATAATAAATAGTAGCCTAAACAGCTCGATTTAGACGCAGTTATTCCGAACCCCGAATATAGCCGCCCGCTACAACGCACGCCTTCTACTCGTAGAATCTATATTCCCTAGTAGAATCCGCCGCCCTCTAAGTAGTTCTCGTGCTATAGATATGCCTTTCCTCGTAGTATTTAGTAGCGCTCCTACTACGATACTAATCTTCCGGAAGAGAGTCGAATCTAGTACGAGTGTATATAGTGCGCATATAGCATTGTTAACCTTAACTATTACGCCGAGCTTAAGTAGTATATAGCTAGAGACTACGAGACAACCCGTAATTAGTTCTCGTATACGATACTAGGTATCCTAGTTAATGTTAATTAATACAATCCTAGTCTCTCTAACAAGGCGAACTGCCTATAATACATTAAGATGCTAGTACTCCTAATCTAGCGCTAGCGCGCCGTACCTATATATATTACGCCTATAGTGCCTATTGCGCCGCCTCTACTAGCTTCCGGTATTACAGGTCCGTCGCGCATAGATCGTAGGCCTACCTAGGGAGTAGGTTAACTAAGTCTTAATAAGGATCTTAGCTATAACTTTGTAGCTATTCCAAATCTATACCCCTAATACCGTGCACTTAATTAGTTGCGTAATCGTCTCTGCTATCGTCGACTAGGTAAAGAGGTTGTAGGACCGTCTAATAATCCCCTATAATAGCCGCCCTACTTGTTACATATTACTTAGCCGGATTATAATAAGGTGCCGATTAACGAGCTTAATCGGTTATACCCTCTTATAGCTATAGCGTTTCCTACACTCCTACCTTAGGGTAAAGGCGATCTAAATTAAGCTCGTCCGCGCGCTATCTCTTAGCAATAGGCTATCGAGTACTATATAAGATACTAAGATAGCCGATTTGCCTCTTACGAGCGATAGCCGTACTTTGTTTTTAATAAAGGCATGCGTTACTACGTACTTAATATAGTAGCTTTCTTTGCTAATAAGTACTAGAAGGATAGAACTAAGGTTACCGCTAAGACGATAGAAGCAGCATTGTCGGCAGATTAGCGCGATCTAGAGGCACAGCGGTTAATTAATAGCGTTGTCCGTATTAGAGGCTAAATCCGAGGCACTCGGCTATACTAGAACGGACGTCGCGTTAACCTAGAGACGTACGTACGGGCTCTAGGTAAGCCTAATCTGTTCTACACTGTTAGTGCCGTAGACCTTTAATAGGACTCGCTTGCTCGACTTATGCTAGGATATAAACAGTAGAAGAAATTGCTACCGCCGCAGCGTATTAAGATAGCTCGTAATAGCCTACGGAAGCACCCTTATGTCGCTAATACATATATTAGCCGCCGCTTCTAGCTTCTACTTAAGAAGGTACTTAAGCCGAAGTTCAACGTTCTTAACTACTAGTATCGCTTTAAATAGCAAAACCGTAGCAGCTGCTATATACATTTCTTCCTATAGTGTAGCCTTCCGAAGCTAGGTATCGATATAGATACGGATCGAGCAGCCTTCGCAAACTAATAGGGAATGTATATTACTACGCTAAACCCTAAGCCTAGTCGAGATCTTAGTTAAGGAGCTACTATCTAGTCTAGTACGGAAGAGCTTAACAATACGTAAGAGGACTTAGCCGACATTATTAATCGTGTATAGCGTTATATCTATAGCGACTATTATTAAGCAAAGCGCAAGGATAATCTAGATAGGGACCTCTACTATCGCTTCTATTTCCTACGATCGTATCGTACGTAGGCCGATGTTAATTACGAGTATAACAACCGATACCTAGGGTTTACCGCTGTATATAATAACTCGTTCCTAAACTACTTTAACCGCCTTATATCTATAGCCTAGAGAGCGAATTGCGACATTACACTGTATACTATAACGTATACGGTTATATAGTACATTCTAAAGTATTATAGTGAGACTAAAGTTAAGAGCAAATCGTATAATAATATTATAAAGGGCCTTCTGCCTCTTATTAATACAGATAAGCCTCTGCTTTCAATAGTAGCGAAACTACTCAATATTCTTATTACTAAGCGTAATTAGCTAGCGTAGGAAGTTGCTTATCTCAATCTGCATTTGCCTCTTTAAAAGGGCAGTCGTATAGTAGTTACGCTCGACTGTCGTCCCTCTTCCGACTAAAGTGCGCTAGTCGATCTGCCTATAGAAGGACACGATAGTGCAATTAGTAGCGACGCTAGTGCTAATATCGGTAGCGATATCGGTAGTAATAACAACGCCGACGGTATAACGCATCGTATACCTAGAAGAACGGTTATTTAGAAGTACCTCGCACGCCCTAAAGCTATAAAGGACGTAAGCCTCTTTATCTACTTAACTAAGTAGAACCTATAGCGCCGCGGTAAGGCCCGACCTCTATCCTACCCTAAGAAGGATCGACGGCTAATTAACTACTTCCCGCGCTATCTATCTGTTCTAGGTAAGCTACGCTATAAAGACTATCTCCGGCTTAAGATTTGGATATACTATCCGTTCCGTTAGCTTCTAGCCTATTCTAAGGACAACCCTTACTAGTTTCCCGATCGCGATAACTTAGAATTCACGATATAGCAAGCAGCTTTTCGATACTACTAGGAGAATTATTAGTACCCGAACGATTATCTTTAAGACCTCCTACGCGAAGATAGTAATCCTTTTATTAATCCTAAGATACAGAATCTCGGTAAGCCGGCTAATTTCGATGCACTATATAGGCCTTTACCGAATCCTAGTATTCGCGACGAAGATCTAAACAACCTTAGCGACCGTAAGGTTAATAGAGCTGCCTATTAGGAGCCTCGTATTAGCAAGTATCTAGCGGAATACCTAGACATCTACAATACTTCTTAAGACTAGTAGCAGGCCCGTAAAGAGGAGTATAGCATTGTAGACCTTAATGTCTAGTTATAGTCGACTGCCTAATTCGATAAGCTAAATCGCTACTAGCGGTAAGGATTTGACGAGGTTGTTTATTACTTCTAGCGAGTTCTTAACTATTGTCGTACAAGGAATAATCGCCTACCGTAGCTCCTCTTTAATATTAATAGCGTAGGAGGCATAGGGAAGTTGTACCTAATTAAGATAATATATGCCCGCCTCTAGACTATAGCTAGGACAGCTAGTTATCCCGCTAATCCGATTATCCGGTTAGCTCCTACTAGTACTGCGGCTACTAATATCGAAGGTTCGACGTTACATTCCGTATTCCGACTGCCTATAAGAAGAGCATTTACTAAGCTAGCTAGTGCTCGGCTTACGTATATAGAGAACCTCGTCCGCAACGTTTACTATATTATTATTAACGAGAAGTCTATAGTTAGCTAGCTACTCTTGTCTATATTAGACTAACGCCTTCGCTAATGCTATATAGATAGAAATCTACCTTTCGGTAGAATAAACATTATTATCTTTAGCGATTTCTGCTAGCTAACTCCTGTCTTCGAGAAACTACTTTTCTATACCGTACTAAAGACAGCAGAGGAAATTTCCGGCTAGTCGATATACTACGCTTTTAGCAAGTCCCTCCTTCTTAAGGCTAATATGCGTTAAGAAGGAGACAGTCTAGACTAGGTCGCCTTCCGCGATACCCTCGACGCCCTCCGTACGGGTAAGGTACGAATACTATACTAGCAAACACTTATAAAGCGGCATATATCGTACCTAGACATTACGGCACGTATCAAAGACTTTGATAATACTATCCGTATCTACTTTACTAATGCCGACGTCGATAAACTTAATTATTAGCGCCTCCGAGACATTTGCAACCTAGTTTTGCCTATCTATACGGATTAAAATCGCTCTAAGACAGCTACTATTAATAGCAAGAGCGTCTATAATCTAGATACCCTTCTAAAGGTTTTAGTAGGATGCAAACTTATGCTCCTTACTAACCTATAGACTAAGTTTGGTTTAGTTAATAGTCGGCAAGGTATTCTATACGACATTGTCTAGCCTAAATCCGTACGCGATAAGAACCTCCGTCGGACTCTACCTCTATACTTACTCGTCGCATTTGAAGGCCTTAAGGATAATGCACCCGCTCTCTTTAAGGTCTCTAGACGTAAGATTGTCCCTATCTTCCGCATCTGCCGCAACGTTAATAGCCGTAACGATTAGCGTCTACAGTTTCTACTTATAGTGTCCTATGCTTTAACTGTCTATAAAGCATAAGGTATAATACTAGACAAGGCTGTTATTAAGCTTAGTCTAAAGGATTTCTCGGCTAGTCTTATATATATCGCTTTCTTATAAGTTAAAAGCTATATAGGTCTTATAATTAAGGACGCATTCGACTTTTAGCGTATTCGAGACTTAGGCAAGACAAGTATCGCACGCATACGGATTACAGACGAGCGTCGGAGATAGGGACAATTTCTTCCTAAGCCTCCTTCGTCTCCGCTTATATCCTCTTATACTTTCGACTATAGCGGGCCTCTCTCTACCTTCTTTAACGGCCTGCTTAACGCTCTTAGCTAGAGACATTAGCAGCGATATAAAGACAATAATAGCGATAACGATCCTAACCTCTAGACCGTTCTACTCGACCTACCGCTTCTAGGCTAAGAGCAGCCCGTTAACCTAACTATAGGGGCAGTCGAGCCTAAGAGTAAAGGCTTTCCTTTACTTTCTAGTTACGTATACTATCTAGATACTTATCTTAGACCGTAGTAGACTCGTCTAGAATAGCTACGTATCGGTACCGATTATGCTATTAAGCGTAATTTGTTTATCTAATAAATCTAGGATACCGAGCGCTAGCAATAGCAGATCCTTCGCGATTAAGCTCGTATCGACTAAGGTCCTTCTACTACTCGCCCCCGCCCTTGCGACGGTATGTATTCTATAGTGCTATAATCTATCGATAGGCGTTAAACATTAGTATATAGTTGTTCGTCCGTCTAACGAGGAACTTAAGCGTACCTTTATGTCTTATATATACGTAGAGTTAGGTATAGTACTTGTCGGCCGCTTTAGCGGTCGTAAGGTTAGACTTATCGATACTACTCGTCCTCTATAGACTTCTTACTAGCTATGTTTTATAACTAATCTAGATAGTAAGAAGATCTTTTAGGAGGTCTACCGCGAGAAGTATCTTAATTATTAATAGCTCTAAGCTATAAAGAGTCGACTCGAGTAGGTAAACAAGCGAGAAGACTATTAGACTAGGGTACGTCGACCTAAGATAATACGTCTTATCGACCTAGTATTCGATTATACTCGGATTATACAAGGTTAGGGTCGTTATACGTTTAACAACCCTAGTAGCGTATAGCTGCTAACTACCTATAGCGGACGCTCTCTCGACTTCTTCTATACTATCGCCTATATTCCGTAGGACCCGTATAACCCTAATAATCTTGTTAGCGCTTAGTATACTAATTAAGTTATAACCGACCTTCTTATGCTTTAGTAGCATTCCTTCGATTATAACCGTGTTTAGCTAATAACGCCGACCAATTTATTCGGACTCCTGTTTATATCTAGCGTAGATAAACGACTCGCTTACGATATAGTAAACATTGCCCGCAAGCTTATCCGGGAGTTTGGCTAGCTAACTGCAGCTACGGTACAGCCTATTAATCCTTATTAGTAGGCATCTGCTAGTACTAAGGGTTGTTATTAGTACTAGACTACTATAGGCGATATACTTAAAGCATTCCGAGATCTCGTATTTACGCCTAATCTCCGCCTAGTCTATATAATCTACTCTTCTAATAGCTATCTAGTTGCGGCGAGGATTGATCCTCGTACTACTATCGTCTAAACCTAGAACTCTTAGCCTAACGTTCGCTTAGATAGTACTCGCACAATCGGCCGTAATAGTATCCGACTTATTCTTGCGTTTACTAGCCTCTTATCCCTTTATCGGGGTGCTTAGGAAGCTAGCTAGCCTACCGAAGATGCCTAGACCTACTAGGAGGTTAACGAGGCTATACGACAGACTAATGCGTCTGCCTATAGTACTATTACTATTTACAACCTATATGTCCTTATATTAGGCCGCCTTCCTATTCGCCTTCTTAGATCTAAGTCTAAGCTTACAGACTAGGCCACCGAGACTCGCTCTGCTTATTTAGCCTTATTAGCTACTAATGTCGACTACGAGTATCGCCTAGAACTACCTACGAACCCTAGTAGTCTTCTATCTCTGCTAGTTTATACTACTAAAGACATTGCGCGTCGCTATTAGAAGCGGATCGACTAAGAGCGTCGTAAGAAGTAAGCGTAGTAAGAGGAGGTAGAGGCGGAGGTAGAGGCTCCGAGAGAGGCTTCGGATTTTATCTATAGTAGTAGTAAGGACGCAGAGATGTCGGATGCTTAGTAGTATAAATAGAGGGGCGGTCTCGAATAAGGTCGAAGTCTAAATAGAGCGATAGCGATATAATAGACTTCGACCTTCGAGACCGCTCTAGTCTAGTCTACCCTAGTCTGTCCGTTGCGCAATAACAAGCCTGTTTAGTATAGTCCGGGTTACGAGTGTACTAATTGTCGTTAAATATACGATTTCGTTAAAAATGCGATTTCTATACTCTTTACTAACCCTCTTAACTATAATTAAAACGATAACGAGGGCGGCTTCTAATTAGCTAGCTATAAGGCGAAAGCTTCGCTCGCACTTCTAGGTACGCGTAGCCGCCTAGGAGCACATTTTTACTATACGAGTATCAACCGGAGAGCGAGTTTCGAATTTCGAAATAGAGAGCGTATGCTTAGGTCTACGTATACTAACTAAGAAGTTAAATTCAAAGTAGCTTTAGCACACCTCGAGGGTTCTATAAGTCCCTACAAAGTGCCCTAAAACTACGCAAATTAGTATACAAATCGGGGTGTTGTAAATTACCCCTATAAAAGCTAATTACCTCGGATTTCTACCGTTCCGAATAGCCGTAATCGCTCGAAAACGACTAAGTCTACGCCTGTACCTTAGTACTACTACTTCTACTACTTAGAAGCGACAACCTCTCCTTAGATCCGTCGTTTTAGTAGTCTAATTAGTATAGGAGATAGCGTACGAGAGGATTAATCTATCCGATACGGTTTAGGTAGTATACCTATATATAACCTTCTACGAGCGCGTTTCGAAGGTGTTATAGGCTTACTAATTAAAGGCTTCTAATAACGACGAGGCTTATAAGAGCTACCTAATAGCTATAGTAGATCGAGTAAAGTGTCTTTACTAGTATATAATAGAATAGGTAATAAATATAGAGCTATAAATAGTACTATAGATAGTAGAAATAGACTACTTAGTAAGGGCAAATCGTCTAGTAACGATAGCAACGACAATTAATGCCTTAATGCCTCGTCGTTATCGTATTAATTACTTTTGCTAGCGTCTTTTAGCAAAGATAGTAGTAATCGACTACTCTTTAGTAGTATTAATTATAGAAGGTCTATATCCGATAGGCTATTAAATAGGTTATTATCGTTAGCCTCGTACGGAGCGTTATTGTTAGTAAGGTCTAAGAAGTTTATATTAGCGTCGTTATTAACTATAACAATAACTAGAGCAAAGTTAACATTATCGATAATATTATCCTTATTAACTAGACTATAGACAGGTAATATACTACTATTAACGACGATAAATAGCTATTATAGAGCCTCGACGGAAGCGACTAAAGGTACTAAAGGTACTAAAGGCGCTAAAGGTACTAAAGGCGCTAAAGGCGCTAAAGGCGCTAAAGTTACTAATAGTAGTTTAAAAACAGGTTGTTATTATTAGAGTCAAAGAGGCTATACGTAATTAGCATATAATTAGGCCGAGTAAAGCTAGGGTCTTAGTGCCTTAGGTAGGGCTTAGTGCTTAGCGTTAGGCTAACTAGCCTGCCTTTCTCCCTCTTCTCTTAGATCTCTATCGAATACTATACTAATTTACTACTACCCTATCTACCTACTAATATAACCCTTCTTATATAGTATTCGATCTACCCTTTAAAGGCAGTAGCTAGATAGTCCTTATTTTAAGCTTTTAGCGGTGTAGCTACGAAAACTATCGATTTAACTATATTGCGCCCGAAGAACGGGACCTATACGTACTATTCTATTAAAATAACCGTACTAATTATTAAGCAAGGCCTTCTATACGGCCTATTATACTAAGTTAAGCATATTAGACCGATATTCGCTAATTCCGCTATATCCGTATCTTAGGGGCTAATAATACATTATTAGTGCCGCCCCTTATAATAGCTAGTTTATTACGAAACAATAACCGTACTGCCGCTAGCAGCGCTAGTAACGATAACGCTAGCGGTATAGTGCCTGCTAAAGTGCCTACTAAAGTGCCTCCTGCTAAGGTGCCTACTAAAGAGCCTACTAGAGGGCCTACTAAAGAATCTATAATCGAAGGGGATAACCTATCGTTGCCCGTTAACGACATTCTTAGCAATATTGTTAACCGTCGATATAGCTAACTAGCCTTTGGCCCCTAACTAGTAGGGAGACTCTAAGAAGCTACCTAAAATAGGCTTACTGCCCTACGTTAAGAACAATAGCTAAAGGATAACCTCCTCGAGATTCGCCGCCTATAGGAAGCCCTAACAACTACTACTAGACTAGAACTAGTAGTAGGACCTTCTATTTAAAAGAAGGATGCTAAGCTTAAAGACTGTACCGTATTTAATAGCTCTAGCCGTAAGCAGTACAATAATTATATACGTAACTGTAAATTGAACTAGCGGAATGCACTAAGGGCCCTACTAGACGACTATTCGCTAGTCGTCTATGCTATGCAATATATTAATAGAGACCTAAAGCGTACCTAGGATAACTACTTTAACTCCCTTACTAATTAGACCGCTGTTTAGTAGCAGACCTACAAAACTATTATACTAGACACCCTTAGAAACCCTATACTAAGGCAACAACACGCTTAGGACTAGTACCTTCGAGCTGAATAAAAGACTAATTAATCGGCTCGCTTATTTAAGGCCTATTTAAAGACCCTCGAAGACGACCTCCCGACTAAAACTAATTCTATCTAGATCTCCGAAATACGCCCTAAATTGAGATAGGAATTAGTCCTTAAATTAGACCGCCGCCGTGTGTTTAAATAGGCTAATCTTATACGCATTCAATTTATAGTTAAAGTAGAAACAGCTAAACGAGCTGTCTAGCTTTAGTAACGACTAGAATCGAGGATCCGACTAGCTAGTACTAACCGTAGCAACCGTAGCCGCGGAGGAAACTAAGGCTCCTACTAAGACAACAATACTAACAATAGGAACAGTAACGATCGTAGAAGAGGCCGTAGCCGGCGGCTATATAGAGGAGGCCGCGATAGGGGCCGTAGAAGGGGCTCGTATCCTTATAACGCTAACCGCTTAACTAACAACAATAGCTATAGCAATGTTCTAACCGGATTGAAGTGCTTTAATTGTAATAGTACTAGCTATCTACTAGGCTAATGCGATAAACCTAAGGACTAGGCCCGAATCGACCGTGCTACCGCTAAGTACCGAAAGTACCTTTTAGTAGCTAATACTACCCCTATAGGCTAACCTTCTTATTAGTCGAAAAAAGAATAAGCGCCGCACTAACTGTTAGCCTTGTGCGGCGTAAGACTATCGATATTGTGCTAGCTATAATACGCTCCTACCTTGTATAGGATACGAAGGGCACTAGCTATCAAACTAAGGTTATACTAGATCTAGGAAATTTAGTTAGTGCCCTTATTAGCTATCGCCTAGCTAAGCAATTAGACCTTCGACAACTGCCGAGGACTAACCTACTAACCCTTGCTTGGTTTAATAACGCTCGGCACTTAACCTATAGGGCCTACTATGTTCCTATAGCTCTAAAGGACGACCTCGGAAATAAACGCCTACTAGACTTTACTACCTACGTAGTAGATATAGACAACCTATATAGGGGAGCTACTATTGTTATTAGCAACCCTGTTCTTAAGCACTATGCTATAGTTATAGACTTAGGCAGTTAACAATAGCGATTTAGAATCGCTAGGAGAGAGGACATTAAATATATCGATATTAGCGAGTGTCCTAATAATATTAGGGTCCTGTTTATTAGCAACCTTATACTAGCCTCCGCCTTAGCTAATCCAACTGCCGACCTGCTCGGTAGTAATAACGATGAACCTATGCCCCCTAATAGCATAGACCCTAAATAGCTTAAGCGTATACTAGAGCCTATTCGAGAAACCTATATTAATGTGTTTAAACACTACCTAGCATCGACGTTGCCTATATTTAAAGAGACGGATTATAAGATTAACATTATAGAGGGCAAAGAGGTCCCTTTTAGTCCCCTCTATAATCTTAGCGAACGAGAGCTTGCTATATTACGTAAGTATCTAGAGGAAAACCTAGCTAATAGCCGGATACGATACAGTAATAGCCCTGCTAGTGCACCTATCCTATTCGTACTAAAGAAGGATAGTAGCCTACGTCTATATATTAATTACCGTAGGCTTAATACTATTACTATTAAAGACCGCTATCTACTTCCGCTTATTAATAAGACCCTCGATCGCCTTTCTAGTGCTTACTACTATACTATACTAGACATTAAGGATACGTACTATCGTATCCGCATTCGTAAAGGTAACGAATAGAAAACAGCCTTCCGTACTCGCTATAGCTATTTCGAGTACTTAGTTATACTATTCGGCTTAGCAAACGCCCCTACTATATTCTAGTCCTATATTAATTGGGCCCTATTAGGCCTACTAGACTACCTCTATATAGTTTACCTAGATAATATCCTGGTTTATATCTATTTACCTAACATTGTAGAGCACTAGGCTATAGTACGCAAGGTACTCGATCGTCTAAGGACCTATAGACTATATTGCAAGCCTTCTAAATGTACCTTTACTGCTAAAGAGGTGTCCTTCCTTAGCTTCCTCGTGTCGACTAAGGGTGTTAAGGCTAATCCTAACCGGATTAAGACTATTACTAAGTAGCTAACACCTACTAGTATTAAAGAGCTTTAATTATTCCTCGGTTTTGCTAACTTCTACCGCCGGTTTATTAAGGGCTATTCGAGGCATATAATGCCCCTAACTAAGCTTACTAAAACTAAGGCCAACCCGACTAGAGAATTCAAATAGACTAACAAGGCATAAGCCGCTTTTAACGGCTTAAAGCAACGCTTTACTAAAGTCCCCTTATTGCACTATTTCGTACTAGGTAAACCAATCCGTATTGAGACTAACGCTTTACAGTTCGCTATATTAGCTATTATGTCCTAATAATCGGACAAGAACTATTACTAGTACCTAATTGCCTTCTTCTCGAGAAAGATAATTAACGCTAAGCGTCGCTACGAGACCTACGAGCAAGAATTGCTAGCTATTGTCGAGGCCTTTAAGCATTAGAGGCACTACCTCGATAGGGCTTAATATACAATACAGGTCTATATAGACTATAATAACCTCCGTAGCATTACTAAGGTTACTAGAGTTATAGGTCGATAGGCTAGATAGGCCGTCTACCTCGCTAGGTTTGATTTTAATGTATTATACCGGCTAGGCGTAAGTAACCCTACCGATAGCCTATCGAGGCGACCTAATTATAACAGCGAAACCTAATACATTAATTCTTTGTTTCTAACCCTGTAGCATAAGATTGCTATAGCCCGTATTGTTAATAAGCAAGCGTAGGATAAGCGGCTTACCGGACTCCGCGACGGCTTAAAGTATATTAATGCTCTTACTGTATTAACAGTGCGTATTAAGGCAAGGGCTAAGGATATAGATAGGAGAAGTTATAATAACTCCCTAGTCGACATCGCAATATATAGTAACAGCGATAGCACTACTGCAGTTAATCCGGCTACTAGTGCTATTAGATATATATAATGCGTACCTCGTTTAATAGCGAGGGTGCTATTAAATAACCTTACAAATAGGGATAGTTAATCGTTTATAGATAAGCTGTTACGGGCTTAGTAGAGGGACGCCTTTGCTACTAAACGTATAGACAAGCTTATAAGTAGGCGAAAGACTCGATCTAGTAAGAGTAATTAGTCGATCGACGATAAAGGTTACTTAAGGTTTAAGGGTAGATACTATGTCCCCGCTAAACAATCGATTAGACAAGAACTTCTTAAGCGACACTATAATAGTAAGCTTGCCGGTTACTATAGTATAGAGAGGTCGCACGAGCTACTATTGCGTATATACTACTAGCTAAATAGTAAGCGGGACATAAAGGACTACGTAAACACGTATGCCGTATATTAACGTATTAAGGCACTAAAGCATTAGCCTTTTAGCGAGTTGTCCTTATTGCTAATCCCTTATAAGCCATTTGCAGAGCTTATAATAGATTTTATTATAGGTCTTCCCCCTACTAAGCGAAGAGGAAGCAAAGATATCTTTAACGCTATCCTAGTTGTTATAGACCGGTTTACTAAGGGCGCTCGATATATCCCGGCGCGGAAAGATTAGACTGCTATTAATATAGTAGAAGCGCTATAGAACAACATCTTCTATACCTATTAGGGGACCCCTAAAGGGATAGTCTCTAACTAAGGCTCGACATTTATATCTTATTATTAGAGTAAGATTTGCCTATAGCTAAGACTTAAGCATCGCCTGTCTATAGCATTCTATCTATAAATAGATAGTTAGACCGAAAGGTAGAATGCTACGCTATAGTAGTACCTGCGCAGCTATATTAATAAGAACCCTAATAACTAGGTTAATCTCCTATAACTAGCCGAATTCGTATATAATAACAGTGTCTACTTATCTACTAAGGTGTTACCTTATTTCGCTATAATAGGAAGCAACCCTACGCTACTATAAGACCCTCTATCGCTCGAGGCCGAGCGTAAGGAAAGGGAAGCGTATTGTAAGAACCTAAGCAAGTAAAGTCTCCTATTATGCCTTAGCAAGCCTATATAACAATTATATAATGTTATTACGTATACTACGGTGCTGTCTCGCTAGCGCAAAGCCTGCTTAGCGTATACGCGGAAAAGCTCGGTCGCTCGTATAGATATACTCGGTTGCCGGCTCGGTATATATGCTATCCGTGCGTAGCCTAGTTAATAGTAAACACTCTGCCCTGTTCTAAGAAAGGTATAGTTTAGTTCTACTTTCTACTACGGCGATTAGTAGAGGGTGTTCTATACGTTACTATATACCTATTTTCTTATAGTTCTAAACCGTCTACTCTTCGTAGCGGCCTATAGAACCCCGAAAGATAAACGCAAGCGATCTAAACGCGCCGGGCGCGGGAAACGCGTAGAATAATGCATTAGGAGCGCCTATAGTATTAGAAAACGACGCGGCGATATAACAATACGAGGCCGAATATTAGGCGCGCCGGGAAGCGACCCGCCTACGGCTCGAACGATTTCTAGCTAAGTAAGAAGTGCTTAGGCTAGAAGTGTAGGCTTAAAAAGCTAAGCGAGAGAATGCGCGTCTTCGTACCCTTAGGGACGCCGGCGATGCGCTAGCTCCGAGTAGCGGCACTACCGGCGAGGGTCCTTCGAGGACTCTATCCCTAGATAAGGACGAGGACGAGGAAGAATTAGCTAACGAGTCGATTTAGAGGCCTAAATCTTAGAGAGCTAAATCTATCTCGTATCGACTACCTCTTTCCGGAAGTACGCTAAGCGTAGCCCCTATGCCTAGTATAAGCTACGTAGTCGCTAGTCTTACGGCTATTAAGCCTCGCCTAAAGGAACCTAAGCCCTTTAAAGGCGATACGATTAAGGAGTCGAGGCGATTCCTTCGAGAACCTTCTATTACCTTTATACTATCCGGAGCTACCTATTATACGGACGAAAGCAAGGTACTTTATAGTATTATATACCTCGTAGGCAATGCGTAGGAGCGATAGCACAATAAAAATAGCCTTAAGGACCTATAGAATTATACCTACTAGGACTTTAAAACCTTCTATCGGGACTACGTCGGGGACCCTATAAACCGTATACTAGATATAACCCTCGAGTATAAGGCGGCCCGTTAGCGTAAGGGACAGTTAGTCTAAAGCTTTGCCCTTAAGCTCGTAGTACTCGAAGATTAACTTAGCGACTATAGCGAGGAGTATAGGATCCGCTATCTCCTCGTTAAACTCTAGCCGGCGATTCGCAGCGCGATTATTAAATACTATACGGTACTAACGACGCGTTACGAACTCGTAGAGCTTGCGACGCGCATCGAGACCCCTAATAAGCCGTCTAGTAAACGTAAGGATCGTAACTACGATAAAACCGGAGGTAGTAAAGGCAAGAAGCGTCGATCTAATAGTTAGGCCCGCAAGTAGTAGTTAAATCGCGACCGTAGCGTAGGCGGAAAGTATACGAAGGGCGATAACTCGTAAGGCAGGTATAATATTAGTAAGGTCGAATGTTATAGCTATCGCTAGAAAGGCTATTATAAGAACGCGTACCCGAACTGCTGTCTCTAGAAAGACGACAACCCTACGGTACGTAAGGTAGCCGCTAACGCTAAAGAGAAGAAGAACGACTCGAAGGCTAAGGGAAAAGATAAGGCACCTCCTAAGAGCTAGGGATAGGTGCGGAATCTCAACTAAGTAGCTTAGTAGTAGTAGTACCTACGGGACGCGTACGCGGAGCTATCGTTACGTAAGAAGGGGAAGTGTCCGTCGAATACTTATTAGATAATGCTACTAACATTAATATAGTATCTTAAGAATTCGTTCTACGATACTAGCCTTAGCGGATTGTTAACGCCGTACTACCTAGTACCGATAGTTTCTAGGGCGACCGAGGATACTACTACGGAGCGTATTATTTGCGCTTACGGATCGCCGACTCTATAGGCTAAGAACGCATTACTACCGGAGTGTTCTACGCTTTCGAGATGCCCCTCCCTAATATTATTCTTAGTAGGCCTTAGAGGCGCGATTAAAAGGTAATCGTCGACAGCTCGACGGATGCCTAGACCTATAAGAACGAAGCCGTAGCGCGTTCGATACGCGTACGGGAACTATAGGAATTCTAGAAGGATATACGTAACGCCCTATATATATATACGATTAGCGTTCGCTAGCTCCGCGATATTGCTAAAGGTTCCTCCTTACTAGAAGAATTTAAAGACTTCGAAGACGTCTTTACTATAACGCCCGAAGCGAGACGCAAGCTCCCCGAAGACGTAGAGTATACGATCGACCTAATCCCCGGAACGAAGCCGCTATATAAACCTCTCTACTATTCTTTAGGAAGAGAGCTTAGCGACCTTTGTAATTACCTAAGCTTAGCCTTAGACAACGATTAGATCTAGCTTAGTATAAGCGAGGTAGGTACGCCGATCCTATTTGTACTAAAGAAGGATAGCAGTCTAAGACTCTACGTCGATTATAGGGGGCTAAACGAGATTACTATTAAAAATCGTTACCCCCTACCTCTTATTAGCAAAACGCTTAATAGGCTTAAGGACGCCGAATAGTATACGTTCTTAGACCTTTAGGATATATATTACCGTATCCGTATTAAGCGAGGCGACGAGTAGAAGACTACGTTCTATACGCGGTACGGGCACTTCGAGTATAAGGTAATGCCTTTTAGGCTTACTAATGCCCCTGCTACGTTCTAAGGATACATTAATAGGGCATTAGCTAGCCTTATTAACATTTGCTATGTCGTCTACCTTAACGATATTCTTATTTATAGCAAAACGCGAGAGGACTACGTACGAGACGTACGCGCTATCCTTACGCGGCTCCGGAAGTTCGCCTTATATACGAATAGAAAGAAATGTTCCTTCTAGAAGAAAGAAGTCGAATTCCTCGGGTTTATCGTTAGTACCGAAGGCGTATTAATAGATTAGCGTAGGGTAAACGCTATTACCGAGTAGCCTCGCCTATCGATGCTAAAGGAGGTTTAATCCTTCCTTAGATTCTATAACTTCTATCGGAGGTTTATTCTAAATTACTCCCGAATCGTTATACCGCTAACCGCCCTATCGAAAGATGCCGTAAATAGCCGGAAGCTAGGGCAGGTCTAGTAGGGCGAAAGCGAGGAGCAAGCGTTCCGCTAGCTAAAGGCTGCCTTTAGCTCGGCCTCGATATTGCGATACTATAATCCTACGAAGCCCCTATATATCGAGACCGATGCCTCTACGTTTGCCTTAGTAGGAATTATATTACAATAGAGCGAAGATAGGAATTAGTACCCTATTGCCTTCTAGTTACGAAAAATAGTCCTAGCCGAGACGAATTATAAGACCTATAACTAGGAGCTTCTAGCGGTTATCGAGTCCTTTAAGTATTAGCGCCCGTACCTCGATAGCGCTTAGTATACGACCCGCGTAGTTATCGACTACGCTAATCTTAAAGGCTTTATAAAGATAAAGTAGCTTATCGGAAGGTAGGCAAGATAGGCAACCTTCCTTATACCTTTTAACTTTACTATTAAATATTAGGCTAGTAAGCGAAACCTAGCCGATGCGCCTTTACGACGTAGCGACTACGAGAGCGAGTCGTAGGCGGTAAACAACTTTCTCCCTATATTGTAGTCGAAACTAGCTCTATAGTTAAATCTGCCCGACAATATCGAGCCGATCGCGAATCGCGTCTCGATTATATACGTAGAGATACGAGACGCTACTATAACGCTAGCGGAGCGCAAGGCTTTTATTAGTAGTCCCGTAAGAGTAGCGGCTACTATCGTTAGTAACGACGGACCCTACTACGCGACGCCTAATATTATCCTTAGCTTCGTATATACCTTATAATAGTTAGAGCAAGCGAGAGGAGGAGGCTTAGACGAGACAAGGTTACCGTCGGGTAGCCTAGCCTCTTCGAGTAGCTCTAACCTCCCGGCTAGCTATTTACGCCGTAGTAACCTTATTTATTACAGCGATGCGCTATATATCCCTAAGGACTACGCATTGCGTACGTAGCTAATACGTATATACTACGACGACCCTTTAGCTAGACACTTTAGTATAGCTAAGACTATAGACCTAATACGCTAAAAGTACTTCTAGCCGAAGATAGCCGAGGATATTACGGCCTATATCCGTATCTATAGAATTTGTTAATAGTCGAAGGCGAAGCGCTATCGCCTATATAGCGAGCTCGCTACGCTACCTATACTAACCCGACTATAGCAAGAATTAACGATAGACTTTATTACCGATCTCCTACCGAGCAAGCTTAGTACCTACGTATATACTACGATCCTCGTAATAGTCGACCGCTATACGAAGATAAGCCTTTTTATCCTAACGACGAAGAAGTATATAGTAGTAGAACTCGCGGATATCCTTTAAAGGGAGGTAATTAGGCGTTTTAGAGTACTATTAGGCATTGTTAGCGATCGTAGATCGCTTTTTACTAGCTAGTTTTAGAGCGACTTCTGCTTCGAAGCGTATATAAAGCGTAGGCTTAGTATAGCCTTCTATTCTTAGACCGACGGGTAAACCGAACGCGCGAATTAGACCCTCGAGTAATACCTTCGATACTATTGCTCTAAGAATTAGGATAATTAGGCTAAAATATTACCTTAGGCGGAGTTCGCCTACAATAATAGCGTTTATCCTACGTTACGTATAAGCCCCTTTAAAATGCTCTATAGTTTCAATCCTAATTTGATACTAAGCGCAAATAAGCTACTAGCTCGGGACGAGCTAACTAAGGGAAGGGCACTAGTAGCTATCGACGCTATAGAGCGACTACGACAAGTATATAAAACGCTTACAGAACGCTAGTAGAAAGTAGTAGAATACTAGGCTAAGCAATACAATGTATACTATACTACTAAGATATATAGTATAGGTAACCTAGTCTTACTATCGATAAAGAATATTAGCTTAGATGTCCTAAAGAAGAAACTTAGCCCGAAGTATATAGGGCCTTTCTATATTATTAACGTAGTTAGAGCGCAGGCGTACCGCCTAGTACTGCCGTCGAGCACGAAGATCTATAATATTTTCTATATTTCCCTTCTCGAGCCTTAGTATAGGCGCGATAGCGAGGAGTATAAGGTAAGTATGCCTATCGCTAAAGGCGATAAGTAGTAGGTAGAAACAATCGTAGCAAAGAAGATAAAGAAGCGGAAGGCGTACTACTTTATTAAGTAGCGAGGTTAGCCTAAAGAGTATAATACTTAGGAGCTAGCTGTTTATATTAAAGATTCTATAGCGTTAGACGAGTTCGAAGCTTAAGCGAAGCGTAAGCGTAGGTAGTAATTAAAACAAAAGAAAATAAAACTTAAGAAAAATAGTAGATACATGCTCGTTTCGCTACTAAAAAAGGCCTATTAGCCTAGTATATATAAAGAAGGCGCCGCGTAGGCGCGGCGACGGCGGGCCGCCTACTCTACTTATCCTTAGACTCCTCCTCTTCGTCCTCCTCTTCGATACCTATAGCAGTATCGATAGTAGCGACGGCGTTAGCGCCGACGCGCTAAGCGAGGTTCTAGTACGGTTAGCATACAAAGCGCAAGTAAAACGAGGCTATAGGAAAAACTATACCTAACGACCGATCTATACTAATCTAGCTAAGTTAGTGCCGATATTCTTAAGAGTACCTAGTAGGTTAATATCCGTAAGGGACCCGCTAGCGGCCCCCTTACGGGCTAGGGCTTTGCCGCCTAGGGTTACCTTATTCTTATTAATATAGAAGGCGTCGAGCGTAGATAGGATAACTAATAACGAGGTTAGTATACGAAGCGCAAGCAGAGCGTATGCGAAACCTACGTACGACGACGGCGTCTAGATTAGCCTAGAGTGCCTCTAAGGCCTCGTTAGACTCCTCGACGGAGTTATAGCCGTCTAGGTCGTATAGGTCGCGCGCCGCGCATGCGGCGCGGATACGGGCTAGTAGCGACACTAGCGCGCGTACCGTAATAGGAGTATAGATATAGTAGCTACTACGGCAGCGATCGCAGTTACGCTTAGTAGTAGAGTCTATATTGCCGCCTACGTAGAGCTTAGATAGGTTATCTAAAGCGAGTTAGTTGCGAAGCGCGTATACGTAGCAAGGGGCGAGAAAACGTACTATTAGCCGTTATATGCCTAAAGTAACGAGTATAGTTCTCTAGGACTTTTAGTAGGCGCTAGGTAGGCGTAGTAGGTATCGAGAGCGGAGCGCCTACGGCGCGCTTACCTAAGGTACGCGAAGGAGTAGCTATACTAGTAATGTTTTTTTTAATAGATATTTAAAAAAGAAAAATCTTTAAGTAATACTAGGAAGGCGTAAGAGGGGAGTAGGCGGGGGATAGGCGAGTAGTGTTCGGAGCGCTTAGAAAAAGAAGAAGTTTTTAAGCGGGCTTCGAATACTTTAAATACTCGCCTCGCTTTCGGATAGCTTGCGTTCTCGCGTAGCTACTGCGTTCTTAGAAATTTAGGCAACCTCTAGTTAGTACTAGAAGTAGCCGCGCTTTAAATCTATAAACAAACAAGCAACTACGAGGTAAATCATAACGCGCCTAGCAACTATAGCCTAGCGACAGGTACGTATAAGGCGCGCAAGTGCAGCGCAGAGTATAAGAAATAGTATAATATACTATATTGCCCTATAGCTAGGATAGCTATACCGGGGGAAGGAGATAATTATAAGAACCTAAGTAAGTAAAGTCTCCTATTATACCTTAGCAAGCCTTTATAACAATTATGTAATATTATTACGTATACTACGGTGCTATCTCGCTAGCGCAAAGCCTACTTAGCGTATACGCAGAAAAGCTCGGTCGCTCGTATAGATATACTCGGTTGCCGGCTCGGTATATGTACTATCCGTACGTAGCCTAGTTAATAGTAAACACTCTGCCCTGTTCTAAGAAAGGTACGGTTTAGTTCTACTTTCTACTACGGCGATTAGTAGAGGGTGTTCTATACGTTGCTACATACCTATTTTCTTACACGTATTAAGTACTAATACCTAAGACACTAGCGGCTATTAAGAGAGTTTAAAAGATGCGAGAGATTTACGCTAAGATAGCTAACAAACTAGCGAAGGCCTAGGCCTATTAGAAGACCTACTACGATAAATACTACATACCGATAACCTTTAAGCAAGGCGATATAGTTATACTAAGTACTAAGAACCTCCGCATCCGTAAGTACCTATCCCCTAATAGTAAAACAAGGCCTAAGCTCGCACTAAGATATATTAGTCTATTCCGCATTCGAGAAGTTAAGGGCTCCTCCGTATAGGCCTATTAGTTATAGCTTCCTCCTTATTATACTATCTATAACACCTTCTATATATCCCTCCTTAAGCTATATTACCTACGCGAGGGGGATAAAGCCTCTACTAAACACGAAGATATACTAGCGGATAGTAAAGAGCTATAGTCTATAGAACGTATCCTATAGCACCGGACTAGGAAAGGCAAGAAGGAGTACCTATTAAGATAGTAAGGCTATTTATCTAAATAGGACTCGTAGGAGGCTAAAGACTCGTTTAAGGATATAACTAAGTTGTTAGATAAGTATTAGACTAGCGTAAAGAACACGAAGAAGGCTAAGAGCTTATAATGCCTATAATGTTACTACTAAGCCTAGGAATAATGCTACCCTCGGGGTACTATTAAGCTAACTAATCGGAGGCAAGCAATTGTTAGCAAAGGACAATAAGACTACTCTACGATAACGGATGCGCACCGAGCGTTAACAAACGCGCTATAACTGTTAACTAATCGACTGCTCTTTCGAGGATTCTACCTCTTTACTAATACGCCCTATAGGTCCCCCTCTTGTTCTTTATTCTATCGAGGCCTCGAGACCTAAGCGTTCGATAAGGGCGATATGCGCGCGCGTGCGAATAACGGTAATAAAGGTAATAGTATCGCGTACTAGTAGTGCGCTAGCGGCTAACGCGGCTATATTAGTAACGGTATTGCGGAGTGTATTATTAGTCGAAGAAGGAAATCGAAAAGTAAGGTAAAGTTAGCGCTAAAACGACTAGCGCCGCTATTATTAACATTACTTGCTATTATTACTACGCCTACGGACACAACCTTACCTATACTATAAGCCTAAGGCACCTTTAATCAAAACTTTAATTAAAACTTTAAGCCGCCTAAAGGATTAAGCGACTAATAGACTAACTAAAAGCAAAAACTATAGAGCTAAGCTAGCCGGGGTCGATCTTGCGGACAATAGGTTACTCCTCGATCTATCTAACCCTTTAAGCGAGGCGAACCTCTACTACTATACTTATAATAGCCTTTACCTATAGAAACTAGAAGAACTGAGTTTTTTGAAAAGATATAATTAGTTAACACTTAAAGGCTGCTAAACCTAACTAATTAGGGCTAGTAAAACTACGATAGTAAATAATAGCCCTCGTAATAATAAGAACAATAACCCTCGGAAGCGGACAAACCCTCGGAAGCGGATATTGCTAGGTCTTTTAGAGTAGACGCAAAGAACTCGAAACGATATTACTTAGAGCGGAGGTAGTGCTGCAATACCCTATATACCTACCTATTATAGCAGGGAAGGTGCGCTCGTATTATAATTAGTCGATAGTCCTCAATTCTTGTAGCCTTATATCCCTTTACCTTATTATATATAAGGATAGCGCAGTTAGAGTTAGACATTGTGCTATATTAGAGGTAAGGTTTGATATAGTTACATAATCGGCAGTTGTGCGTTTAATTTAGCGCGGACTAAGCGGCTTATTAGACCTACTAAGTTAGTAGCAATAGAGGTCGAGGTTAGAATATAGATAGGCTACGAGGGCGCGGCCTTTAGAAGGGAAGCGTATATTAGAGCTAAAGAGGCTACACGTGATTGGCATATGATTAGGCCGAGTAAAGCTAGGGTCTTAGTGCCTTAGGTAGGGCTTAGTGCTTAGCGTTAGGCTAACTAGCCTGCCTTCCTCCCTCTCCTCTTAGATCTCTATCGAATACTATACTAATTTACTACTACCCTATCTACCTGCTAATATAACCCTTCTTACAGTTATAGCGGCCTATCGTCGACTAAGCGCTACTTAGCCTTACGACGAGGTATTAAATAGGCCTACGGAGCACCTTTGTTAAGCTACTCTTGTATATAAATGTCTATTACTAATTAAGCTATTTCCGAGTAGTACATTACCTACTATAGTAAGGCTTCGTATTGCTATTCGTCGTTAAGCTTCGAAGCCTAACTATTATAGAAGCGGAAGAAGGTCTATATAAGCCCTTCTTATATAGAATAGAAGTATTCCTTTACTATACGGAGCTTGTAAATACTAGGACTCTTATTAAGGTCGACAAGCTATCTAGTAGGTCGATAGTCGTTATCGTTAAGAATTAGCTTGCTATTATACTAGTTTAGATAGACTAGGTTGCTATTAGGTCCTTAAAAGCGACTAATATAGAGCCTATAGCGCTAAGCAGTTAGATAGCTCGTTTTATCGATATAGAAGCGCTAAATATACTTATAAGGAAGATAGTAGCTATACTAGAAGTAGTAGAAGTATTTAGTGTAAGCGGTGTCGTCTATAGTAGGTAGACATATCCGCTAGATAGGCTTGCTGTTGTTACGGTCCTTATAAGCCTATATAAGCTTATCGGCTATCTTCTTCTATATAGAAAGCGGTAGATTCTTAAAGGATAAGTAGGATTCCTCCTTCTAAAGCGGAAGCTAGCCCTAGCAGTCGATTTAGCTATTTTAAAGCGCGCGCTCGTATATATAGTTGTCTAGCTATACTAGGTGCATTACTAAGCCTAATAATAGTTAGCATAGGCCTTGTTATTAGTAGAAACAATATAGAATAAACATAGTCGAGAAATGTAGATAGCTTAGCGGGAGTACCCGAAAGCCGGCCTAGGGTTTACGGCCGTTTTAAAGAATATAGGGGTAGGCTTCTTTTATATAAGATTTCGATAGTACTATAAGAATAGGACGAATACGCACCTCGCAAGCTCTATTAGCGTATTTAACGCTTGTCTCGGCGCTTTAAGTATACGTAATAGCCCTTAAGTAGTAACGTTGTCCGAATCGCTATTAAAAGCGGGTCTCTAAGCCGTAACTAAGTCGCCTATCGATCGCTCTATAAAGCCGGCTAGTTGTTACGGAGATATTCTAGCTTCTTCTTCGCCTTCTCGAGCTTAGTAGCCGCTCGTTTAATAAAGTAATAGCACTCGTCTTAGTCTCTAGCAATAAATATAGCATTAGATATAGCCTTAAGCGCTAGTAGATACTTCTTAAACCGCCGTTCGAAGGTCTTTATAACGTGCCGCTAGTAAACTTGAAGCCGCTGTTTAATATAACAGTCGCTAAGGGCTTGTTAGATAGTACGTTACTTACTCGCAGAGTCGTCTATAATAGACTAAAGCGGTATCTAGTTAGACTGTTCTATATAGAGGTTATCGGAAGCCTTGCTTACGTATATAGGCTATCTAAAGTAGTAGGTTAAGCTATTGCTATTATAAGAGTTTAATTTGACTTAGAAGTTAGTTTTAGCTATAGAACGGAGCGTTCTTATAGCCTTCTTAATAAGGTGCGCCTACTTATAAGATAGAAGCATATAACTAGCCGGAAGCTACTCGAGATACTAATTACGGACGTATATAGTAAATAGTAGCTAAAGAGGTTTGTTTATACTGAATATAGAATCTAGCAAGAACAAGCTACTATAGTTGCGAAGAAGCTATAGTTGCTAGTTAGAGGCCTAAACAAGGCTAGATTAATAGGTGCCCTTCTTATCGCCTACTAAATAGATTGCCTCCGCCTAACTAGTTAGATTATAGCTATATAGGCCGAATTTAGCATTCAAGTATTCTAGGGCCTATTATAACTGTCGTTAAATCGACTCGCTAGCGCTAGACCTACGTTTGTCGCTTATTCGAGTAATAGCGGCTTTATTAGCATTGCGGACTCGATTACGTATAATTCTTATAGTACCTGCGTCTCGCTAGACTGTCGCTTGTTTAGGCCTTCTTATTTCGTTTACTAACTCGGAAACGGTAGAAGAACCTAGAAATAGGTTAATATAAGCCGCTAAGAGCTATAGACTATACTTACCTACTCGAAATTCGAGTATTTCCTTCTAAATAGCCTTTATACTATTATTAACCTATATTCTATCGATAAACTCGAGAGCATACGAACAGTAATAGTTTAGCGGTAGTAGAATAACCCGCGAGGGCCTTAGCACCGTTACATTAGTAGGTAAGTCTACTAGTATTATATTATCGAGAAATACGCCTAAATTACTATTTTAATCCTTCTCGTAGAACTCGATAATAGTTAATTTCGTAGGGTAATCGTGCGCCTTCTAAGCGATACGCTTCCGCCGTCGACTACTCGCTCTACTACTACCGCCGCCGCTACTACTATTACTACTCCTATCGATTTCCGCTCGCTAATAGTCTATAAACCGTTTATAAAGGCGACACTCGAACTTTACTCTATAAAATAGCCGCTTTACTAGATCTATAGATAGCTTTACTAGTCGACTCTTAAAAAGCTAAATATTAGTAGTAAAGGCTCGATATTCGTCGTATTTAAAACTACTTATTTATACGCCTAACTACTTACGGATAATATAGCTAGTTAGAAGGCGGATATTATTTACTTCTAGACGGTATTTACGGTTATAAGGGTAGAAGAATGTCTGCCTTTACTAATATATATTTAGTAGAAACGGGCTTTTAAACTGCGATAATAATAATACCTTAGCGATTATCTACTTTACGACGAGACGACGTACTAGCTACTTATACTCTAGCTTACTAAGCAACGCGTTTACCTCTTCCGGCGATAAATAGTTAGTATATATAGCGATAGTAAGGTTAAAACAAGCGCGATACGTAACCGCGAAGAAGAGGTAGAATAGGTCGATAAATAAGAGGTAGAAATAGCCGCTATATAAGGTCTAGTTTAGCTTTATTATAAGCAGGCCTATACTATGCGATTATAAGGCTTCAAATTGGCTCGAAATTAGACCTCTTAGCGGTCCATGTGTGGCCTACAAACAACTATAGAAGTGGACAAGCCGCCGCTGCAAACCTAGCCGCCGTAGCGGTTCACCACCCTCGCATTCTTGGTCAGTATACATAGACCTCGTGTGCTCTCGACCGTAGCGCAACCAGATTACTTTCTTTTGGCATCGAAAGCGTTCCAGCGATCACAACCAATAGGCCATCGTAGTCGCCAAGCGGGTCTCATTGAAGTGCGAACGCTGTTGGCAATCTCCTCACGAGCCATCAAAGAAGGCATGAAGACGATTGATGTGAGACGATGGGAATCGAAGGTCAGATTCCAGCCTTTGGGTCATTGAGAATGGCGAGCGATCTAAGCTCAATTGTCCTGCTAGATCTGCTGAGTCAAGTCACCTCTCTTCTCCGGTGTGCCAATCATACCGCATCTAGCAGGTCACTTCCTCGCAATAACCTGCATACTTCCTAGCACGCAGCGAAGATCGTGTGCCGTTCAGTGCCCAAAAGCATGCCTTCAAGCTCTGGAATGATTCCGGCTCTATACTGCAGCATCCTGCAGGCCCCAAACGGCTTCGGAGACCATCTCCTTCAAATTGCGGTCCTGCGCCCACCATAATTCCACGTCGCCAACAATGTGCGACTCTCCGCGAAACTTGGTAATGTAAGCAAAAGTCTGACCTTTCCGTGCCTTGCTCCTAGCTCGGCAGACTTCCATTTTGTCCCACCACTTGTATTCGTTCCAAGTCTGGCCAAGTCTCTTGTGAACCGTCATGACTACGACCGGAGTATCTTCGAGGCAACAAATATCCATCTCCGCTGAGTCTTTCATGTACTGCAGACTCAATCCAGCTATGCAGCCTCGAGCAACCCATGGATTAAGTTCGATGTCTTCGGGACCAAGCAATGATCCATGCTCTTCCAAATCCTCTCCTTCGGAACTTTCATTCTCACTGTTCGAGTCCACCTCATTAAACGTCGACGTGTTCTCCTCACGCTTGAACCAGAGTTTTTCTTGAAGGTATGGAGACTTCAGGTTTCTATCGAAAATCTCCTTGAACATCTTGTTGACTCGTCTGGCGTGGGCTAGAGTAGGAGCATCATCCACACCGAGCAGAATCATCTCAGCCAGCTCAGCAATGCCGAACACCTATTGCCATGTCAGCACTGACAGCATCTTGCGGAATCGGAGACATTGACCTTCGCAGCCGCAACGCGGGGTGACTCGTTCTCGTCCTGAGCCAGTGCCATCGCCGTGAAGTGTCGTGATTTTAAGTGGTGTTTTCGTTGGTGTAAGAAGGAAATAAGAGAGGGAGCGGGCATCGGAAACTTGTACTTGCTCAAGTGAGCTTTGCACGATTGTCGCATGAGGAGAAGAAAGTGTTGCCTAATGTGAGGTTTCGTGCGAATTTCAATGATCAAAATGAGTTTCGGTGGCTGACGAAGGAGAAAGATATGCAGGTGCAGTTGTCTGCTAGGGAACGACGAGTGATGCCACTCAGCCCTACATTTTTGCCACGGCCAAGCGCAAATCGTCGATAAGGCGCTGCAATGTGCCCTCTGCATGGCTGATTCGAGCAGTGTGATCTTCATCTTCCGGAAGTAGTGTAAGGCGTATCAAACCGTCGTGATTGCCAAAGCCCTTGAATAGCATGGAGCGCCAGGTCCGACTCATTTCATCGCAAGAAAACGCGTTGCGGTGAAGAACGATCGTGTGATCTCGGCAATGGCCCTTGCCGCGATCCACGAATTGGAGAAATCGGCCTTTCGAAACGTCAATTGGCTTCTTGAAAAGAGAGCTGAAGGTTGTATTTGGTGGCGCTGGAGGAAGCGGAGGTGCATTGGGGTGATGCCCATAGTAGTCGTCAATGACATGGATTTGGCGACGAGCATGTCCAAGCTCATTTGGCTTGGTGCCTTCGTCATCCTTGGCCTCGAACCATAACTTCTCTTGCAGATGCTTCGAGGTTGCGATCGTAGCCTGAAACATTCGATTGACTCGCTGAGCGAGCAAAAGGGCTTGGAGGTCATCGACGCCGAGCAAGATCATTTCGAGCAGCTCAGCGGTGTGTAATGTCTTGTGACATGCTTCGTAGCTGGCGGTGCTCTCATCAGCGTTGACACCTGGTGACGCGGCCGCGATAGTGGACTGGGAACAAGGTCAGTAGGGTATCAGCAATGTCGCTTGACTCGGCGCCATACCTTGCTCGGGTTTCCTGGTGGTTCCATTCTGTCTGCCGAGATGTGCGATGGCAGGTTGCGGAGTGTCGAGTGTGTCGCGATGATGGTTTGCATAAAGCTGAAAGTGGAAAGCGCGGCTTGGCACTATGCATGTGACGATGGATAAGGTCCGTGCTTGGCTCTCACTTTACCGCTTTTTGACCATGTGCGCGCCGGTTCAACATCTCACCCTCTCTTATTGCCCTTCTTACCCACCTTCTCCTTATACTCTCGAATCTCAGCTTCCGCCTGCTTCTCCTCCTTCCTGTCAAGGTCCTCTCTCTTCTCCTTATCTCTGACCTCCTTCCCTCTCTTCTCTGCCTCCTGTACCATTTCCTCACTGTACTTCCAAAGCTTCTTCTGCTGTTCCTCATCTATCACATCCTGTCTGCCAAACTCCCGCTCTTTGCACTCTTTGATCAGAAAACCACCTTCTTTGAACTCTTCCATGGCAGCATGTAAGAAGCTTTGCGCTCCCATTTCTGGAGATTTGAGGACTAGTAGCCAGAGAGGGTAGGTGAGGAGATAGATCAGTAGTCCGAGTAGAGACCCTCTTGAAAGCCATCGTCTTGTTCCTGGCGTTCTGCAGAATCCTGGATCTGCGAGCAGGACTTTGGCGTTCATAGGCACTTTGTCCGGACGTTGATACGAAGAGAGATGCTTCTGAAATGCAAGTGCAAAGCTCATCAGCGCAAGCTTACTTGTAGCGTATGCGTTCCCAGGCGAGAACTTCGTCGGACGTTGCTTCGAGGCCGCATTCTTCTTCTTACTCTTGCTTGCCTCTACAGGCTGAGTCATATGCAGCAAATCCCCTCCGACCCAGCTTCCGCACATTCCAAATATGACTCTCACATCTCTGTCCGGAGGCTGGGCTCTCAACGCCGGGCTCAAGATACTGAGCAGATGAAAATTGGCCAAGTAGTTAACCATCCAGTTCACCTCCACGCCCTCTTTTGTGCTTGCCATCTTGCTCCCTGCTGGCGTTATTGTGTTCGCGCACAGAATGACCATATCTAATCTCCTCGGTGGAGCATTATCAATCCATTTCGTCGCGAAGGTTCGGATGCTGTGTAGGGATGCAAGATCGACTTGCTCGGCCGTGATGAGCTGGTTATTCGTTTCGTGCCTCATGTCCTCGATGTAATCGACGATGAATGGGTCTGAGAGCGAGTGTTGGGTCAGAAGAACAATTTGCGCGCCACGAGTTGCCAGAGCGCGGACAGTGGCTTCGCCTACACCGGATGTGCCACCCTGGTACGCATAAAAGTGATTAGCCTAAGACTGTCACGAAAGCCGTGGAGAGATAAGCCTACAGTCACTATCACGACCTTCCCATGCATATTCCTCTCGGCTAGCGTCTTCGCTCCCTGAAAATAGGTCTTCACCAGCCAGAACAGGAAGAGCCATGGTAAAGTCTTGAGGAGAGGCCAGAGGTATGGAACAGAGTCAATGCCATCGAAGAGCGCCTGCGCTGCGATGTAGATGGCCATTGTAGAGTTTGCGGCCCGGGCGGGCGAGGGTATCGGATTGGTGTTGTTGTGAAAGGGAAAGAGAAACGAAGCTTGAGATGTGAAAGTTGATGAGCTACGTTCAAGGACTGCGTACTCGGCTTATCGATAAGAACATCAGGAACAGTTCTGTGACATTCTTTCCGCGAATAATTACTGGTGTATGGGACTATTGAAAATGCTGTGGAGATGACATATTAATGCTGCATTCGCTAGCTGGGAAATCGTGGTATCTACTGAGAAAAGAATCATCTGTGCAGCTCCATGGCAAAATTATCCCATTCGCATCACAGCCTCGCTGCCTCCCCTCCAATCTTCTTCGTGCAAAAAGCACTAAAGTACTCGTTCAGGGCATCCACAGTCCCACTGCCTTCTATAAGCTTCACGACGCAGCCCACATATCCATCCGGCCTCACAACCACAACTCCACCCTCGTCCTCACTTAGACCCATCTTAGCATGCGCAGCAGCCTGAGCTTCAGGAACGCGCTGATCCCAGACATCATCCGCATAGACATGATCTGTGTACCTCGCCAGCACCTCAGGGAGCAGATCTCTGATCTCGATTTCTGGGCGATGCGCGTTGAAGATTGTGTTGATTGTGAAGAACCAGGAGTGAGGATTGTGTCGTTCGTGGTAGTCAACATTATCGATGTCGGAGCGTTGGTAGGCAGAGTAAAACGAACCCTTCTTCTTCAGGTTTGAGGCGAAATCAGAGATGGCTTGTTTGGTTGTAGATGGTTTGCCGCCAAAGAGGTATATCCGGTATGAACCATTAAGAGGAATTTCTTGTTCGAGGTGGACCACATTGGCGTCAACGACCCTTGTCACAGTAGCTGGAGTGAGAATGCGGCCAGTACGGAGCTTTGTTCCCTGGTTCTTTTCTGAGAGGAAGAGCGGCGATTTCGCAGAATGTGACTCTGACCAGTTGAAGATGTTCTCGAGATATGCAACACCGTAGCCTGATGTGAATTCGCATGACTCTTTAAAGGTGGCGATGAAAGGATTTTCTTCGTTGTCGCTGCTGCCTGCGTTCTGATTTGAGGCGGAGGAGCGCTCGCTGGCAGAAGGTTGCCGGGAAGAGAACAGTTTCGCGTACTTGGCATCGAAATTGAGGAGATTCTCTGCAACGTATTTGCGTTCACTTTCGTAAGATGTGAGAATTGAGCGATCAGCGAAGCCAGATTCGACGTGGTGAATTTTCCAGGCTAGATTTTGTGCGTCAAGGAATGCAGTGTTCATGCCTTGACCGGCCTTGGGAGAATGAGTATGGCAGCAATCGCCACCCATGAATACGCGCTGATCCAAAGTATATCGGTCTGCGATGCCTTGGCCAATGGGGTAGACTGAGTACCATTCTACGCGATCCCACTCGATGTAGTATGGCTTGAGGATCTTCTTAGCATGTTCCTGGACTTCCTCTGTTGTGGCCTGTTTTCGTGGGTTCCAATCCGGGTCTGTGGATGATGCGATCTGGATATACAGACGAACCATGTTGTTCTCGCGTGGAATAACCATGATGGATCCGGCGTCTGAGTGGATTGTGCATTTCATCTAATCATTGTCAGCAGTTTCACATATCGCAGCTTCCAGGTTTCATACCTTGATATCTGGAAAATCCGTCCTCACGACACCATCCATGACACCCCAGACATACGCGATCGGATCCTTGTGAGTGATGCCCACTCCGAGCTGTTCTCTCACAAAACTTCTTGCACCTTCGCCAGAGAACAGGTACTTCGCTCTGACGGTCTCCTGCTCATCGCCATCAACATGCGCGATGCTGACCTCTACAGGGTATGTCGGGTCCTTTCCATCGTTCTTGAAGCCGGTGATCCTCCACGGCCGTTGTATCCTTGTATTATGCTTCTCAATATCCTTGATGAAGACTCTCTCAATCAACCCCTGATGTAAAAGCGTTGTAAATGGATATCTCGCATCAATGAACTTTGGACATGATGCCCAGGTTCCTGTTCTGTGAATGCCCTTGCCGCCATCTTGAGGATCCCAGAATGCGACTTCGTAAACCTTCGCGGGCTCATTCGCCATGATATCGCGCTTCAAGCCCATATTCCGTAACAGATCGAGCGATCGCGGCTGAATGCCATCAGCGCGTCCGGTCAAGGTCGGCTCGGGTCGCATGTCGATGTGTTTGATCTTGTAGCCCCATCTTGCGAGACAGGTGCTGAGGAGCAGGCCCACAGGCCCAGCGCCGACTATGACGATATCGTAATTCTCGATAGGCATCGTGTAGGCTTTCTGAGGAAGTGTTCTATTCGGAGAAGTATTGGGTATATTGCCGACAGTTTGCGATCGAGTACTAAATGTGATAAATGGATGGTAGACAGTACCAACAGCCTAGCGACCGATACGCTTGCATCTAGCCAGAGGAGAGATAGTGAAGATGGTATTGACGAGGAACTCGAAAAGAGAGGGTATGAAGGGGGGAGAGGACCTACCTTTTGAATCAGCCATGATGATTTCTGGAGCTGTCCACGCTCGAGGACGGCTAATAGAGTCGGAGGCTGCTGTTGCTGCAAGAATACTTCCCTTGTATCGATGCCGTGCTGCGAAACTCCCCGCTAAAGTGTCATCCGTGAAAGCTTGCCGGCCGGCCGGTCAGCCTCCCAGCCACATGACTTGCACTTGCACGCTGTCGAATTCCGTCCACATCTTCCGCAAGTGCTTCATCGACATTCGCCCGAAATTGTTTCTATATCGCAGGCGTTGCATTGGCTAGGCTGAAAGGCCGATCCGCTGTCACTCCGCTTGTGGAGTTCCTGGATAAATTTTGCGCGCTTTGCTTTCCCGGATGAAAAGAACGGATTGCTGCCCGTGGACATATATGACGGATGCGCTTGAAGAGCGAGAATCGGGGCTTCTGTCCCGTGAAGTTTGCACAAAATGACATGCTATCGCGAAGGTCTTGCCTGAATTCAAATAATTTCGGACGCAAGTCGAGTCTGCTGAACATAGAAGGGAACACCTGGCTTCGAAGCCTGTCAAGTTTCTTTACAGATTCCATCTAAACCAACTTTGATATCTACACCACGACTCCAAATCAGGATCGAAGACTTCCTCCAAGCGCCTCTTGTGTGAAAGCACTCTTGTAACCGTCTCGACGTTGTAGTAAAGCTGGCATCAGTGTCGAAGCATCCCGAGATAGACTGTTTGCTCCTGTCCTGAGTGTGCAAAGAAGCTGGAAATCACTCCAATGGTTAGGCTATGGCAGAGACGTTTCGGACGATTGTTGGATGCAGGTTGCCCATCAGCAATTGGAGTTACTGCTGCAGTACTTCGGCCTGTGCCCTAGCTTTGATGCGGGCGTCTTGCTCACTGTTTCTGCGCTTGCGAATAAGCCACATATCGTAGGCTTGTGAAGCGGCTTGATTCATAGCTTCTGAGATCTTGTTCGCTTCTTTAATTGACCGAGGATGCCAGACCTTAACATCTTCGTACTTCATCAAAAAGAAGACAATAGCGCTGGCGTCGGCGGGCCCGAGGGGGACGGGACTCTTGCTGGTGATGTCGCAGTGATATTGAAAGTCGATCCCAGCGCCATTCTTCACTGAGCTCGATGCGCGTATGATCCAGCGATGAAGATCCCTGTGAATGCGTATTTTGCTTTGCAGTAGCTGCGGCAAGTAGTCCAATTTGATGAGGATCGAACGTTCGGGTCTCCTCGCGGCGGCACTTCGAGAGAGTTGCGCCAATAGATGTGCAGAGCACTTGTTCAGAAATGCTACAACATGGGCGAAGTCGAAGTTCCGAACGGGGGCAATCACTCTGCGCGAGCGTGCCAAGACGGTTTCAAACATTTCTGCTCGTACGGACTGGTTTGCGAGGGCCAGCGGCGAAAGTGTGGTGAGATACGGTCTTTTGCAGCGTACGAGAAGTGGTGGATTGTTTTCGGCGTCTTCAAGATAGATCATGTCTCGCAGCTCTCTTGGTAAATCACAGAATCCGCTCCAAACCAGTGGGGATGGGGATGCCATCGACGTAGCCACCAATGACTTTGCATTACAACTTGCCATCTCCAGTCGCGCTCGTTTGGCCAAGGGCCCGTCTGAGTCCGGTTCGATGTCTTTGGTCAGGGTCGTCTGGCACATTTCTAGTGGAGTGACGGCTTGATCGGTCTGGCCCTTGACCAGTACAGACGGCAGAATTAGGACGGTGATTCCTCAAGGACTTGGAAACGGATTGGAAACTTTCATTAGCACGCTGCGACCAATCGATGCCGGCTGGGTAAGCGCAGCTTTGTGTGGATGGTTGAGCCAAGAGAACCTCTTTCTTCACGCCTGCTTCGTGGCATTTGCCCCCTCTTCAGGCCAATAGGTACGATTCGTAACACTGGAAGGGCATCAATGCGAACATCTGGGACATGGTGAGCAGCTGGCTCGGACCGCCGGAGAATACGAGAGAACAGGCCAGTGCCAGATGATGATTGCGCTGTTCGAGGTCGACTACAACAACAATCGGACTCCAGCAAGAGTCAGTCAAGTTATTCTTCGTAGGGTGATGCAGTCCGAACTTCTCTCCTCCCCTTCTCTTGTGTTGCAGCGGGACAGCCGCAACTCAATCTTGGGATCCCTGCGCAGATCTCGAAGGTCTGATGGCGCGTGCTCCCATCACCGCAACCTTGAAGTCTTTCACGCGCATAGAATCGATGTAGGTGCCATTGACCATTCATCTACATACGTCCAGCCTGAGGCAATGAAGTCAGCGTCAAGGGCCAGAGCAGTGGCTGATGGCTTCATTTGTTCCCAATGTCTGGTCAAGGCTAGGGGAAGTGGATTTCCTTTTCTGAATGCACTTTCACGCCGCAAGCAATCCACATTGACACGAGGTCGATTTCGATTCGTAGCGCAGAACTTCAATGGGTCGTGTAAGCAGCGACGAAGTCTTCTCACAAGAGGTGGCACCGCACCGACGACACTCGAAGCACACCAACGCGAAGTCGACCAAATATCAGAGCGAGTACGAGGGTTCTATGAGCGGAAAGAGAAGTTTAGGATATATCATGGAAGCACAAACAGCACTAGAAAGTCAGCGATGGGCAAAGACCCCAATACGGTTGTGGATACGAGCAGGCTGAACCATGTTGTGTCTGTGGATGTCGACCGGAGAACAGCATTAGTCGAGCCTAACGTGCCGATGGACAGACTGGTGGAGGAGACGTTGAAGTATGGTCTTGTACCTCCAGTCGTCATGGAGTTTCCTGGCATCACAGTTGGAGGAGGATATGCTGGTACTGCCGGCGAGAGCTCAAGCTTCAAACATGGCTTCTTTGATCGAACGCTGAACAAAGTTGAGATCGTGCTGGCTGACGGAGACGTGGTCACGGCTTCAGAGGCGCGGCATGCAGACTTGTTCAGAGGCGCTGCTGGCGCTGTAGGGACTCTTGGCGTGATAACTATGGCTGAGATACAGCTCGTCAAGGCGACGAGGTTTGTCGAAGCCACTTACCACCCTGTCAATAGTATGAAGGATGCTATAGTCAAGCTTCAGGATTTTACATTTCGACCAGAGGACTTTGATTACATTGATGGCATCATGTATTCGCAGACAAGTGGGGCCATTGTCACAGGACGAATGACTGATACACCCTCTACTGGCATGGAAATACGACGATTCAGCAACGCTAAAGATCCTTGGTTCTACCTCTACGTCAAGGACAAGATCTCGACCACAACTCAGCCGACCTCAGATGCTATACCCCTCCCAGACTATCTTTGTAAGTGTGCTTCTTCGCATGTACCCTTCTTGCTCAAGCACTTTGCTGATCAGTCGTTCCGATTGCAGTCCGCTACGATCGTGGTGGATTCTGGGTAGGTCAAGCGCCTTTTGACTACTTCAGGTTCCCTTTCAACAACTGGTCTAGAAGCTGGCTAGACGACTTCCTGCACACGCGCATGCTTTACAATGCCTTACACGCATCGGGTCGAAGCGAGCAAATGATTATTCAGGACCTCGCTCTACCTTATGACACCGCCGCAGAGTTCGTCACTCGCATGGACAAGCTGACAGGAATCTGGCCATTATGGCTTTGTCCGCTCAAGCAGAGCCTTCCCCCAACCATGCATCCTCATTACGAAGCATGGGAAGCAGATGGCAAGACGCTCAAGCCAATGCTCAACATCGGCCTCTGGGGCAAAGCTCCACCCACTCATGAAGGCTTCGTAAATGTAAATCGAAGCATTGAAGCTACATTGCAGGAGCTGCGAGGTATGAAGTGGCTATATGCCCAGACATACTCTCCCGAGGACGAGTTCTGGAAAGACTTTGATCGCTCCTGGTATGAGTCGCTGCGAAAGAAGTACCATGCCACGAATCTGCCAAGCGTGTGGGAGAAAGTTCATGTGGATCTTCAGGCGGATAGGAAGGCGAAGGGGTCTGCTGGTCTGCTAAAGAAGCTGAAGAATGTATGGCCGGTCCCGGGGATTGTGGGCTTGAGGAGGAGCATCCAGAGCAAAGATTACGTTGAAGCTAGAAATCCAGCCTGGAAGGATTGGGTATCTTCATCAGATGCGTGACGTTCCTTGATCAGGCGCGAGTGTAGTCGGCCGTGACAATGACACAAGGGCCTTTCCGATTTACATCCTGGTCCGACTGGGCGAGTCTGGCACTTCGTTATGGTCGAGTTGTTAGGAGCGCGTAGCAAGTGCATCATATCCAACATCACAAATCGAAAGTAGGCGCGCCTTCCATGTGAAGCAGGCACGGGCCTCAGTGCAGCCAATTCAACGGCCACTCCGCGGCGACTCCAGTATTGAACACAGAACTTCATGAAATCGAAATAACAACACCACAGCAAGCCAAAATGCAGCGGGCAATCATGCCGGCGCCGCCAACGACTTGGATGCCACCGTCTCGCCGGCCCACATTCAGCAATGCCGTCCCAGGCCCACTTCTTCCACGTACGATAAATTCTCCAACATGCAAAAGATACCTCCAACACCAATATAACAAAATGTATGTCCACCTCCTAATAATCGCCATTGTCTTCGCTAACACCGCTTCGCAGCGCGAACGTCCCCGGCGCACTAGTCCATTACCGTCGTCCGCTCTTCAAAGTCCTGCAGTACAACGACAGCTGCCTCCTAAAACGCATTCTCCTCCACATTCAAGACGTCCGCACCCTACTCCGCTGCATGCGCGTCTGCAGGATCTTCAAAGCCGTAACCAGTTCAGATCATCTGCAGCGCGCACTCTGGTACAGCCCAACACCACCTCATGAAGCTGGAATTCACTTTCTGCTTCACCCATCCGACCTCGACCCACTCATCACCTGGCTGCGAAACGAGCTCGACCTCTTCATTCAACCTTACTCATCGTCGACCAATTCATACACGGTCCTGTACTATCCGACCGGAGACGCCTCACATCGGTCCAAATTTAGTCAAACTTGGGCCCAGCAGCTACACAACTTCTATCCTCCTTCTTGGAGACGCATGCGCGTGATGAGAGGTGCTGAGAGAAACGTTCAGTGGAAGGTGGCCATGCATTATCGAGGGTACTTCTGGTATGCGTACCTGGGAGAGAGGCCTGAGCCTCCATTATTCGACGAGATTATGAAGCTGGTCTTGGTTCTGGCGAGAAGGTCTGGAATTCCATGCTAAGAAAGGACACTGGCGCGGTGAGGATGCTGCTCAGATGAGCGGGTGGCGTAGAAACGGACTTAATTGCATTAGAGCTACCACGGGCCCCAAAGTACTTTGCCCAAGTGCATTTAGCGGTGCTGGCGAGAAAGACTTGACACCATCCGTGACATGAATATTTAAACACCAGCATTACACCTCTCTCGCCCCTCACCCATTCTTATTTCCCGTCTCCTCAAATTCAAAGCCTTCCCTCTTCCCTCTTCCCTCATACCCATAACGTCTCTCCACCTTGTGACATGACCATACAAACCAACATTACACCTTCCTCACCTTCAACCTTCCCTTCCCCTCCTCGCCCTCACTCTCCTCAATCTCAAAACACGCCCCAATGCAGTCTTAGAAAGAAGGGGTTGGTGGGAGGATTGAGTCCGAGGAGGAGCGTTGGCAGATGATGATGTTGGGGAGGATGATGGCAGCGTCGTAGATTTGGAGGGAGAGGGAGAGGGAGAGGATTTATGTGACCACAGTGTAGTCGTCCGGTTATGTGGTATCGTGTTTCGAGACTCGTCCTGTGAGAGACCACATTAAAATACCCTGGTCTTGAGTCATCCCACATGATGCGCTGGTAGCATCTCAGTTGTACAGTCAAATGCGAATTGGCTCAGGAGGTAGAGGCGCTGACTTGGTGAAATAGTACGAGAGATATGGCTACCTGTTGTAGCGACTTACATACACTCCTACCCGCGATGCTTGCCTTCTGCACCTACTCCGGGACGCGGTTATAGCCATGATCATGATATCCAATGCTCGTCCAATCGTATGCACACCAATACAAGCTCTCTTGCAAAGTGGATCTAAGGTCCCTGAATCTTATTATCGCCTGTCGCTTGCTGGTATGAAGGTGGTGGAGCGTCATCGCTCGGTCCGGCCTCTGCCTGAATTGGAGCAGGTTGCGGCTGGGGTTGTGGTTGTGGGAACTGGGCGTTTGGTGCCGCTGCTGAGCTGGCAGTGCCATAGTTTCGTGGTTGACCGCCGCGTGGTGGCTTCGGCGCGTATCGTGGTGCGTCGGTCTGGACGTAGTAATACGTTATGGTGCCTCGCTCGGCATCGTGCTGTGCGACTTGCTCGTACGTTGGATCTGGTGTGATGGCGATGATATACCAGCTGTGATTTGGCATTAGCATATGCTGTGAATCATGCCGATGGTGACTACTCACGCATGCAGGAGGCCTGGTAGATACGCCAAACAGCACAGGGCGATGTTGATCATACCGTCGGCGCTGCAGATGCCTCTCTTCACCCTACTGTCGTCAGTCTCAAGATCGTTCTGCAAATAAGTAAAGAACAGAGTAACTCACCACACAGCCAGTGGAGGGAAGAGGATGGCGATGATGCCCAGGAATACGTCGGAGCCGCACATCTTGACTGCTGCGATAGTTTTTGCTTGTTCTGTGGTGCCCAAGAATACGTTGTAGGCGTATCGAAGAGGAGTGTGTTCACTCCAAGGAGGCGCGAATGTTGCCGCCTTGTTGCTCTCGTGACTGCAATGACGATCGAGTGCTGAGCCACACTCCCGGCGCCACCGCGCACTTGCTGCATGCAAGGACCCGCGTCCATCAATTTTGCATCAAACGAACTTCACGTCGTCAAAGCCAAGCAAAACCTCAGCCATGACATCCACCACTCCTTCACGGTAACAATGCAAGCAGACAGGCGCCGAATTAACGCGCCTGCTGGAGGCACAGCACCTCCGGTATTCATTACACCCAAGGACTCTCAGATCCAGCGGCCGAGGCGCACGCGAAAGCCAGACGAACACCGCAAAATCTTTCTTCGGACTGGCGTGGTGCCATCGGCAAGCGGTAGTGCATACTATGAGATCTCACCACATCCACCGACAGAGGCAAAGCAATTCTTGACACCAGACGCATCGAATCTGAAAATTACCTGCACAGTTCATGGACCCAGACCACTTCCCAGAAATGCAGCATTTAGCCCGAATTTGCTCTTGACCACTCATGTCAAGTTCGCGCCTTTTGCAACGCGGCAGCGAAGAGGGTACGTGCGGGACTCTTCGGAACGAGATCTCGGCGTGCATCTTGAGACTGCTCTGAGAGGCGTCATCATTGGTGACCGCTGGCCGAAGAGCGGTTGCGAGGTCGTCATTACTGTGCTCGAAGGCGAGGAAGATGGTTTCTGGGCTGAGCCTTCGCAGGGCGGCAAGACTGGCGGCTGGGGCATGATGAGTGTGCTCGCTGGTTGCATCACGGTGGCGAGTGCGGCTCTGGCAGATGCTGGCATTGACTGTGTGGATTTGGTATCTGGAGGGGTCGCTGCACTGGTCAACTCCAATGGTGGCCATGAATACATCCTGGATCCTTCGCCTCCCGAGCAGGACATTAAGGCCGCTTGTGTGGTAGGCTACCTCCAGAGCAGGGATGAGATCACCGAAATGTGGATGAAAGGCGAGGCTGCTGCCGAGGCTGAGACGTTGATTGACCATGCTGTGAAAGCATCGGTCATGACCAGGACTGTGCTGGCAGATGCTGTGAAGGAAGCGATAGAGCTCAAGTTGAGCAAGCTTCCCGAGACTGCCAATGGAGCACCGCCAGCCGCTAAAGGTAAGGGCAAGGATGTGATCATGACTGGATGAAAGATGCTTGGACGCACCTTTAGCTGTTCCTGTCTAAGCTTGGCCAAGGAATCACTGCTGTCTCGACATGGTCCATCAGCATTGCAGGTACGTCCTTCATGTCTCCTTTCTCTCAGCTTGACATGATTAGCATCAGTTTCATGCACCACTCATATACCTCCGGGTGTTGATGAGGAACAAACTACAACACAATATGATCTTGAGCTAGCGCACCCTTTCATAACGACTGATGGTATCGAATGATACTCACTGATTTATCCAGCAGGGACGCACTGCTGCGAGGACTGCTCGGGTTACACAATCACATTCGCGTACTTTCGCCGGCGGAGCTTGAGTGCGCCGACATGATAAATTCTTCAAGGTGTTCACTCTTGACTTAGGTCGAGGCCACAAGACCTACAGGCTTGGTACGAGTATACCACAGGCTGGCCGTGGCAGGGTGTACGCTGCACCTATACTGTTTTCCGGATAGATGGTGCAGACATTGAGTACTATCTCGTCATTCGGGAGGACATTCATCATGGTAGAATGGTTGAACCTGCAGCTCGTGTCCTTTAGAGCAAGATATCTGGAGAAGCCTTTCAGGAATCCACAGCAGTGTCATACCTGCAGAGCGAAAATTGTACTCAGAGGACACATTTTCCTCCTCTTCCTCGGACCGTCTACGATGGACATTACATACTGTCCTATAAGTCAGTCGACGAAGCTAGACTGCAGGATTGCAATCACTTTATCAGTCCTGCAGCCCTTTCACTGGACACTCCTTCATGCGTACGAAAGCTTTGGGTCTAATGTTTGAGCCACATTTCTTGTTTCAATTGTCGCGGCGACCCAGCAGAAGCTTGATATGAGAGCACGCGTCATATTTCAAATGTTTGTGCCAGAGTATATCACATAACCATCACAATCAATAAATTTGTGCGAGAGTCGAAGACGAGCGACATGGCAGCAAAAATATTCATTGGTCGCGAAAACACACTAGTCCCCAAACAGCCACGATACACTCACACTTTCGCGAAGCGGGAGTAATCCCGTATCGCCACATCTCAATTAACTTCCTTGAAAGTTGAAAGCACCACATCAACCCATCAAACCTCAGTATCCATCCATCCATCCATCACACATCGCAAATTCAAATCCAAAATCCCAACATGGATCCCGAAAAGCAACCCCTCCTCCCCCAACCACCAAGCAGGACCGAGCCCGAACCCACACCTTCCCTCCTCGACCTCCGAAAAACCGCCCTCGAAGCCCAACGCGCCTACATGCGCGCCTGGTCCCGCGCAACCTCAGGGAAGTGGCACAAACGCATCATGTTCTCCGTCACAGCCCTCTTACTCACAACCCTCCTATACGGCACAATAATCGTCGTATCCTCCGACTCGACTCCTGCAAGAAAAGTCCCTCTGGAAGCACACATCATGTCAAAATGCCCGGACGCAAAAGACTGTCTGCATGACTTGATTTTACCGACGATGCAACGCGTCGGGGACAAAGTAGATTTTCGGTTAAGTTATATTGGAAATGCGACGGAGAATGACGATGGGGTGGAGTGTAAACATGGACAGGAAGAGTGTTTGGGGAATATCATTGAACTTTGCGCTGCTGAGAAGTATCCGGATGCGAAAACTTGTACGTGGTTTTTTGTTTCGTTCATGTCACTCACTTGGCTTGCTTGCTTGCTGCTTTTCTTATTTGAGCTGTCGGACTTTTTTGCTAATGATGCATGGCTAGATCTCGGATTTACTATGTGTCTTACCAGAGAGTATGAACGGATTCCGGAACGGGCGTTGATCGAGGATTGTGCCTTGGAGCATGGTCTTGATATGGATCAGATACAGGCGTGTACGATCAGTAAAGATGGGGCACTATCCGTGGACCTTCTCAAGGCCTCGTTCAACCGCTCGTCGAGCGCCGGCGTCACGAAGAGTTGTACCGTACGATTGGACAACAAAATCCGCTGTATTCGGGATGGAGGAGAGTGGAAGGATTGTCCCGCTGGTCACAGCGTTGACGACCTCGTGAAAGATATTTTGAATCTTTCAAAAGCCTATTGAGAGGAGCAGTGCTTAACCGAATCCTGGCTTTTAAAATTCATGCCAGAGATTCATCCTAGGACCAAAAATTGCATATCGTCCGTCATGCCATTCATGCTCCTAATGATCATATCATCCGTTCCTCCACTTCCGAAAGGGCTCATATATCCGGCTCCACAATGCTCCTTCTATCGCCATGCAAAGAGGAATTCAGAGAGAAAAGGCGCTTGCTTGCTGGCTGCTTGCTGATGCCGATGTTGAAATCACTAATAAGTAGCCTTGTTGAGCGCCAAGAGCAGCTGCATTCCAGGATGTTCGAGTTAGGGTTGCTGACCGGTTCTTTTTCAGCCAGCTTATGATGGAGCACTTCTTCACCAAGGACCCCAGTTCATCCTTTGCGAACCACTAGAAGCGAGGACCTCCCAGCGACCCATCTTCTCCTGCGTGCAGAATGGGTGGCGAAGTGCCACTCCCAAGACGTACTCGATGAACTCACGGCTCAGCCCGACTTCGCCCTCGCTCGGGAACATGTTCACGCATCTGGTCTAGCTGAGTTCCCACGCAGCTGAGCGGTGATTGACTTGGGATATTTTGAAGAGTTGGCCGTGACGTCGTTAACGCTGTCCCAGATCTTCACGAGGTAACGTCGATGGGCGTGGTCATTCCAGTTTGATGGCGCTTTTGGCGCGTTCCGATGAGCTCTTTGGTCGGTAAGGTCGAGTGTTTGGGTAATGGCTTGGGTGGCGCGGCGGAAGAGTGATGGGTTGTTTCTGTCCATACTGGAGATGCCGGCCATAGCAGTGTGTTGATCCAAGAAAGCAGTCGTGGTGGTCTTGGCTCTGCCCAACTCTGGGCGAGTGGGAAATGTGGGTGCGACAGTCGATGCGACTTCGGTGTGTACGGCAGCTACGGTGGTAGCTGCGCGAAGGAGATGCGGTCTGTGGATACTCGCATCCGCAATCGAGTGCGACAGCGGCCTGTTGTCGCTGTTGTCAGAAGTTGAGATTGTGATAGTGGGTATGCTGGTGGGTGGCTCGAGCAAGGGAGTGCGTTCAGTGGGTGGATCTGGCCTTGCAACAAGGCCTTCTCCATCGCGAGCGACTTGCGGAAAGAAGTAGCTGGAGATCTTCCTGCTGAAATATGCCGGACGTGGCTGCTGGCGAGGGTCGGCCATGACTCGGACCTTGGGAAGTCTATCTGTACGTGCAGGGGAATTGTAGTGTGCAGTAACCTTGCCGAGTCCGCTGGTGGTTGATGTCGATGTTCGGATAAGTTCGCGGGTGGGAAGGCAAAGACATTGATTGCCGGAGCGAGCATGTGCTGTTGCAAACAAATTTGAAAGCGAGCCCATGTGACAGGCTCACAAGTGAAGGCAAAAAACTCGGCGGCTTACCTGGCTGCAGACCCTTATTCACCCATGATTGCGCTCTGTGCCCACGTGAATGCTGTACGAAATGAGAATTAGGGGCAGGATGGTGAAGCGTGGTTTGGAGTCAAGAAGTGATGTTGAGAGGAAAAGATCTGGATCTCGGCGACCCTTGCGATTGCTGAAACGCAGGTCAGGACGTCGTTCTGCAGGGAAGGAAGGGCTATCGGCATCGCCATCAAGCGGGGCGGGGTTTCATCACGGCGCAGGGCTAGTGGCTCCATTGATGTGGATATAGCTTGCAAGTTGCAGCTGGCGGAGGTGCTTGGCAACAGGGAATATTCTACAGCACAGCCCGCGAGACGAAGCGGTGGTGGGCATCACGTCCATGTGGACAGCACAGGTCGCGCTGGCGCTGGGTGCTGAGCGGACATTGGTAGCCACGCACACAACGGCAGCGGCATCGCGGGTCAATACCACCCACGCTTCTTCCACTGCACATTTCCATCCAGCTGTCTGCAGTCTGCACGAGCTCCCAAGTGGCTCGTCTCGCGCCCGCGCCCGCGCCCTCACCAAAGCTAAGCGTCGCTCTCCGGGGTGCGCCGCTGAGAGCTGTCGGAGTTGCAACCGGGCCCGGTATTTCATTGAATGATTGAAAATGCCTCCTTCACGTGCGGCCGCGCTGCAGTGCCGACGGGAAGCGCGCCTTGCATTATTGACCATACGATACCACTCGACTCCGAAGCAGCATCAACGATAAGCGATGCCATGCCTGATTATATTGGCTGTGTCTTGTCGAGCAAAGTGGCCAGCCACGCCAGCTTTGTCCAACAACAGCCTCTCTCAATAGAAAAGCTAAAGCTATCTCCTTTCATGCCCCGTCAGCTTTCGTGTTATCTGATGGTGCCACCAGATTGGATAGACAAGCTCCCAGGAATCCATGCACTCATTCTGGCCCCCAATGGAACCATGGCGGCTGCGAGGTCGTGTCATAGTAAAGCTGTGCGCAAGACCGCGAGCGATCGTTGCGTGCTCTGACCATATCACTGTCATCCGTGTTTTCCTTGTTGTCCCCTCTGTTGTCTCCATCATCTCACGTATCAGAGATCCAGCACAGCACCTGCCCTGAACGGATCGCCCGTTGCAGGGAAGATGCGCCGATCAGCCGTACTTCAGACACCCTTCTTGCCTCGCTACCATCTCAGCAGAATCCTCCAGGTTATGCGGACGTTGTCCTTGACGCTCGCGCTCGACGGAGGGCTGGGGGCTTGCATGGTGGATGAGGTGGTCGTTGAAAAAACCTGACTTCAGGATGTCTCGCGCAGTTGTACGCTGCTCCGCCCTGCCCTTACATACTGCGGAACGTGGTGACACTCAGACAGCGCGTGCGAGTGGCGCTCACCGCTATGCGAGTCGCGAATCAAAATCTCGTGAGATGCGCGCAAGTGGAGCTGTACCAATACAATCAAAAACCTAGGAGAAATCTGGTCTGGAAATACGCCGACAGCGGGTCTGAGCGTATGAAAACTTCTTGGCGTCATCTTCGAGAAACTTTGAAGCTTGCTGCAAGCAAATTCACATTAGAACGGGGCCTCGAAGACATCAACAAGGGGAATGCTGTGTCTGCATCGATATCTACTTCCCCTAGAGGCACTTCAAAATAGCTCAACTTGTCGCTGCTGCCAAGACTCATGTTGACCACATCGCAGCTGTTTCACGGAAGGCCAGCTTCACTATATTTTGGCATTCCTGTACCGTGTGCATCTGAGAAAGTCTCGACGTTGCGGCAAGCATTGAAGGTAAAAGCCGAAGGGTGCACCCATAACCTACTATCACCGTGTAGCAACGGACCGCTGCTGTGAAGCAAGCCACATATATTTGGGATGCCGATTTCAGTTTGGACGAACTTGTTCACTGCAACAATAGTGTCGGCGCGGCCGAAGACCGCATGAAACCCATCTGCTGCTGTGGTGAGTGGAAAGAATGCCACCTCGGGCTTCCCAGAGCTACGAACAGCAAATTTTCCGCCGCGGAAGCAATCGTGCGGCAATAGTGGTAGAGGTAGAACTGCACTCGTGGCGCTGCTGTCTCACAAAGAGGATATGAACTGACGCACCACTCATTGCATACGCAAATCCTATGGTATCCTAGTGTGGCTCAAGAAGTGCAGACCAACAAATGCAAAGGCGATCTGTATGCCCAGGCGACCTCTCACGAATATATAGCTTTGACGCGTCTATCAGACCAATGCTTGACACCGCACACATTCAGTTCTCATGTCACATTCCGCCGCCGGGGCCTGTGAATCATGCCACCCCTCCTCGTGCTCGAATGCATCTTGCCGTAATCCCATCCCCGCGGCAGCCTGACAGCCTGATAGCCTGATGATAAGAACACGGACGGGTCGATCACCGTGTCTCGATCCCAGCGTAGCTCCAATAATGCCAGGCCCCCCAGCGCCGCCATCTCACGGTAAGTCTTGCCGAAGCTGGAAGTCAACATCTCTCCCTCTCTCCCCTTCTCAATCTCAACCAACATTGCCGAAACACGAAGCTGATCTGCAGAAGACCCGAGCATTCAAGAGATATATATACCAATATATCCGTTCGTGCGGTCCACAACTTCAACGCTTTCGCTGTGTTCCGTAAACAGATCTGCATCTGCTTTTGGAAATTTGGAAGCTTCAAGTGTCAGACGCGTCATCAGACCACAAAACAGGAAACGTGGAAAGTCAAGCGACGAAAAAGTTCCAATGCGTTTCACTATCAAGACTTGTACAGTTGTACGTACATTCATCATCTCATGTACAGTTGTCCTCCGTACAAGCGGTGTTTATCTTTTTGCCTTACTCGCTCTTAAAGAGGGTGCAATTCTTCGCCAGCTACTCGATACGCCTAGCCCAACAGATTTTCCTCGAGTTGTAGGCACTAAATTATTACAAAGGATAGAAAGAATAAAAAGATTACAGAAGGCCCAAAGAAGTAGAATATCTGACACCCTGTCGCGCACGGACCATAGCCGCTTCAAAAAGAACACTCCTGTACGAGAACCAGCCGGATGCAATGCCAAATTCCCGGGCCTCTCACATTCAAAGTTGAATTTCAAACCGCGCAACCTGGCTCTACCAGGATATCACACTTCGTACCCAGCACGTCTTTCACATTATCATGGAACGGTCGGTGCATAGGGATGCCTCTCATCAACTCGGAATTCGCCAGTCTGTCACTCACCCCCATTCATTATTTTGACATGACTTGAGCAATTTTCTTGCCTCTGATGAAGCATGCGTGACAACAACAGTGTCAGCACGCTACTACCAGTCCGCAGTCCTCGCCCCTCTGATAATGTGTCTCGCGCTCAGACACCCACCCGAAGCTCGAATGACGGCGGCAAAATGGAGCCTTTGCAGTGCGAGGACACCAGCCGCCGGCCTTCTATTCATGAGAACCCAGAGCTCCATAGACACACGGAGGCTAGCAACTTGGAGCTCTTCTACGACCTATTCTTTGCCGCCAACTTGACGGTTTTCAGTAATATTCACGAAGTTACGAATAGCGCTACGCTCAAGCAATATGTGTGTCGAAAGGACCTTCAACGCAAGCGCAGCGGGCTTCGGGTATGCTGACATTCTGCTTAGGTGGGATTCTTTTGTATTCTATGGCTGACCTGGTGAGTGAGCAATCATACCAGCGCAGTCGGCATCTCAAACAGCGTCTGACATGCGGCTGACCCGATTCAGGTATCAAGTCGGTCTCTATGATGTTCGCTTTTCGGTCGACTCGATCTTTGAGCGAGTTGCCAAGGCGGTCCAGTTCCTTGTCATGATAGGCTTTGCTATTGTTGGTCCAAAGTACAGCGTTGGCAGGGCCCATGAAGGAGCCGGCGATGAAGAAGTCGTGGACGGAGCGCAGCCGTCTCTTGGTTATTATTTCGTGAGGATTTTCTCACTCGGTCCAGACCACTACTTGCTGACAGAAAGTATAGAAAGCATTGACTTTATTCCTCATGGCTTCCCGACTGGTACTTGTCTTTCAGTACACTCAATCGATGTGGCTTACTCGACAGTACAAGCAGACTATTCTACCAATGTCGCTCATTGCAACAACCTACTTCGTTGCAGCGATGGTCTACCTCGGTCTGTTCTGGACTTTTCACAAGGACGGCCACAGTCATTACTACGTCGTCTGGTACTTGGTCGCCATCCTGGAGTCAATCATAGCAACAATGGTATCAGCGATTTGGAAGAAGGCCATTAGCTTTAAGGGCACGCATCTGATCGAGCGAATGTCCCTTCTCACCCTCATTATTCTTGGCGAGGGCGTGGTGAGTCTCGCCTCGAAATGTCAGCGGATTGTGAAAAGCGAAGGGGCTTTGAAATTCACTACCAGCACCGTCGCCAACGTCGTATGCTGTGTCCTTATCCTGTACTTCGTGTACATGATCTACTTTGACTGGCTGGAAGAGGAGCACTTCGGGAACATAATGCAGCAAATTTGGTCCTTGCTGCATTTCCCTCTACATATCGCGCTTGTCCTTGCTGTCGAAGGCATGGCGCAATGCATCACTTGGCGAGCAGCAGTGGTTCGAAGCAATCACTTCGTCAACCAATACCAGGACTGGAACAACCTCATCTCGCAGGGCAACTTCGCAGAAGCTGGAAGAAGAGTCAACAAGACCGCTACGAAGCTCCTCCATCGCGGTCTCCTTGTCTCCAAGAACCTAAAGGAAACCTTAGAGCTCATACCAGACATCCCGAATGCTGCGAACGCCTCACGAACAATAGCCAATGGTGCCAACAACACTGCATTGGCAGGCGACGCTCTCGATTGGATCTACTTCACCTTATTCAAGACCATCTTCAACATCGCCGGCTTCGACAGCCCCATCGAAGGAAAAACCGACATCGACGCAGAACTAACCGAAAGCTCCGATGCCCTGAAAATGGATTTCGCCGACGAGAACGCTACAGCAGCCGTCATAAACGCAACTTCGAGAACCGCAGGCGTCTTCGGACTCACGTATGGATACTTTTTCATCTCCATCGGTCTGGTCGTCATCCTCTGCTGCGTCATCGCAGGTTTGAGCAAACGTACCAAGAGCAGGTTACAACTCGCAAGATTAATCGCGAGCAGTGTCATCGGGTGTGGATTATGTTTGCTTGCTACACTTGGAAATACATCCGCCGGCACGGACTTCGCGTTCAGTCCTTGGCTCCTACCTACTGTCACGTTGGCTTTGGGAGTCGTGGTTGTCTTGAACAGTGTCAAGCCTGCGGTGCCGAAAACTGGGATGCTGGGGTTTAGGAAGGGTTGATGGTATGGTATATGATGAATGTTGTAGTGTACAATTACAAGAATGAATGTACGAGACCTCGCCGACGTCGTTAGAAATCTTGGCATTTCACTCACCCAACCAACCCTCTTTACAAGTTCTCATCTTGTCCCATCTCTTATCTTCCCTTCTCACACGAACCTCCCTACCATCCTACCATCCAATCAACAATCTCGCTGCCCTGGTGTAGTGTAAGCCTACCTCTTCACCAAACAATCTGGTTCGAATATGACTCTAACATTTCTCTTAGCGGTTATCGTAAGCTTCAGTCTTGCTCTCGCCTCAAGTAAACATGGACATATGGATCTTAACAACATCACAGATGTAATTCTCACACACTGAAGGTCCTACGTTCAAATCTCAGGGGCAGTAATCATTTGAATGCGTTCAGGATGATGAATCTTTGAAAATGATTCCTTTATGTTGGGGGGGGGGGGGGGGGGGGGGGTTATTAGTTTCATGTGCTTGCTTCATGTGATCGAAATCGCTAGAATCAACTGCTTGTTGACTTCCGCGCGTTCTAGACTTCACAGAGGTTTTTTTGATCGATCGCTTTGTGATATTCAGCCCATGATCTCTAGTCAGCAGAACATAGCTTCTAAATTTCGAAAATGAACATGGCAATGGTCAAAAGCGACAACATTAATCGAAATTTGGGATAGATAGATCGAAGCGATGAGTCATTCCAATTCAAAGATGCTATCTCATTCCCGCAACAGAGCCAACAGAAATCAACCATATTCCTATTCTGATCCTGATAACCCTAGAAATTTCGTTCCACAAGATGTCCTCAGTTTCTTATTTCTACCACGCAGTGCAACACTGCTTCTCCTTCCCAACAACAGTGGCTGTCGCAGTTGGACAAGTGATGGGCGCACAATCAGTCGTGCAAGGGCTGTATGCCGTCACGGTCGGCACATTCTTGTCTCGGCATCGAGTTAAAGCCTAGGCGAGTTTAGGCAGGTCGCGCATTTCTGAATCCGAGACTTACATTTGCATTTCTGGGTACGGTCTTGGTCACAGTCGCCGTTGGGGTAGCGCAGATGATGGCAGGACAGATGCCAGCCCAAGGAGTGCAAGTTGGGTGGACGACCGTAGTTGTGGATTTGTAGCAGGGACAATCGTCTTTCGAAGCGAGACTAGATGGAATGGATAAGTTTGGGACGACGGATTTGAGCAAAGGATATCGGAACTGACGAGAAGCTTGCGACCAGCAGGACAAGGAAGGGAGTCTTGAACATTTTGATGACTGAGCAAAATTCGAAGCGCCTTTGTGTACTGTCCTGATTGTAATGTTTGAATGAAGCGTTCAGGACTGGAACGGCCAACGATGTAGTCAGCTCTCTTATAATCGAAGAGCGTGTCTGCGTTGCACAAGAACTCGTATTTTCAGCCATTTCATGAGCCAATGCGATGGCGAAATTCGTCTGCCGAGCATCATCGAAGGTCGTCCTGGCAGCTCGACGAGAAACATCTCAAATAGTTGTGGTTGAGCATTGACGCTGGCATGTGTGTGCTTCGGACCGCCCGTAGCTATACTCGCATCGCGATCCGGCTTGAACCACATCGGCTTCAACGCAGTTCAGCCCAGACGGCTTTGCCGAGCTCCGCTCGTTGCGTGAGACAGTGTAACCGTCGCTTCGGATGCCAAGCGATCATTCGACGCTGATTTCTGCTTCCTGTAGGGTTTTCCGGCAGGCATTTCTGCCTGGTGAATTTTGGGACAACACGGCGAAAGCAATTCGTTTCTGCTATCGAGCACAGCTCAGTCCTCGAATCTCGAAGCGCACATGTCTCAGTCCAGCGTTGGCAGGAATGGATAGGCAGCCTCAATGCCAACTTAAGCCGCCTTGGGCTTCTTGGTACCATACTTCGATCGACTGGTAACCCTGTTGCCAACACCACCCTGCATGTGTTTGTTAGCATAGAATGCACATTGAGGCTGGCCATGAAGGATCATACCAAGTCCATTGCTCCACGCACAAGATGGTACTTCACACCTGGGCAATCCTGACTTCTACCACCTCTTACCAGCACAACGGAATGCTGCTGTATATTGTGCCCTTCACCAGGAATATATGCCGTGACCACACTTCCACTACTCAATCGCACCCTCGCAACTTTCCGCTCGCCTGAATTGGGCTTCTTTGGTTTCGTGACTCCTACTCTCAGACACACGCCTTTCATCTCGGGACATTTGGTGTTTGCCAGTTGCGGCGATGTTGGCTTCCGGGCCTTGAGACCTTTTCGGCAGCCTCGTAGGACCTGGTTGTATGTTGCTTGTCGTGTAGTGGAGGCGGAGAAGGCACGCGTTGTGAGATGCGAAAGCGGGCTCGGTGTAGGCTTCAAAATAGCGGTGAAGCAGGTACGAGCAGTCGGCGGAAGCCGCAATAGCGCATTCAATAGCTTTGATGCCATGGCGGAGAGCTTGTTGTAGCTGGGAAGCAGATGCTATGAAGGTCTGTGACGATGGAGTGCTCGGAGGTGGTGCTTTCGCCGCACCTATCGCAGGCTTCCGAGGAGCCGTAGCCACATAGCGGGTACTATTAGACCGCTCGAATTTTTACTATAAAATCCTATTAATAAATAGGGGGGTTTAAAAGCAGTTCTGGTATATAGAAGAATAGATAAAACAAATCAGACAGATAACTTTTACAAAAATAATAAAAATTATTATAACTATCTATATTAAGTCTATTTTATAACTATAATTCCTATTTTCTAATAGGCTACTACTTCTACTAAGACTAGATAGTTTCTAATATAATATTTAAAAGTCTAGAATGTTATAGTAGATAAGATAATAGATATAGTAGTAATATTAAGTAAAAAATAAAAGTAATACTAGAGATAATAATTAGAGTAGTTATAGAAGAGACGATAAAGGTTATAAAAGTAGCGATATAAATTGCGACGGCGCAGCTTCTATACTAGTATAAAACGACTATTACTTAGTCTATTACTTTACAGCATTACTACTACTAGTTTTAATAGGAGCTATATTCTTTATAGTTACTAGAATTGTATTCGTATCTATAACGCTATTAACGTTTAACTTTAGTAGCTATAGTCTCTTAATATCTCCTTAACGAAGTCTATAGTTAAGTCCGTCGAATACCTCTCCTAGCTCTACTCTTATTAGGTTCTACTTCTAATACTAAATATAGTATAGCTCTATAGTAGATTGTATTACTAGTAGAACGGCGATACTATCCGATTAAGTCTCGGATTTAGCCGTAGTAGAGCTTAGGGTTAGGAAGCTAATATTATATAAGGGACGATTAGTAGTTAGGTAATAGTATAGTATTAGGGTAAGTATCTACGGTTCTACGGAAAGTATATACCGGGCTTAGCTAGCGTACCGTCCCTGCCGTAATAGCATCCCTATCCGATAGAACGAAGGCTAGCGTACTATATTAGCTAAACCCCTTCTTATATACTCCTTCCGCTTTTACTCGTTTTCCTTACCGCTCGTATTCGTATTATACGTTCTCGTCGTCTCGAGTATATCCTCCTCTTTTTAGTTTAAGTCTACTAGTTTAGTACGCGTCTTCTTAGTAGCCGACTTTAGCGTAGCCTTAGTATCGGAGCTAGTTATAAAGTTTGTATATTAGCGTCGTCTCTTTTAGTTAAATGTCTCGCTAGTACTAGCGCTAGCTCGCTTGCGCTTTGTTCTACTACTCTTGTCTTATATCTTACGTACGCCGACGTACTAGACTTGCTTTAGCGTTTCGGATATAGGTATCGAGGCGGATGCCGAGGCTAGTAGGGATAAGGCGCGATTAAAGGGTTAGCGTGTCTAGATTTTCGGTAGCTTATTCTTATCCTTGCCTTTTAGTAGAGGGAAGGCCTTACCTTTGCCCTTAGAGGCTAGGGTAAGGGTACCGGCGTCGGCGGCGCCGTACCGCGACTTAGTCTTATACTTCTCCGATAGTTATAGCGTAGCTAGCGCTTCTTCGTTAGCAGCTGCGGTACTAACGAGAGTCTTAGACTTAATAGCTATAGCGAGCTTGTCCGGTAGGTAGAGGTATAGGTCGGCGCGTTACTCGTCGGTAAGCGACTAGTATCGTTCTATAATGCCTATACGCCCTAGTCCGCGGTATAACTTTACTAGATCTGCGTCCTCCGTAGCGTAATTATACTTAATGTCTTTTAGTAGTAGGCCCTTTTTGTTACAAATAGCAACCTAATCGCGGTCTACGCTCGGTATATAGCCTAATTATAGCTAGAGATATACTATACGTAGGAAATAGTCGAGCGCGACATCCGTTAGTATACCGTCTTTGTTAGTCGTATTATAGGCCTATATATTCGTAAGGGCGTAGTCTAGGATTGCCTCGATATTAATCTCCGTTAGCTACTCTACTATAGCGGCCTTAAAGGTAAGGTAGGACAGGGAAATAATTTAGAGCTACTTCTTATATAGGTCGTAGTTTAGGTCCTTATAGTACTTCCGCTAGCGCGCCTGCTATTAGCGTAAAGAGGTAACTAGCTTAGTTTCGCTCTCGATATCTAGCGGTATTATAGTCGTAATTATCGCCTAGTTGCTTATATTATCGATATGCGTCTAGGTAACCTAATCTAGGGCCTTATAGCGGAAGGTGCCGCTACTTATAAGTATAGTACGATAGGTAATAGCGGCAATCTTATATATTCCGTTAGGATGCTACTTATAGTATAGGTACGGCGGGCTAATTAGCTTGCGCTTAGAGCGTAGATATCCCTATGCCTCGACGGAGTACGTATACTACTTTCTAAGATCCTTTAAGCTAATAGTAGTATCGTCGACCTTGCGGTATATTATTCCTAATTTAAAGTCGGATAAGCGGGTACCTATCGGTAGTATATAATCTATTATCTTAAATCCTAGCGCGTTATATATTAGTACTACTATATTAGCTTAATACTGCGACTCTAACTAGTCTTCTATACCGGTATACTATATACTAGAGCGCTAGAAGTTCTTATCCTTATCTATATTAACCGCTCTACGGCGCACCTTCTTCTTATCTATAATAGCTAGGCTGTCTTCCTAATCGTCGTCCTTGTCTGCTTTACCCTTATTTATCTTAGCTACTCTAGCCGCTCTACGGCGCTACTTCTCCTCCTTTACGTCTATTAGGGCGTCCTCCTTATCGTCGTCCTCCTTTTATCCCTTAGGCGTATCTATCGCGTCGTCGATAGTAGATACGTCGCTAGCGTTATTAGTATAGTCCTCGGCTTATATAAGGTCCTAAACGTTAGCGTCCTTAGTAATAGCTTATATAGAGTCCTAATTGTCCTTAGTGTCGTTAGTAGGCTTATCGTAGGTAGTAGGATCGGCGCTATCGGTAGGCTCGGTATAATCGATAGGCTCGTCCGATGTCTCGTTTTTATAGTTAGCGGCTAGGGGGTTAGCGTCGTGCTTTGCTACTATACGCGTCTATAGTAGCGTATAGAGTAATAGGGTCGGTTCTAAGACTAGCGGGCCTCTATAGTATCCCTAGACGCGGTCGAATATAGCTTAGAGCCTACTACGTAGGTCTATACTAGGTGCTAGAGTAGGGTAAAAGTCGCTAATAAATTCTTTAAAGTACTCGTTTATATAAGTAGTCTTATATGCCGAGCTAAGGAATTAGTGTTTATATACTAGTTAGAGCGTAATTTGTCTTATATAGGCTAACCTATCTATTATTATAATACGCTCGATAATATTGTTGTTCTCCTTTATAGCGACCTTAACGGCGTTTACTATTATTATATAGGAGAGGGTAGTAGTACGCTAGTAGGCGCCTAATGCCTTTATAGCGTCTCGAATATCTCTATTTATATCGACGCTGTCTAGGATCGAGTATTATAGTCGCTTACTGTCGTTCTAATCGCTATACTATAAGTCGTCGCTATTATTAGCATTTTGGCGTACTAGAGAGTCGCCGTCGTCGTAAGCGTCGTTATATACTAGAGAGTTATAGTCGATAGGGGCTAGGGCATCGTTATACTCGGTCTCCTTATCGTACGTTTACGCGAGCGTTTCTGCCTTAGGGTCGTTCGCTATAACGTACTATCTTAGATTGCACTTGTCGTTAAAGTAGGTAGTTTCTATTACGCGAATCCTCGCCCCTAACCTGCCTTTCGAGGTTAGAATAAACGCGTCGCCTACTTCGGTAAGGCTTATACCGACGTTAGCTTCTAGTAACTTCTACGCGAACTTAGCGTCTAGTATAGTCTTTATATTTAGGAACGCGATAGGGACGGCCTCGGTTAGCTATACTACTGTTATAGGCTCTATTACGTAGGCTAAAATTGCCTCTATTGCTACCTCCTAGAGCTCTTTATTGCGTTCTTATACCTCTATAGAGTCCTATATCTCGGTGTCCTATTCTAGAGCCTTACTTCCTACTACGGTCGATAATATAGCGACTAGACCTATCTCCTTCTTATAGTCGGCGTCCTTAGGTATATCCTTCGGCGACTTATTAGTAGCGGCGTCCTCTACGTTGCTAACGTCCTTTAGTAGTCGTAGCTACTCGGTAGCCTTTTGCGGTTATCGCTCGTTAATAGTCTTTAGCTAGTATACGCGATCTCGTAATAGCTTAGTATCCGCCTAGGGAAGCTTGCCTACCGCCTTTTTATATACTACTTAGCCGTATAAGGTAAGCACCTATTCGCCGTCTACTATAATTACTATACTATTCTCGTCTTCTACCTACCTACTAAGCTCCTTATCGACGGAACGCGCTATTATTATATGTCTAAGGAGGGTCTAGACGTCCTTATAGATAGCGTCGAGCGTTATCTTTTACGGGAAAACATTCGCGAGTACCGCCTAGATTAGCGTCGGCTAGTGCTTCTATAGGGAGTCCTTAAAGTAACAGCCCTTAGGTAGCGGTAGGTTAGCTTCGGTATTCGCTATAATGTCCTACTTCTTAGTATCTTTTATTAGGATCGTTGCGCTAGACATTATAGGCTATAGCTCGATATCGTCTTGCTTATCTTACGCCGCGTTTATACCTAGCGCGTCTTGCTTGTTATTTGCTATAGTCTCGCTTAGCTCGGCGCCCTACTTATATCGTAGGGCCTTTTTATTTAGATTTAAGCCTTCGTCGCCCTAGTAGCTATATAGCGTATTATAATAATCCTTCTACTCTCTGCTCGTCTTACGCTTCTATATAATAGTGTCTTAGTTATAGACGATTATAAGCGTACGCTCGGGCTAGTACTAGCATTCGGTTTAAAAGTCTACCGTCGACGCGATCTACGTAGAGTATTATAGTAGCGCAGTTATTTCGCTAGTAATAGGGTCTACTAGCTCTGCGGCTAGAATCTTTTCTTATGCCTTTACGTATATCGCTGCCGTTTGCTAGTTACGTATCCGCTTAGCCGTAAGTGTCTAGTCTAAGGGATACTAACCTAGTAGGTCGTTACGATTTAGATACTACCCTATCTCGTCGTAGCCCGCAACCTAAGCGATCTAGTCGCAGACTATAACAAGGTTAATGTTAGTATTGTCCTATCTAGGCATGTCTTTAAGTACCTCGTATAGAGTGCTAATTACGTTAGAACAGAAACCGTACCCTACTAGTACGCGGAATAGTAGCGCTGCCGCCTAGACGTAGTTTCCGCTATATAGCGCTCCTATCTCCTAGTAATAGGTTATACCGATATTAAGTCGTAATAGCGTTCGGATAGCGTAATAGATATCGTAGTTCCGTACGCGTATAGGGATGTCGTCTAGGTCGTAGAAAAGCTTCGTATACTAGGGGTTAGGGAGCGTAACGACTACGCCTTCGTCGCTAGCGTCGGATACGTCGGGCGCCTAATCGAGGAACTAGTAGAATTCTAGTACGCTAAAGAAACAGGCCTACTCGGAGCGGTCGTCCTTATCGTACCTACAAAGGCTCGCATTTTCCTAGAGTATAATCTTAATACGTCGTAATAAGTTACAGTCCGTTACGCTAGGCTCTAGGTCGAGTAGTAGTAAGGCGAAGTCCGTAGCTTCTATATAGTCCTACGCGCAGATACGCGTAATAAAGGCGCGATAGGAGCTGTGCTTATATAGGAAAAAATCCGCGATCGTAATTAGATAGATCTTAGTAGCGTATCTGTAAAGGAGAACTTGTAGGATCGGCGTATTATAGATTTGCGTCTAGATCTTAGCGCTTATAAACTCGCCGACGTAGTCGCGTAGCGGCTAGTCTAGTTCGCGGTATACTAGTACTAGTACCTACTCTACTAGGATACTATAATTAAGTCTCTACGCTACTTCTATCGGCGTAGTAGCGTAGTCGTCGTATAGCTCGAATTTAGGCTCTTAGGAGGCGAAGAATAGTAGGGACTTATAGCAGCGTTCTTTTAGCTAGGTCTAGCTAGGGTCGGACAATTCGTCCTAGCAGTATATATATAAGGCGATAGGCGGCGGGCCGTAGTCGTCGTTCTAAGGGCAGTAGCGTACTATTGCGGTAATATCGCTAGGCGTACCGGCGTCGCTCGATATAATAGGGTTGCTAACGGGGTAGCGGTATATTACTAAAGGGCGTACGTAGTCGTAGGTTCGCTAGAGTAGGGGGAGGTTAGTATCGTATTAAGTTTAATATATACATAGCAGCTAAAAATTTGTAGGGCGTTACTAGGGCGTTCCGCTTTATTATAACGCAAACTTTACCTCGCCTGCGCTACGCCGTTTATATATACGGTACGGCCCGTCGGATTAGAGTAATAATAGGGGAAAGACAATAAAGTAAACTATTTGCGTTTTAAAAATAAAGTAAAGTAAGGTACGATTTAAAATAAGGTAAAGTAGGGTACGATTTAATTATAGACAATAATGCTATAACGTAGCGTACCGCGATAGAGATACCTATTATTACGTATAGTGCTACTTAGTTAACCTTCTAAGTAGCCGTTCTTTAGGAGTTACGTAAGCTAGGCCTCCGAGAAGGCCGAGCCTATAGTTCTCCTACTATTAACTATAGCGCGCTTAGGGACGGCGCTGTCGGTGCCTGCTATTATAGCGCTTACTAACGTGCCGCCTACTAACGTAACGCTTGCTATCGTAACGCTTATTATAGGTAGAGGCGATCGTATTCCTAGACAAGTTCCGCTAAGTCGCGGAGGTCGTTAACGTCGTACTAAACGTTATACGCGTAACCGTAGCTACGCTACTTAACTAGATATTGCGTCTTGCCTCTAGAGACTCTACGTCCGAGGAGCTTCTCGATCTCGTAATAGGGCGCCTTTAGGTATAGGTAGTCGTCGTCGAAAGGCGCTTCCTCTACCGGCCTAGGCTTAGGTATATCTCTATCGTACGGATTACGGCCCTCGGGGTAAGGTTCTAGCTGCGAAACTAAGATTATAGGGTAGATACGTATTACTAGGGGGAGATCGAGTTTGTACGTAAGGTTACCGACCGGGCGTACTACCTTAAAAGGACTAGTACGCTACGTAGAGAGCTTTCGGTTAGGGTTCCCTAGTAGGCGGTATCCCTTATATAGCTTAAGCAGTACCTTCTAGCCTGTCTTAAAGGAAATAGGGCGATGCTTGCGGTCGTATCGGTCTTTTATTATTACTACCGCCTACGCGAGAGAGTCCGCGGCCTAATCGCGTACCTTCTGTCTTAATACTAAGTAGTCCTTAGTAGGGAGCTCGGTAAGGGGGTTTAGCGCGTCTAAGTTAGTCTTAAATCCTTAAATTAGAATATTAGGTACCTCTCTAGTCGAGGCGTTTCTAGCGTTATTAAGCTCGGCCTAGATATACGGAAGTGCGTCCGTCTAATTAGCGTCTAGATAATTAGAGATAAAGAATCGTAGTGCGATTTCTACGGTCTAATTAGTTCGCTTAGACTAGCTGTCCGACTAAGGGTAGTACGCTATCGTTGCGAAGAACCTCGTACCTAACTTCTTAAAGGCTGCTTTTACAAAGTTACTAAGCTAAATAGGGTCCTAGTCGCCGATTATAATAGCCGGAAGGTTACGCTCTATTTCGATATATCCTTAGATCTAATCGCTACCGTACTGCTACGCCGTCTACGTTAATTTGCACTTACGTAGCATAACGCGCTTAGAGTACTTATACGTCTTAGTAAGGAAACTATCGTAGCCGTCTTTGTTAGGTAGTAGGCCGTAAACCTAGTCTGTAGTAATAGCGTACTATAGAATAGGCTAGCATTTAATCGGTTGTAATTTACTATATAGAGGATAGCGTAGCGTCTAGTTTAGGATATACTCGGAGCAATAAGCGATATACTTAGAGACCTCGCGTCCGAGCCGGCGTATATAAAAGCTAGCGTATAGACGAGCGTAAGTGCGGTAATAACCTACGTAGTAGTAATAATCGTAGGCTATTTAGAAGACCTCCTTATATAGGGAGCGGGGGATATATAGCCTCTCTCTGCCGTCGGTATCGTCCTTAAAATAGATAAGGTCGTCGCGTAAGAAAAAACAAAGTCCTAATAGGCTCGACTCGGCCTCGCCTATAATATTAGCTTCCTTATAATTAGGGTTGTCGTTAGCGTCTAAGGTCCTCTTAGCGGCGGCTCGTAGGCGGCGTTCTTCTATAGCGTTTAGCTAAGCTAGGATTGCGGACTAATAGGGGTCCTTAGTATATCCCGCCTTTAAGTCGTCCTTAAATTCGGTAGCGAGTTCTACGAGTACGGAGTAGAAAACTATAGGCTCGTCGGATGTGTACGTTCTGCCGGAGTGCTCGTCGACTATTATAGCGTAAAAACAAATTACACTCTCGCTTTCGTACGAGTATATATAGTATACGTCGATTATATTATTCGCGAGGGCGGGATCGTCGTATACTAGGGGATCTAGTGTATCGTATACCTAATCTGCTGCTCGGTCGAGGTCCGCTACGAGCCTACTTAAGGCGTCCGGTATTCTATAAAGGCGTCCTAGGCGGTAGTACACCTTAAGCTTAGGGTACTAAGAGAGGTACTAACTAGCCCGCACTAGACGGAGGTTAAGCTTATCCGTAGACGTAGTCGTCGCTAGGCTCGCTGCCGTAGTAATGCCTAGGGCCGTAATATAGTCGGAAAACACATATACCGGCTTACGTACCGCCTATAGGATTATTCGTGCCTTCCGTGCTATCTAGACTAGTCTACTAACCTTAAGCTTAGTAGCTAGGTACCGCTTTTCTACGTCCGTAAGGGCTTTGCTAAGGTATATAATAACTTGTACCTAATCTGCCGGGAAGCGTACGGCCTTACTATTCTCGATAGTCGGCTCTAGATCTCCCTTAACGTAGTATACTACCGCTACGAATCCTCCTATATAGGCGTCTAGGTCGATATATATAGGGCGATTAGAGTCCGCGTAATAGGAGAACTTAACATCGCGGTACATCTGCCTTAGGATGTTAAAGGCCTTATACTCGGTTTCTAGTGCCTCGTCTACGTCGAAAGCTAGAGTCCTAGCTACGTAGCGCTTTCGCTTGTTGCCCTTATTAGCTAGGCTAAAGCGTAAGAGCTCTTTCTTGCGGTTCTCGAATAGCATCGTAATCGTAGAGTAGTATAGAATATACTATCGTTGCTATCTAGTAAGCCCTAAGTAAAATTCGATATCCTTTAGGGTCGTAGGGAATTTCAAGTCTAGGATAGTCTAGACCTTTTCCTTATAAGTAGTATATCCTAGTCCTAACACTCGTTAGCCTAAAAGCTTCGTAGATAGATACGCGAGGAACGACTTATACGGTGCGATACTAATGTTCTTGCCTACTAGGCACTCGAATACTACGTTTAGATACTATAGATAGGTTATAGTAATAGGTATTCTTCGAAGGTATAGGAGTAGATAATAATATCGTCGATATACGCGCGGTAGTAGGATTTGTATCGCTTAAGTATCTTGTTAAGCTAGCGCTAGACATATTGTACGCTATTCGAGAAACCTATAATAGCTATATATATCTATTCCTAGCCGCGGTAGCTATTAATCGCGAATTTGCTATAGTCCTTTTCGGCTACTACCTATTAATAGAAAAACGCGATAGCGTCTACTATTGTAATACAGGTAGAGCCGCGCAGTGCCTTAATAATGTCCTCTTGTCTAGGGAGCGGATAAGAATCCTTAACTGTAATTTTGTTTAGGCCTCTAATGTCTACGACTATACGTCCTTTACGGACTAGCTTGCCGTCTACTATCGTTGTTTTCTAGACTACGAAGACTAGGAACCTAAATTAGGTAGGCTTAGTAGTAAAGGACATCTTTCCTTATATATATAGCGGGTCGAACGTCTTGTTTACGACTTCTTTATCGGGGGCGTAGAGTAGGTACGCTACTATAGGAACTTTATCGTTCTTATAGCCTAGCTTTAGCGTAACTTCTAGGTAGTTAGACTTAGGAATGTCTACCGTAGTGCCCTTATCCTTCTATAGGTCCTCGTGCTTCTTTACTACGGCCTCGATAAGTTATACCTACTCTTTAGTACTATAGGCCGTTACGCTATTAAAAAGCTAGGTCTCTTTTATAGGGTTCGGTAGGTCCGGTAGCGGAAGGCCGGCTGCGCCGTAATCTTTAGGCGCGATATAGTAGCAGCCGTAGTGGTTGTACTCGCGTATATACCCTATCTTTATATATCGTAGCAGAGTCTATAGCTAATCCGTATCGTTACGGACCTGTACGAAATTTACTATAGCGTCTACGACGGCGGCGTAGATAGTTAGGGCTTTGTTCTTAAGTTCCTAGTTTTGCGGGTAGAAGGCTACGTCTCGATCTGTAGGAAGGTCTGTTCTAAACTAGATAGGCACCGAAGTTACTGTCTACGGTGCTAGAACGACGTTCTTATCGCCGGAGTGTATAACTATATAGAACTTAACGTAATCTTTGCGGCCTACTAGTAGGGGAATTTTCGCTTTTTTATAAGAATTAATCGTCGTAGTACGGTATAGTACATCGATTTTAATACCCTTCGGGCCGATAATATCTATTGCTATAAGGAACTTAGCGCTAAGCTCCTTAACGACGTATACCTTATAGCGTATATAGGCGATAACCTTAGAGCCCTTAACGATTCCCGGTACCTAAAAATCGAGATCTGCGTACTCGCTAATGTCCGTCGAACCTACGCTCTTAACCTTTAGTAGAGCTACTAAGCGCTTACGCTCGATATCCGGGCGTATCTAGCGTAGGAAGGCCTTATTAATAAGTAACACTATCGCGCCTATGTCTAGGCAGACCGCGTATTCGGTGCCGTCCTTCTATAGGCGCACGACCGTACGTAAATAATAATAGCCTCGGAACGCGTATCCTCCCTTAACTTTTAGCAATATAGCGGACTTAATAACCCTAGCATCCTCCTCTACGCTATCCTTCTTAGGCGTTAGTTCCGTAGCGTGCTTAGTACGCCTATAGTTCTATAAGAGATTGTTACTATCGAACTTCGCGCTGCAATTTAAGTATAAGAACTTTAAAGGCCGTATCGTAGCAAAGGGTTCTATAGCTAGAGGAAGGTACTTACCGATATATAGGGAAAAGGGGGATAGTAGCGGCACTTCGCTATAGTATACTAATACAGAGTCCTATAAAGAGGCATTATTATTTACGTCGTCTAATCTATAGTAGATATCTACCTAGTCGTTAAAGTACGCCGGTACGGAGTGCGGGCTTACTAGCCTCGCCGAGTAGCGTAAGCTAGATCGTAGGCATAAGTGTAAACGCGGCTATAGGATAGATATAGGCTCTTCGACTAGAGGCTCCGGTGCCTACTTATTAGCGTAATAGTTACGCGGGGCCTTATTGCCTTAGCGGCCGCGTTCTTGCTAACCCTAGGTATCGCGTACGTCGTTTCGCGTACCCCTATCTTATCGTCGTCTACGATTAGTATTCTTGCTACCGCGTGCTTCGTAGCCGCGATTATTATTACGTAGCTCCGCCCGATTGTTACGGTTAGAAACGTACTCTTTTTAGCGTCCCTCCCTTACTAGGGCTTACCTATCGTTTCCTTAATCCCGGCGCTAATACTAGTTTTAATTAGCATAGCTACTATTTCTAGGGCGCTTATTGCCGTAGCCGCCGGCGTAACCGCGACCTAAATTGTCGCGATATCCGCGTACTACTGCGGCGTACCGATCGTCGAACCTACTAGCGTAACTGCGACTAGAAGTATCGCGATACGCGCTCGAAGAATCGGCGTACTAGTCGCTATTACGAGCGTTTCGGTATTGTAACTTACCGTTATATCTATTACGGCCTCGTACTATGCCGTAGCTATCGGACTGTATATACCTACGGTACTACGCTTTATACTTGTCTTCTATAGCTCGCGTAAAAGTGTAAATCGTATTACTTAGCAAAGGCTTGTCGAGCTTGTCTTATAGGCGAGGCTCGAATCGCAACTACGCCTAGTAGAGAAGAGCGTACGGCCTAGTAGGGTCTATCTCGAGACCTGCCTCGCGCGCGTAGCGGATACAGTTTATAATAAACTGCTAGGGTGCTCTATAGTTACGTACGTCCTATACCGTATATAATTCGGCGTATAGCTTGTCCTAGGCCTCGACAATAGACCTGCTAAACTTGTCCCTTAGTGCCTTATACTAGCGCTCGATGCCCTCTCTACCGCGAATCGTATTACGATTATTACTTATAAGCTCGTAAATAAACTATTATTATACGGCCCTACGGAGGCACTTCGTAAGCTAAGTACGCACTATACGGATGTAATTAACCGCCGCGTAATTACAAGCTGCGTCTAAGAATAGGTATACTAAGGTAAATGTAACCTTATTACCGTACGTATAGATGTCCTAGCTATCTAAGTCTGCGTATAGGGCGTCGGGGTAGAAGTACCCGATATCTATCGGGTTAAACCTCTCTAAGCGCTAAGAACGCTGCGGGCTATAATAGGGTAAGCGGCTAAACTAAAAGTTATCGATATAGTACGGGTTAAAGTTGTAACCTCGGGGGCTATAGTTCCCGCCTTAGGTACTAGAATTACCTAGGCTTAGGCTTAGAGGCCCTCCGCTAGCTGCACCGCCTTAACTATAGCGGCGCTATCTAGCCTCGGCGTTGCGTTAGACGTTACGGCGTAACTAGTACGGCTAGGCCTTAACTAGGTTAGGTAGTAGGGCTAATAGAACTTGTTCCTACGGGACCTATTTATTTAAACCTATACGCGCGAGGCGTTCTGCTCGTCTAGTATCTAGCCTATCTTATACTAAGCTCGAAGGGATGCTTTAGCGTAACTAGTCGATCTCGTCCTAAATCTTATCCCTAAGTTGTTAGGTTTAGATAACCTATTAATTTAAGAGTTGTCTAAACAGCTAGTATATCTTATTACATAGGACGGCTAGATTAGCGGCATTTAGGATCTCTCCGTTAGCGTCTTTAGCGGCCGCGTTAGCGCTAGCGGCGTTCTAGTTCTCGCGTACTAGAACTTCGCGTAGCGCGCCTTCTTATAGGCGTTAAGGCTAGGGATTGTCGTAAGCTAGCTGCTTACCGTTTCGCTAGTTTTAGGAGGATAGTCTCGCGCTAGTATTACGTATACGCTAGCGGTCCGCGACTAGACGCCTAGCCTCCGTGCCTAGGAAAGCGTCGACTAACCTATTACGGCGCTACGTCTGCTATCGAGAAGGCAGGTCTCGCTCGATACTAGGTTCTACGTATACTAAGTCCGTGCGCTAGAATTCTAGGTCTATATTTTAGGATATATCGGCTATATCTTTAGTAGAAGCGGGTAGGATTAACGGCTCTTATTATCGGGGTCCTTACTACTATATCTCGGGACCTCGATACTAAAGCTTAGGACCTAATAGAGAGGACTCTTAGTAAGGCTTAGTACCTAACAAAAGGGACTCTAGACTACTCGGGGCCGGAAGCTCCTAGTCTTTCGGCTCGGGGCTCTATTGCTCTATATCCTCCTATTTAGGCTTAGGGCCTTATTGCTTAGGACCTTGCTACTTAGGGTCGATAGAAACCGGTAAAGACAAATTAGGACTGCTCGGGACTAACAGCTCTAAGGCACTAAGTTCTCGTAGGCCGGGGGGAAACACAATCGGTAAGGACCTATAACGTATATACGTAACTCGTCGGGTACTAGCTACTAAAATGGTCCGACGGCGACGTAGCTATAGGCTAGTGTCCGGACTTAGACTTGTAGGCACTACTATATCTAGAGAGGGTAGTACTAGTTCCGGAGTAGGGGCCGCTAAGTCGTTAGATCCTATTATATCTAAAACTACAAGTTCGTTATGGAGAGTAAGCAGCGTCTTCGCTGCTGCCGTAACTAAGGAGCGATTAACGGCCTAATCCTAAGGGAAACCGAGGGTAGTACCGCCTCTAGTGTCCGAGAGTTTTCGTAGTATGTATTCTTCTAGGGGCTAATAATGCGTAGTAATTTTCGTAACGACTACTATAAGCGGGTCTCTTTGCTTCTAGTATACTAACTTAGCGTAACCGGCGTTAGCTAAGAACTCCTTAAAGCAAAAAGCGATATTTAACGAGTAGGCGTCTAAATCGGGGCGTACGGAAGCTAGCGTATTTGTAGAATAAGCGTAGGCTCGGTAATCTTATAAAAATGTAGGATAAGTATAGAGTTAAGGAACTAGACTAGAGTCGGGAAACTGTTAGGGTGCTTATAGGCTCTTGCCTCGACCGGTGCCCGCTTCGGCAGGTACTAGTATAGAGTAAACAAACCTAGATAAGGAAGGCGGGCCGCCTAGTCTAGCGGTTAGAGGGCTATAGGGCGCCGTCGATTAGAGGGCTATCGGCGTATAGCTATATATATGCGGAAGATAATATGCGGAATTTAGAGGACTGTCGTAATCGTCTTAGTATCGAGCGTAGGTAGTTGTTATAGTTAGGTAGGTAGGTCGGTGCCGCTAGTACGGGACCTCGCGGTCGCGTTTTTTAGTTTTTTAAGGTGCCCGTTCGTCTAGTACTTAGGTACTATTCGAACGGATCTAGATCTAACTAAAGCGAAGCTACTAATTGTTATACGAGGGACGATTAGTAGTTAGGCAATAGTATAGTATTAGGGTAAGTATCTACGGTTCTACGGAAAGTATATACCGGGCTTAGCTAGCGTACCGTCCCTACCGTAACAGCTAATACCTTTACAAGTTGTCTCCTAGTAAAGGTTTTATAGTAAACCTTCGTAAGTAAAGGTATAGAAGAAGGCAATAGAGGCGCTAAGTATGCTACCGAGATAGGTATATAGATAACAAACCGTAGATTAAGACCTTCTAATAATTAATTAGCTACTAATAACCGAGTCTTAGCTATCTTATATACGCTATCGACTAAGTCGCTATAAGCTTAGTAATAGTATACTTCTAGCACTAATCTAACCGCTAAGTCTACTTAAGAAGTAGTTTAATATTAGTCCGCTTATAGCGAAGGTTAACCTTCTCGTAGAGGTAGTAAGGGACTTAAGGGTAGACGTAAACCTCCTATAGAAGGAGGTTAAGAAGGAGGTTAAGAAGGAGGTTAAGAAGGAGGTTAGAGAGTCGCCTATAGTAGTTACTAGCTCCGCCGAAGAAGGCTCTCGAAGTAAGGTAATAGTTATTAAGAGGGCGGAGTTTAAGGCACTCTAGTTAAAGGTTAGTCGGTTAGAAGAGATAGTTGCCTCGCTCGTAAAGTAGTAGTATACTAGTATGCTTTAAGTACGGCCTACGAGTTAAACTTAGAGACAATAGCGACAGTTATTAACCGCTAGCGGCGCTCGAAGAAGTATTACTTTGCCGCTTTAGGTTCTCGAAGAAGTGCTATAGATTAGGCTAGTTATACTATATTAAATCGCAGGCCTTATAAAGGGCTATAGGTCTATAGTATTAATAAGCGTATATTATCTAGTGCTCGTCCTTCTTATCGAAAGGCTACTATTTATAGCCCTAAGCGGTCCGTACGAGCCTATAGAGATAGCAACGCTAGCGTAGAAGAATAGCCTTTGAGCTATATATAGCATTACTACTACGAGCGAGATAACGTGCTTCTTCGGCCGTAGGCAAGCTATTGCCCTTCTTAAGCTAATAGCGCTTAGATTAAGAGCCGCTAGTATTATAGGTATAGCCGGAGATAAACTGTCTATTACTTCGAGGTAGGGGGGGAGTTAGCGTATACTAAGCCCTTATAGCCGCTTCTATAGCCTATTTCTTATTAATCTCTTACTAACCGAGTTAGACTAGTTACTAGGCGAGCGCTATACGGAAGTCGCGTTAGTAAGTAAACTATTAGTCCTTAGTCTACTTCTTATTACCTCGTAGAAGGATAAATAAGTTAATAATAATAGCGTTAAGTAGAAAATAGAATAAGGGGTACTAACCCTTCTATAACTTATACTATATCGAGTAATAATAGCGTAGCTAGTTATATGTATTAACGCTACCTATATAGTCGTTATATAGGGCAGCGACCTCTAGAAGAGACATCTCTTATTTACCGTCGGTATTCTAATATAGTCGTACGTACTTATCGATATAGGCGTTATTTCTAGCTTAAGGGTAGGTACGAAGCCGTAGTATTCTCTCGAAAGGTCGATAGCCTATTATAAGGAATTAGACGAGGTTCCTATCCTACTAGATAATCGCTACTATACTATATATTGCCTTATAAAGCAGTGTATCGTAGGGAAACCGTATTGTCTTACGATTTAGCCCTAGGTATATTGATTTCTACCTAGTACTATCTTTTTTTAAAATACCTAATTTCTCGAAGGTCGCGCCTCGCTATAGCTACGAAAGTAAACTCGATTATACCGTTCTAGTCGCTATAATACCGAGACATCGAAGGATCGCGAATAATAGCACGTTATTAAATAGGTTGTCTATAAATATATAGAAGAAGTACTATTAGAAAGGAAGTTATAGGATTAGTCGAAGAATAGCTTACTAAAGAGAGCTTAGCTTAGCGTTTAGCGAGATAGTAGGCGATATAATTAGGCTTTTAGTTATCTCGGATAGACGGTCCGCGCGGGCTACGCTTATATAGATAGATAGATATTTCATTTGCCTGTTGTAGTGCCTTTCGGCCTATATAGGTCTGTTTCTATGTATTGTTTTAGGTAGGAAACTAACTTAGTTAGTAAAAACCTCCCTCCTGTCCTATTTATAAGTGTTAATCTTCCTCGTTTCCTTGTTTTCCTTCCTCTAGGGTATACTAGTGTTATAGTTGTTACCCTCTAACTACCTTGCCTACTGCCCTGCCCTTCTTTCCCCCTCTTCTTCCCTCCTTCTTATCTACTCCTTAGTTTCCCTTGCTAGTGCGAATTGTTATATAAATCCCTGTTTAATAATCTACTTCACTATCCTCTTTAGGTCTTCTTTGCTCTAGATTAGCTTATCGTATTCCCTTTCTATTGCTTTTAGTCTCTAATTACTTCTGCCTTCTAACTATTAAGGGCAGACTAGCAGCATATACTTAGGGTTCTGAGATTGGTAGCTATATTAGCAAGCTCTGCTTTTAATTCCTAGGACGTTTCTTCTAAACAGGTAAGATCTAAGTCTAATATGTTCAGATCTGATTTAGATAGCTAGGCTTGCCTCGGCCCTGTTTAGGTCCTTATAGAGCTAGTAGTTGTATTAACTAAATTTGATTAGTGCCTTTAGGGTTCCTAGTCTGACTTGTGTTTTGTTCTATTCCTGCTCCTATAGGTGTCTAGCAATTAATTCTGCTAGGCTTTGTTTCTCTCCCTTTAGCTTGTCTTCCTTTAGCCTTATATTTGGTCCCTAAAGCTCTTTCTCTAGCATTTCTTTTATTAAGACTCTATATTGCTCTAGGTCTTTAACTTTCTAGGGAGTTATTTATAGTCTGTCTCGCCTCCTAGTCTTAATGCATTAGGCTTTTATCTTTTCTAGTGCCTTTTAGATTGTCTATTAGGCTAGGTATTCTATTATCTTTGCTATATATTAGTGTCTTAGTCCCTTAAAGTATTATTTGACTAGTAGGATCCCTAATTCCATTTCCACTACCCTCGTTAGTATAGTTTTATATACCTCTAGGATTTTCTTTAGGCTTTAGGTTTAGGACCTGCTAACTAGTTGCTTAATCCTCTTTAGTGTTTTCTCCTAGGCTATCTATATCTATACTCTATATAGTATTGCTAGCTTAACAATTGCTTTGTATATAACTTTGGCTTTCTCGAATATAGCCCCCTATATAGAGGCTATAAGCCTATTAATAGATTGTATATTAGCATCTGCCCTCTGCTTTACCTTCTTTACTTGTAGTCCCTAATTCAGTTTTGGATCTAGCTAGATCCCTAGTACCCTAAGCTCTACTAATAGTTGGGTTTTAAAGCCTTAGATAGTAATTGATTGCTTTATATTATAGGTTGATTTAGCCTTACTAAAGTAGATAAGCTAGTACTTTTCTAGGGCGAATTTTGCTCTATGCCTCCTTGCCTATTTTTTATACTCCTAGTACTTCTCTTCTAGGATCTTATAGTTGGTTTCTGTTGTCTTAGACTAGGCTAGGATGTTTGTATTATCTATAAACCCTAATACTAATATATTTTTTGATTCTAGGAGTAGGAGTAGGTCTGCTATAAAGATAAGGAAGAGGATTAGGGAGAGTGTTAATCCTTAGGGGATTCCCTTTTTAGTTAGCATTAGGTCTAATTTGAATTTGCCTAGAATAAGCTGTGTTAATCTTTCCTATAGGAAGGACTAGATAAATTAGACTATCTAGTTTAGTATAGCTTTCTGTTTAAGTATATATAGGAGCCTTTTATAGGAGACATTATTAAAGGCTCCTAAGATATTAAGGGAGAGGAGGGTTGCTACCTAGTTTTAACTATAGTACTAGATATACTTGATCTATTCTGTAATTAGTTCTATAGCTATTAGTATTGACCTCTTCTTTCTTCCTCCTATCTAGCCTTTAGGAAGGATATTCCTTTCCTCGGTAAAGGTTATTAGCCTTTTAGCGATAATTTTTTCTAGCACCTTGCCTATTATATTAAGTAGGGCTATTAGTCTATAGGCCTTGAGCTGTATATAGTCTTCCTTCTAGGGCTTCCTTAGCACTACTATTAGGGACTTCCTAAATAGTCTTAGGTAGTATCCTAGTGCTAGGCTTTATAAAAAGATATTAGCTAGTGCTAGGGCTAGCCCCTTTCTGTATACTTTTAGAAGTTTGTTATAGATCTTGTCTTCTCCTAGTGCCTTATTACCTAGAATTTTCTTTAGGATCCTTTTAATAGTTTCGGGTTTGACCTAGGTGTCTCTTAGTGTACCTAGTAGTAGAGTCTCTTATTCTTTCTCCTTTATATCTAATAGGTCTGCCTATACTTTTCTATAGAAGAAGTGTTAGCCTAGGGCTCTTACTTTCCCTTCTATTATAGTCTGTATTTGTCCTTATTAGTCTATAATATCCGGGAATTGTAGTAGTATATCCTTGTCCTGTTTAGGTCTCCTTACCTATTTAGCTATCCTCTATATCTCCTCTAGTTTCTTTATAATTATTCCTATTATAGATCTCTATTCTTATATCTTGTCTTTCTTAATCTAGATCTTCTTTTCCTAGCAGGCTTTATTATAGTTGTCCTACGCTTCCTAGGTATAGGTTTGTGTCTACTGCCTCCTAGCCTTCCTTGCTACTTTAACCTTCCTTATATACTTACTAGTCTAGTATAGTTGCTAGTATAGTAAATGTTTCTTTGCTAGGGTATGCTTTCTAGCTACCTGTTTTAGGATTCCTATTAGTTCTTCTACTGCCTTATTAATATCCTCTAGCCTTAGTAGGTGCTTTGTTAAGAGTTCCTCTAGTTTTAGGTCCCTTTCTAGTTCCTCCCTAATCCTACCCTATTAGGTACCTTTCTAGTTAAGCTTCTCCTCTAGTTCCCTTTCCTAATTAGCTTAGACATTTAGCTCAATCTGCACCGGGAAGTAGTCTAATGATTCTTCTAGTTCCTAGTTAACCCTGTATCTTGTAATCCTATTCCTAATCTAATATAATGCAAAGTATAGGTCTAGTATACTGCTGCTTCCTCTTGCCTCCTAAGTAATTAGTCCCTTTAGGGTAACAATTTCTATTCCTTCCCTCTCTAATATATCAATTAGTCTTCCTACTAGGAAGTGGTAAGCTAGGGTAAAGTCTAAGCCCTAGAGGGGGTAGTAGAGGTTGAAATCCCTAAGTAGGATTTAGTAGGTATTCCCCTAGATAACTTTAGGTAGTCTTTCTAGGGTTTTTAGTTAGGTACTGCTTCTTGAGTCTAGTAGTAGGTTGTATATATAGTAGACTTAGAGTGTACCTTAGGATGTCTCTACTTAAACTAATATTAGGTCCCTATCCTCCTATAGTATAGCCTGCTAGGTTTCTGTATCTATCTCCTTGCTAATATAGATGTATATCCTTAGGGCTCCCTAGTTATAGATAATTGGGTAGTATCTTAGGTCTTTAACTGTTACTAGTCTCTTTATATATAGGTTGAGCTAGGGCTCTTAGATTGCAATAATATAATGTTCTTTTAGGTTTAGTGCTTAAAGGAAGCTCCTCTATACCTTATCTTTGCTCTTATTAACATTGTACTATATAATGTTTAGTAATATTGCAATGTTTATTAGGTTTTATCTATATTATTTCCCTATAAGTTTTCCTTTAGTCTTCCCTTACTTTAGACTAACATTTGACTAAGCTTTGTCTGCCCTGCTTCCTTTCCTACAATGTTAAGGTATCTTAGTCTCCCTAGTTGCTAGTGACTCTCTTATGCTAGTAAGGCCCTAAATATAAACCTATTATCTTGCCTAGACCTCTTTTGTAGTACTTAGCTAGGTTGCTTCTATACCTAGCTGCCCTAGCTTATTGTATATCTCTTTAGTGTATTGATTCTAGCTTCCTTTGCCTTCCTAGCTGCCTATATTCTTGCTAGGCATTCCTTCGCCTAAGAGGGGTATCTTTTAGTATAGTATACATATCTTACTTCTCCCTTATATGCTTTGTATTCTTTGACCTAGTAATCCCCTATATAATAGGAGTAGGTGTTAGTTGTCTTTGTATACTTAGCTGCTAAGTGTCTATAGTATTAATATTTGAAGCACTGTATTATCCTATAGTTGCTTCTATGTATCTCTGTTTCTAATCTTTTAAAGTCCTAGAACAACCCCTAGTCTAGCACTATATTAGCTTGCTCTATACTCCCTATCTAGATAATTAGGGAAGACTGCTTCTTAGTCTCTTCGATTTTCCTTTTAATCTATACTACTTTTTTGATCTTTAGGCCTAGGTATATAGCTTAGTTTTGTCTCTATAGGCTCTTAATATCCTATTCTTCCTTAAAGCTCCTTGTTATACTATAGGCTATAATTATAAATTGCTATTAGGAGACCTTTGCTGTTTTCCCTATCTTAGTTGTCCATTCTTTTTATATTTCTAGCTTCTTTTTATCCTACTCTTGTGCTATAAATAGCTTGATTACCCCTTTACCTTCGTTCCTAGCCCTAATTACCTCTTTAACTGCAATTCTTTCTACAATCTCTTTCCCTATAAGTCCTTAGATTTCCTTTTGCTCTTATAGGTCCGTAATATAGACTCTAACTACTGTCCTCGGGGGTTTTAGCGCCTCCTAACTAGCTACTGCTGCCTAGGTGCGGTAGTTTAGGCTTATCTCCTATTGTTTCTTCGTAATCTTTGCTGCGACTGTATTAGCTACCTTTATAATTACGTAGCTTGCCTAGTTATAGATTGCTTTTAGTCCTCCTAGGAGTTCTAAGATTATTATCCTATATGCCCTCTTAGGGGTTCTTCTATCTTCTGCCTTTAGCACCTCCTCTGCCCTAGTATATAGTGCTTTCTATTCGTCCTCCCTTCCTTCTTAACTATCTTCCCTTCGTCTCTAATTGTTCGCTGCCATTTTTCGTATAACCCTTCTTTGCTACGCTTATATAACTTTCCTTCCTTACGTTCTATACTAAATATAATCTAGTATATTTACTATAACTAATACCGCCTAGCCCTCGAGACTCGCGCTCGCGGCGCTTCTTATTACTCTCCTTCTATCGCTCCTTCTTCTTAGCGTCTATAAGAACCTCTAGTATTACTACTAGCCGCTTAGCGACCCTCGAAGTAATAGAATCCGGATCTTCTACCTCCTATTTATATACCTTCTAAGGGCTCGAGAATAAGAAGGAATATATATACCTATCTTCGTATAGGTAAAAGATATAATATCCGATTAGTATTAGCTTGCCTCGTATTATAATAACGTATCTAGATTTACTAGTAAAACGGATTATACTCTCGTCGATAGATATATTAGTACTAGATACGACTACCTCGCGGAATTTGCTATATAATATATTAGTAAGCGGTAATATCTAGGTCTAGGTAGGTAGGCCTCTTCTACTTAACGAGAGCGTATTATTCCGGTACTATAAAGCCGCCTTAATCTATTTAAAGCGCTACTCGCTTATATAACCGATAATAGGATATAGCGGCTAGTATCTATCGTCTCTCTAGTAGTCGCTTTTATCGGCTATTTAGATTACAGATATATAGATAATAATACCTACGAAGATCCGTATTATTAGCTTGTCTACCGGCTTCTATAGATAGCTAGAAACGACGATCTTGTCGCCCTTTTTAAAATCCGGTTTATTACTAGTATACTTATTAGTATACTTAACTAGTCGGTCTATAATCTTATTAGTCTAGAAGAGTAAGAAGAAGCGATATTAGATATTATCTAGTAACGAGAGGTTACTTAGGTTACTTAGTTCTGTAGGCAAGTTAACTATTCGCTAGTAAGAGGTACTAGTTAGTAGCTTATATCGACCCTTATTAATCTCTCTATTCTTTAAATAATACAATCCGCCTACCTTACTATCTACCTCTATATTCTCGACCTTATTATTGTTAGGACTAAAGAGGTTATACGTAATTAGTATGTGACTAGGCTCGAGTAAAGCTAGGGTCCTAATACCTTAGGCAGGGCTTAGCGCTTAGTAGTAGGCTAACTTGCCCGCCTTCCTCCCTCTTCTCCTAGTTCCTTATCGAATACTACCTATACTTACTACTACCCTATCTACCTGCTAATATACCCTTCTTATATAGTATTCGATCTACCCTTTAAGGGTAGTAGCTAGATAGTCCTTATTTCAAGCTTTTAGCGGTATAGCTACGAATAAGACTAATTTAACTATATTACGCCCGAAGAACGGGACCTATACGTACTATTCTATTAAAACAACCGTACTAATTATTAAGCAAGGCCTTCTATACGGCCTATTACACTAATTTAATCGCACTAGGCCGATATCTACTAATTCCGCTATATCCGTATCTTAGAGGCTAATAATACATTATTAGTGTCGCCTCTTATAATAGCCGGTTTATTACGAAACAACAACCGCGGTGCCGCTAGCAGCGCTAGCAATAACAATACTAGTAGTACCGAGCCTATTAATAAAGAACCTGTAGTTCTAGGTAATAATCTAGAATTGCCTATTAACGACATTCTTAACAATATTATTAATCGACGATATAGCTAACTAGCCTTTAGCTCTTAACTAGTAGGGAGACTTTAAGAAGCCACTTAAAACAGGCTTACTGCCCTACGCTAAGAACAATAGCTAAAGGATAACCTCCTCGAGCTCCGTCGCCTTTAGGAAGCCCTAATAACTACTACTAAACTAATAGTAGGACCTTCCTTACTATTAGTCTAAAAGAAGGATGCTAAACTTAAGGACTATACCGTGTTTAACGGCTCTAGTCGTAAGTAGTATAACGACTATATACGCGACTATAAGCTTAACTAACGAAACGCACCGAGGGCTCTTCTAGACGACTATTTATTAGTTGTCTACGCTATATAGTACATTAATAGCGACCTAAAACGTACCTAGGATAACTATTTTAGTTCCCTCGACGATTAGACCGCTATTTAGTAGCAGACCTACAAAACTATTATACTAGATACCCTTAGAAACCCTATACTAAGGTAATAACATACTTAGGACTAGTATCTTCGGGCTAAGTAAAAGACTAATTAATCGGCTCGTTTATTCGAGGCCTATTTAAAGACCCTCGAGGATAACCTTCCGGCTAAGACTAATTCTATATAGATTTCCGAGATACGCCTAAAACTTAGATAGGAGCTTATCCTCGAATTAGACCGTCGCCGTATATTCGAACAAGCTAACCTAATACGCATTTAATTTATAGTCGAAGTAGAAACAGCCGAACGAGCTATCTAGCTCTAGTAACGACTAGAATCGAGGATCCGACTAACTAGTACTAACCGTAGCAACCGTAGCCGCAGAGGAAATCAAGGTTCCTACTAAGACAATAATGCTAATAATAGGAATAGTAACGACCGTAGAAGAGGCCGTAGCCGGCGGCTATATAGAGGAGGCCGCGATAGGGGTCGTAGAAGGGGCTCGTATCCCTATAATACTAACCGCTTAACTAATAATAGCAGTAATAATAGCTACGGCAATCTCCTAACCGGATTGAAGTGCTTTACTATAATAGTACTAGCTATCTCCTAGGCTAATGCGATAAACCGAGGGATTAGGCCTAGATTAATCGTGCTTCCGCTAAATATAAGAAACACCTCTTAGTAGCTAACGCTACCCCTATAGGCTAACCTTCGAAAAAAGAATAAGCGCCGTACTAACTGTATTATAGTTCGAAACGTAGTTTTAAAGTGTGTTAATTTATATTATATCTATCTAGCTACGGAGGAAGTATACCTATAAAGCGGCTAGTAGCAGCCGCCTAGGTGTCCCTTCCCTCCTAGCTTCGTAATAAAATCCCCTAGTCGCGAAATGTCCGCGACTACGTAGACTATATATGTAATAGACTTACAATGCTGTCGTATTCTCGTATAGGTATGCTAACTATGCTTAATAGACTAACTATCGTCTACTATAGAGTCTCCGTCTAGGTTTTAATAACTTGCGTATTACGCGTCGCCTACTCGGCTATAATCGAGTAGTTTTAGGTTATTAATTCTAAGCCTTTAGCCGCTGCCTAGCGCTCTAGGAATCTAATAGCATTCTTCCTATATAGGACGTATAGGGCGTTAAAGGCGGTAGCGATAAATGTGCCGATATAGGCGTAGTTTTCCTCTTTTCCTAACTAGATTAATCTAGCGAGCTCGGCTATAATGTCCGTAAGGGAGTCGTAAGTAAGTCTAGTAGCCTAGTCCTATAGCAATTCTTATATCGCCCGAATCGCGGCTTTCTCGGAATTAGCTTTAGTATTAGAGCGTTAGATCGCGTCTATCGCCTATAGTAGACGAAGGGTAGACTATTCTACGTCTTCCTTAACTATACCGTCTGTATTCTAGAAATAGGAGAGTTCTAGTACGTAGTTAATAACGTCCTCTATATCGGTAAGCTTTCTGTTCTATTCTTCTAAATTCTCGTTATCCTAGTCGATATTGTCTTTAGTATAGGCTATAATGTCGTCGCGAATTTCCTTAGGAAGGATGTTATAGGCTTAGAGGAATTTCTTTGTAATAGATATAGCGTAGTCGTATAAGGCTCTCTCGTCTTCTAATAACTACTCGCGAGACTTCCTGTCCTTAACGTAATTCTATTCCTTTATTTAGACCCCGTAGTAGTTCGGTTTACGAACTATAGAACGTATATAGTTTGGTTTCTTAGCGGTACCCCTCCGGTTTGGTTCCGGTTTGGTTTTTTACCCCGCTAGTCTAAGCCGGTTTCCGAGAACATCCGACTAAACTGCGACGACATGCGACGACATGCGACGACATACGACGACCTCAGATTAGGTCCGGGGGCCCTATCTACACGATTGCATCTGTGTTTCGGGCTGTTTGGACGTGTTTTAGGTTGGGTTTTTGTCCGTGGCCGGCACGTGGCCGGCAAACCGGTCCGTGCACCGGTTCCTTAGCAAACTAAACTAAACCAAACCAGAATTTCGGCTTAGCAAACCAAACCAAACCAACCCGGACTACTACGGGGTCTACCTTTATTGCCGCTACGACTATATAGGCGAGGACTCCTACGAACATTTATAACTCTTCTAGCTCGCTTCCTAGCTACTATTTCCTAGTAAGCTCTACTAGGGCGATCTAGACGAATAAGCTACTCTAGCCTTTATCGCGAAGGATATCGATAGGGAGTTAGGATTTACTCTTATCTATATTAGCGATAGATATAGGGTTAGTAGCAATAGCGGTGCCCTTGTCGGCGGCGCCGGAGGTAGCGGCAGTAGCTATAGGGTTAGCGACTATAGTAGCGCTAGGGATACTAGCTATAGGGATAACGACTATAGTAGCGCTAGGGGTACTAGCTTTGCCTCTATCTAAGCTATTTAGTCTTACTAAGATTCTTATACTCGCTATCTTACGGGGGTCGGATTAAGGTATAGCGGGCATCTCCTTAGTAGATATAATATAGCCGCGCCTATTAGGGACGCCTACCTAACTAGCGTTGTCCTTAAGTTCCCTACCTAGGAAGCGGATTAACTACTTAGCTTGCTTGTTGTGCTTGTAGTGTCCGATATAAAGGATTTTTCTAGTCTTATCGTTAATATATAGGAGAATAACTACCTATATCTAGTGCCGTAATACCGCCGCCTTTAGCAGTATAGGAACTGCCGCTATTAGGAAATCGTCTATTAGGGCTAGGAGGTCGGTCTAACCGCCTTCGACTACTTCCTAAATCTATTATAGGGAATAGCTAAGTATATATACCGACTAGTCGCCGAAAATCTTTATATCTACGGCTCTCTCGGATGCGGGAATATCCCGAAGATATTCCTCCTAGGGAAAGACTTCGTTATTCTTTAATCCCGCTATAAACGATCGTATCTTCTTAGCTAGCTCCGTAGTATCGAAGTAGGCGTTAAAGTAGTTATAGTTAAACTTCCTCGCTATCTCCGCGATATAGTTTAGATACTATTACTACTCTTAGTTAGGAAATATTGCGATAATTACGTATCCTACCTCTATTATAAGTTCCGTTATACTCGCTACGCGACGAACGAAATCTATTTCCTAGGTCTTAGATAGACGTAGACCGTCGCCGTAGAGGGTTCGGCCGCTATAAGCCTTACGTAAAACGTCGAATAGGCGTACAAATCTATAGCGCCTAAATAGAAGCTAGAACGTTAGGTCTATAAAGAGGCCCCTTAGAGCAATACCGCTATCTCCTAGCGTAGGCGGGTCGCGCGCGTCGATCGGAGGATCCGCGGTGCTTATCTTAGCCTTCCTAGCTAATTTTCGCTTACTAGAGGCTTTGCTAGTACCTAACTATTCTAGCTAGGTAGACGAAGGGTCCTAGTCGCGCGTATCGATTAGAGGATCTACGGTACTTATCTTAGCCTTCTTAGCTAATTTCCCCTTACTAGAGGCTTTACTAGTACCTAACTGTTCTAGCTAGATAGACGAAGGGTCCTACGTAGTAGTCTACGTAGCCTCGTCTTTAGCGGCGGCAATCCGCTTTGCCTTCGCGTATAGAGATTTAGCTACTATAGTCGTAGTTGCTATTATAGATTTTAGCTTCTTTAGAGTCGGCGCCTCGTTAGCGGTAGGTACTTTACGCTTCTTAGGCTAAGTTTCTTTAGTAGCCGCTAGTAGTTTGCGCTTAGCCGCTTTTGCTTCTACTTTAGCGGCCTTTATAGCGGCCTCGCTAGCTTTCTTCTCTTCGCGGTGCTTCTACTCGATCGCGTCTAATTTCTTTAATACCTTAGCTTTAAGCTTCTTCTTTTCCTTTATATATAAAGGGAAGGGTAGTATCTCTAGCCGTACGCCTCCCTCGGTTGTTACCTCTTAGGATTTTAGCTCGTAGCAGGTTAGGGGAATATCCTAGAAGATAAGGCCCTTAGTAGCTAGTACGAGACTAAATATTAAGTCTATTAGTAACGCGCGTAGGCCTAGAGGGAACCGTCCTAGCTATAGCTAGAAATTTTAGATTATATAGTAGAAATCTTATTCGATATCGCCCTAGACTAACTGCTATATCTAATTTTTAGCGAGTTCGGCGATTAGCTATATATACGTAGATCGCTATATTAATAGGAGCTTACCCTTAAGTATAGCGGGCTTCGACTAGTCTAGGGTATCGAGGCACTCCTCGCTAGTCTTATTAAAGATAGCCTTAAGGTGCTCCGCGATTCTACTAGGCTCGCTTTCGGCGTTTAGTAGTAGGCTAATACTATCGGAGAAAAGTCCGATAAAGCAGTTTTTAGCCTCCTTGTATATCTTAAGGCAGGTTTAGCCTTCGGTTGTCTAGTATACTAGGGCGACGTAGGCTAGCGCTATTTCGGATATCTTTTTCTAATAGAGCTCTTTAAAGAGGTCGGCGCATTTCGCGTTTCGGCTATATAAGGGAACCTTATATATAGGCATCGCGATATCCTCCGGCTTACGTAGCTTATATAGGATAGAGTCGTCGCTACTAAGTATATCGTAGTTAATATCGTAGACGAGAGGTTCGCCCGCTATAGCCTACTCCTACAAATAGGCATCCGCGCTAAACTTTAGGTTCGCTAGGCCTTCTTCGTAGTTCTATATCTATTTTAGGGGATAGAGCTCGCCGGTCTTCTTATAGATTGCTTTAGGCGGTTCGCCGGCTAGGATATACTTCTAGTTAGTATACTTAATAGATCCGTACGTATTATCGGAGTCGACGAGCGCGTTCTTATATAGGAGTAGGTCGAAATAATAGGGCTAGATAGACGTAAGGTATCGGCGCAATCCTTTAGGTAAGATGCTTTAGCTATCGGACGTTCGTATCGTAGCGCGAGCGCCTAAAATAGCGTTCTTCTAGGCGTTCGTAGGCTTATCTTCGTCGGCGTCGAAATTATACTTATCGACGAAGTTCTTTAAATCTACCTACTCGTAGTAGTTATAGATATCGAGCCCTAGCTCCTTATTGCGGCCTTTGAATTTTCTCTTATACTACTTTGCTTACTTAGTCTAAGCCTTCTTAACCTAGTTAAGGCGGGCGGCCTTCTAGTCGTTAGTCTCGGTTTTAATCTATAGAGCCTTAACGGGTAGCTTTACCTTCTAACTCTCTTCTTTAGCCTACTTGCGATAGACTAAGGCTTTGCGGTTAACTTTGCCCTCCTTTATAAGCTTTTATTCTAGGACGTCGAGTTTTTCCCGGCCGAAACGGTTATAGGTCTTATAGAATAGCTCGGCGGACTTATCCTAACCGTACTATTAGGTATCGTAGAGGTAGGCTCCTTAGACGCCGATTAAGTCCTAGAATTGTCCGGTAAGAGTATACTCGCTCCTCCGTATACTAAAGGCTATCTAGCGTAATACGTAGGCTAGGGCGTTGGGTAAGAAGGGCTCTACGCCGTATAGCCTCTTATCTATAGCGATTTTATAGAGAAGCGAGCTATTACGGCCGACTATATTATTTAGGGTACGCGCTATCGCTATCGGAATATCTAAAATAGCGTTAAGGGATAGGCCGGCTCTATCGATATAGAGAAATATATCGGAGAAATTAGGCTTTATATCCGGGTAGGGGATTCTTAGAAGTTCGCCTTTCCTAGGCAGTAGTATAGCGTTCTTTATTTTCTTGTCTCTCTTCTTCTTACGCGCTCGCTTAGCGGCTTCTTTTTTATCGACGACTTCGTCGACCTCTTCGTTAGCGTAGTTATCGTCTTTAATCGACTAAACGACGTCTTCTATCGGATCGCCGACGTCTCTATCGTCTTCGCTAGTATAATTATCGTCTTTAGTCGACTAAACGACGTCTTCTATCGAGTCGCTAACGTCTTAGGGCGTACTAGTAGACTTAGACTTGTCTTCTCTATTCTTAGTACTAGGCTATTCTCCTTTATCCTTCTTAGTAATAGGCTGCTATTCTTTACTATTTTTAGCAATAGGCTACTATTCTTTATCTTCCTTAGCAATAGGCTGCTATTCTTTACTATTTTTAGTAATAGGCTGCTATTCTTTATTATTTTTAGTAATAGGCTGCTATTCTTTATCCTCCTTAGTAATAGGCTGCTATTCTTTACTATTTTTAGCAATAGGCTACTATTCTTTATCCTTCTTAGTAATAGGCTGCTATTCTCTATTATCCTTAGTAATAGGCTACTATTCTCTATTATCCTTAGTAATAGGCTACTATTCTTTACTATTAGTAGACATAGGACGCGGCTGTCCTTAGCCTTTACTAGGGTTGTCGTCGTCGCGTAGCGACGGTAATATATCGAATATGCCGCTCTACTTACGCTAGCGTAGGAGGTTAGGATCGCTTACTATAGATAGCGCGGTAAGCTAGTAGGGCGTAGTCGATATCGAGTATAGATATTACTAGGATGCTTATAGTAGCAACGGTATACCGCCGACTTATAGTATATTATTATATATAGAGTAATTGTTACGTAAAGAAGGACGGAAAAAAGGTTACCTCGCGGTAGGGTCCGAGCTTCCGCGCGCTTTTACGCGACTAATAGTAGCGTATATACGCGAACCTTAAAACAAACTTTCGAAGTAAAGCGATAAGCGAGGAAAACGACTTCTAGAATTTATTAGTTCTGCTAAGGTAGCCCGGAAGTCTACGTCTATCGGTATTCGAAACCTATATCTAAATCTATAGAGGTAATGCTAGTAGAAACACTATTAGATTTCCTCTATAGGAGGGAAAACCTATAGCCGGGGGTTAAGGTACCGATTCGCCGTAATAAGCGGGAATTATAGCGTCGTAAACAAGGATAGCAGAATTCTTCGATAGGCTCCTACCTAGGTATTTAGAGGCGCGGGGGTGTCGCGCTATCGCTAAATTTTATCCTTAGTAAGACGTCGTATCGTCGGAATTAGGGTCCTCTTCTTTATATCCCTTACTTTCTAGTTAGACACGTTAGATAGACCTAAGGTTAGGCCTTCCCTTAGCGTGCTACTAGCGGCTATATTGCAAGTTATTTAGCGGCGATACGTATCGGAGCTAATTAATTCCGGTCGTAGCGCTATATTGCCTATAGTCGAGTTCTATTCGCTTAAGGTTATATTTAGTAGAGACGGATCGGTCTACTATATTCTAGACGGGCCGCCGATAGACTTATCGTCGCTTTCTTTAATATATACTAGTTTCTTCTGCCCTCTCGGTAGCTAGCGTCGCGTAGGCTACGCCTATCTATTAACGTTCCCGTCGACGTTGTTACCGCTACTACTATCTTAACTAGGTCGTATCGATCTCGTAGCGATATGTCTTAGCTCCCTCTACGTTATAGACGGCGTTATTTAATTTACTTGTCTATCCGTAACCTACGAGTCTTCGAATCTTTTAATTAGGTATTCGTTACCTTCTCGTATTTCGTTTTCTCTAACCTATTTATTTATTATTAGTTGCTCGTCCTTCTACTTTACTAGATATTTAGTTTTTCCCTTTAAGCTACGTTTAGTTAAAACGCGTTTAGGAGTTATTGTAGGTTGTTTAGACTATAGGTCTATCGGGACTAGAACGCGGGGATAAGGTCTCGAGAAGGGGTCCTTCGCTAGATTTAGTATAGGCTCGAGCTACGCGATCGATATTACCGGATAGAACTTAACTAATTTAGGCAGCTCTAATTTATAGGCTAATTTGCCTATCCTTCTCTTAATCTTAAAAGGGCCTATAGCCTAATTACTGTATTTACGATAGCTCTAACTATATACGCGATATCCGTAATATAGCCTAAGTATAGTATAGTCTCCCGGCTCGAAGAATATATACTAATACTTAGTATCGTAGCGGTACTTTATATCTACTACTACGAAAGCTATAGATTCCTCGGCTGCGTCCCGAAATTGCTATCGTAGCGCTACGTAATCCTTTAGCTATAGTTCCCGGAGCCCGATAAAGGCGTCGGTATTTGAATTAAACCCGAAAAGTATTTTATCGGGCGAGACGCCGGTGCTCGCATTCTTAATACTCCCGAGATAGGATATAAGGGAGGGAAGGACGTCTATCTACTATATATCTAGATTTGCTATAACAAAATACCGTATAGCGATCTTAACGGTCTAATTTGTACGCTCGGACTAGCCGTCTATCTATAGATAGTAAGCTATAGAGGCGAGGATTAATATACCTAGTAGCTTTATTATTATAGTAAAGAATTTAGATAGCTATTTAGGATCTCGATCGTAGATAAAGACTTTAGCGACTCGCTAAGATCGCTCTTAGATAGCCGTAAGGTACTAGGCTGCCTAGGTTTCTATAGTCTACTAGTATTTGCCGGGGAGGAGCAAAACCCGTTTAGACTTCTTATAGGTTACTATAAGGAGCGTATTAAAACCTTCGTTAGTAGGTAGGAGTCCTATAATCTAGTCTACTATTTAGACGTCTATAGGAAGCCTATACTTCGCGTCTATCGGATTAAGTTACCCGTAGGGCTTATATCGCGTTAGCTAATTCGTCTTATATATATAGCACTAGTCGATATAGCGTTCTAAATGTCGGCGATAGTGCCGGATATAGAAACTCGCGTTAACGCGATCGAGGGTGCGCTAAAAACCCGCGTAATACCGAAGGTTATAGGCTATCTTAAAGATCTTATAAGTAAGGCTAAAAGGAATATATAGACGGGAATAATATAAGGTCGGGTTAATATAGTAAACTAAGCTATCTTCCCGAAAAAATCTAATCCTATCTAGGCACTTTAGGTCTATCGGGACGTCGTCGGGTTTTTCGAGTATATACTATATACTACGTACGGCGGTATCTTCCGAAAAGCGCAAAGAGGCTAGCTTCGGGAGATACGCTAGAGGCTAATCCGGGTAGACCGAAGGTGCCCTATCTGTCTCTAGGGCGGCTTTTACCTAGGTCTTAGAGTATGCCTTCTTCCGTCTAGCTTTACGGTCGCGCTTACGCCTCTATCTCCTCTATACTTAGCGATTCGATATCTACTCGGGTTATACTCCTTAGTCCTAGGCATATACGACTTCGATAGACTTAAGGACTACTAGTAATCTCCGCTACGGTCGGTCGTCTTAGTATACTTTCCTAAGTCTCGCCTTAAACTTATTAAAGAGGGACATTACCGTTTCTACGTAGAGAGTAGGTTCCTTTTAAATACTATAGAAAAAGGCGGGTATTTCGTCGCGATAGTAGTATTTCTATCTACTAGTTTACGAAAAGAAACATTCGCTATAGTCGATTCCGGATAGAGAGAGGACATTTACTAAAGCCGAAGGTAGAAGAGTAGGGATATTTATTTTAAAATTTAGGAGGTTAAGGCTACGTATATGTATAGTAGCAGTAGACGTAGGGTCCGGCGATTAGCTCGAGATTTTTATATTATACGCGCCGTCGCCTTCGAAGGTAGGCTTAAAGTCGTATAGCATTATTAATATTATAGGAATCTCGTCTAAGCCGCTAGCGTTAACGTCGTCCCGTTAGAAGGAGAGTACGCCCTATAATCGGGAGAGTATATCGAGGGCGATATAATTACGTCCTAGTCTATAGATAATTTCTAAGCTCGCGAATTAGGAAATATAGATAGCGGCCTAGATTATTCTCCGGTTTAATCCGGCCGTAGATACCGTCGTAGCGATCTAGGTCTTTTTCGCTATCGCTATTACCGCGCTATAATCGGTAACTACGATAGTCCTTAGTACTATATCTACTATATAAGACGCCCTTTTAATTGCTTAGACGACTCCGAATAATTCGAGCTCGGTTAGCTAGTAGCGCGCCTCGGCACCCGTAAGTATATAACTAGCGAAACCTAAGATCTTTAGTCTATCTCGGGGAAACTGCTTAGACCGCTTTAGCTAGGTAGTACTATCGACGAAATCGGAGACTATATTATCTTTCCGCGTTATAGGGGCAGGTTCCTCGTATTCTATTTCTAAGTCTCTATCGACTTAGTAGTATATTACGCCTATTCTAAACTCCTTAGAAGCGTCTACGTCGATATATAAGGTAGACGTAGGGTCCACAATATGTACAACTATAGTAGGGCGGCACAGTCCTCCCTGTCTTCGCGGAATCAAGGACCCTTACCCTTGGAATCTAGTATAGCTTTACTCCCCGTATTTAGGCGCGGCGCCTTCCGCCCTTCGTTTAGGTAGCCTAGTATTCCTTTATTACGGCGATTTTAGCTTACTATAAGGGTAGTATAATTCTACCGAAATATAGAATAGTAGACCTAAGGTAGCCGACTAGACCGAGATAGTATTCTAGCTATTCGGCGTTAACCGGCTTTTCTAGTTCCCGTAGCGCTACGAGTCTATCTACCTAAGTTACGAATCCCTTCCTATCTACCGTTCTCTTAAGAATTTAGACAGAAAGGAAACCTAGGTACGCCTTCCTAGGTTCTAGGCTAAATCGTAAGTCGTCTATCTTTTTAAATACGCGTTTAAGTAGGGTACGATAAGACTCTAGGTCTACCGACCCTAGGACTATATTATCGATATACCTATTCGCCGCGTCCCCGAATTCCCGTAGAGTACGGTCGAGTAGCCTTTATATATATTAAACGCTATTATAATATCCTATCGCCGCGACCTTTAAGTATTCCTATCCGCGAGTAGTATTTACTATAAATTTCTAGCGATCTTTCTCGGCTACTACGAATTAATAGAATATAGACCTTACGTCTATTACCGAGATATATATATAGCTACGTAGCTTAGCGATAATGTCGTCCTAGAGGGGAAGAGGGTAGGTATCCTTCTACGATATACTATTAAGGCCTCTAATATCGATAACTACGCGTAGCTTACGGTAAGCTAAGCTATTATCGCGGAATAGCGTCCTCTAGACGACGAAAACCGGCTAAGCTAACGGTAAGGGTTTTTCGCTAAAAGCTATCTTACCTTAGGAGTAGAGTTTATCGAACTGTTTATCGACTTCCGTATTATCCTTCGCCGATATTCGATAAACCTTACTACTAAACTTTTTATCTTCCTATCCCGACTTAAGGGGAAGTTCTAACTACTCGTCCTTTAGTAGGTTAATCGTCGTACCTCTATCCGTCTATAACTATAGAAATAGACCCCGTAGTAGTTCGGGTTAGGTTAGTTTAGTTTGCTAAGCCGAAATTCTAGTTTAGTTTGGTTTAGTTTGCTAAGAAACTAGTGTACGGACCGGTTTGCCGGCTACGTACCGGCTACGGACAAAAACCTATCCTAAAACACGTCTAAACAGCCCGAAACACGAATGCAATCGTATAGCGTGTATAATATAGGGCCCCCGTCGCGTACCGGACTCGTTCCGAGGTCGTCGTATATCGTCGTAGTTTCCTCGGAAACTAGCTTAGACTAGCGGGGCAAAAAACCAAACCGGAACCAAACCGGAGGGGTACCGCTAAGAAACCAAACTATATACGTTTAGTAGTTTGGAAACCGAACTACTACGGGGTCTATATAGGAATTTGTCGGCGATAGACTAAAGGTCTACCGCTGCGTTAGAATCCGGGTTGGCCGTATAAACTATTACGCCGGCCGAAGTTTTAAGACTAGCTATCCTAGCGTTAATTAAAATTTTAGTAGTATCGGGCGGTAAGTTAAGGTCTATTAGGTCCGCTTCCTTATTTTCGTTAAGTTCGTAGGTCGGTAGCTAAGATTTAGATATCCGCGGAAGTTACGGGCGTACTATAGTCTAATCCGAATTCGCTAAGTTCCCGGCTAGGCTTAAATTAGACTAAAACGCGCTAGCGAGAGTTCGGCCGGAAGGGCGAGGAGACTCTCGGTCTATTAGCCTAATCGTCTTATTTTCGCTAAGTCTATTTATCGGTACCTAAGACTATCGGGTCTTAAGCGCTTAAGCTTGCGTAACTCTATAAATAGGTTCTACTACGGCTTTTCTCGTTCTTAAGGATACTCGGAATTCGCGAGTTAAAAGAGCCTATACCTATAGGTCTATCGCGAGCGAGGTGCCTCCTAATTTTCGCTCTATAGACCGAGGGTCTATATTAAACTTATCGATTTGCTAGATATTATCTATCTGTAATTACTACAGTTTACCTAGTTTTATATTACGTAGTATTACTAGGTCGTCGTCGTAGCTAAGATTCCTAACTTAGACTCTAGGAAGTTCGGGTCCGGTAATATAAGCGTATATCGCCGCCGTGCCTAGGAAAATAGATTCGCCGGGAACAAAGAGGAGGTCTTAGTCTATACCCTTAAAAGCCGTCGTTCTATTATATCGTACTAGAATTATTACCGCCGTACGTAGCGGTAGCCTAATTTAGTCGATAGCCCTAATATTAGCCTATATTAGAGTCTTAGTTTTAGGTATATAGGCTATAGGTATTACGGCGTAGTCGTTTTCTATCATAACGACGTATCCGGCTCCGGTATAGAGTATAAAGCCGGCGGGGGTTATAACGTCTATCCCGAGGAGTATATTATACGGTAAATTAGGTATAACTCTTACTAGCTATTCGATATAGGCGAGAGTAGGCTTTCTAGACTTCGCGAATATAGGGAAGTATATCGACAAATTAATCTATTACTCGCACTTTATACTTCCGGCTAAACTACGAAATTCGAGAGGCTACTTTAGATACTAGATGTTTTCTCGACCTAGCTAGGCGACTAGCTACTTCTAGTCTATTATCGATGCTTTTATACTAGTATCGAGGCATATACGTTTAAATTCTCTTCCTAGAGCAAGAGCGTAGTTAGCCTCGACTATATCGTAATATCGGAACGTATAAGCTAGATCTCCCGCTAGGACTCCTAGGAGCTTAGCCGTATATAGAATAATCTATAGTTGCTCTTAAATATAGTAGACCTAAAGCTTTAGGCTATTAATGTCGTTAAATTTTCGCTTAGCTAGCTATAATAAATCTTCTTAATACTTGTCTGTAGTAAGATACGTTTCGATATTCTAGAGAGAGCTAGTTCTATAAGATACTAAATTGTATACTTATATTTTCCCTTAGGCCTTTATTAATAGACGTAAGGCATCTTGCTTATCTAGTAGTAAGTAACCTAGTAATTTAAGGCGCTCGAAAATTCCTATAGCTACTAGGTATTCTAGAGTTTCTAATAGACTTAGGGTTAAGCGCTACGAGCTAGGAGTAACTAGTTTCACTTCTAGCTCGCGGAGTTTCCCGAAGCCTATTCGAGGAGTACGTTAGTACGTTTGCCGGAGGCGTCCTTAGGGTAGGCTTAGTCGAGGTAGGTAGTAAAAAACTCGTTAGCGGAGCGGAAAATCTCCCCGTATATATTATAGCGTATAGGTCGGCCGTCCTAGCGGTTCTTCTCTTAAGAAGGCTAGCTCGAGACCTCGGGTCTACGGCTCTAGGTCTAAGTATAGTAGACTAGAGATACGAACGGGTTTATAGAAGGGAAAACCTAGTCCTCTTATCCGCCGGTATAGCTAGCGTCTTCTTCCGCCTTATACTAATCTCCTAGCTCTTCTTAGGCGTCGAACTAGTCCTACTAACTAAGTCTAGATTCGTCGTACTTATCGCCCTACTCTCGGTCTATCGGGTCGTAGAAAAAGGCGGACTTAGCGAGGCCTCTATAATTCGTAGGAATGCCTTATCCTCTTATATTTCCGAGTATCGTCTACTATCTCTAAGGATTCGGATACTACGGGAGACCGCGCGCGTCTACTATCTTCTCGTTTACGCTTACGTTTACGGCTTATAGTCGTTAGCGGCTATAGACTTAAGATCTAGGCTAACGGCGCTATTAGAAGGCGTTAGGTTGCTATCGATTATACGGATTATTGTTTCCGAGAAAAGGCGCGCGTCTAGCGTTAAAATAAGACCTAGGCTAGAACCTTAGGTCTACGAACCTACCCTATACTAAATCGCTACGCCGAAGGTTATACTTACTACTATAGTAGCTAGTAGTTGTACTACCGGGTAGATATAGCTCTACCTACGTAGCGTAGTAGGCCTATATTATATCGATAAGGGTTTAATATATTTATAATACCGTAGGTATATTAAGATTATCTCTAAGCTCTAGCGCGATCTTACGGAAGGCATAATTAATCTACCTAGCGAGCGATTCCGTACCGCTCTACTAAGCGAGATATATAATATTAATAACGTACTCGCTTACGCTCCTACGGGCCGCGATATCCTCGATACGGTATTGCTCTATCTCTATCTCGCGCGCGGCGACTAAAGGGTTTAATCGGAACTGTTCGCGTAACGCCTCCTTCTATCGCTCGATCCCTAGGCCGGTCTATAGGAGCGTACGTCGATTATTAGTAAGCGCGTATAGATACTATTATAAAGCGGAACCCTAAAGGCATCGGTATAGTAATAGACGAAGGGTAGGAGCTAGGTATTCGCTAGCCTAAATAGCGACGTCTAGGCGCGTAATAAAGGCGAAAACATCTCGGTAGTATATAGTATTCCCGAAATATACTACCGGGCCTTTGCCCTTACTCTCCGGTAGGTCCTTATTAAAATACCCGATTTGCTCGGGCTTAAACTTATAAGGGGCGATTTCCTAGCTAAAATCTAACTAAGGAGTATATAGGGGAGTATATACGTATATACCGTTATACCTAGGGTTAATATAGTTTCCTCGATTCCCGCGGTTCTATATAGACCTAAGGTTGCCCGTAGGTAGCTCTCTAGCGACTAGGACTCCCTAGGCTAAGGCCGCGAAACGCTCGGCGTTAATCTTAGGTCTAGTATAAGGGCGAGCATCTCGATTCCGATTAGCTTACTAGTCTACCCTCGTTAGGCCGTAGCCTACTCGGTTACGTATCGGGTAAAGACCTATATATCGCGGCGGCCCGGTCGCTCCTAGATAGTCCTTATTCTATAGAGCTATATAGCCTACCTAGCCCTTATTCCCTATCGCCTATACTAGTTTCCCTATAAGCGTTTCTAACCTACTAATTCTAGTATTCTCGGCGTTATTATTACTATCTTCGTTATTGCCGGTATTATTCCGAGAGTTCGCTTCCCTCGGTCTTCTAGTAGACTTAGCGTTTCCTCGCTATCCCGACGTAAACAACTTGCCCGTATTAATATAGTAGTCTAGTTGCTCCGACGGCTACGGAGCTCTGCCCTCGCTATTCTCTTTAGCGGCCGCTTTATTCTTAGCTCTTACGGCTTCCTAGCGGCCCTACTCGAAAGCCTCTTATAATTTTTCTTAGATCTCGAGCTCGTAGACCTCTTATTGCTCTACGAGGGCGCAATTAAGACGAGCCTAGTCGTTCTTACGCTATATTCCCGCTCTCTCGCGTTCTTCTCGTATTTATTAAGCAAACTATTCCTTTATTTACTATATAGCATTACCGTTAGTAGGGGCTGCGGCTCCGTTAGCCTTGCCTAATATTTCTTACTCTAGATCTAAGTCGGCGAGAGAGCTAAGAGGTAACGTAGTAGATACGGAGATAAGGGAGCTTTCTTAAGGCACTAGCGGGGGCTCTTTACGAAAAGAGCCGAAGTTCTTAAAGGCGTCGCCCTTAGGCGGATTAATTATAAAAGGAACCTTGCGTCTATCCGGCTTAGGGGCCGCTCCTATATCGTCTTCTACCGAAGGTTAGACCGCTTGCTTCTCTAGCTTTAGAGGTATCTAAGTTTTCCTACGACGAGGACGATATTCGTTCTCTAGAGGCTCTTTAGCGGTAGACCTAAAGTTCTCGGT
>NW_006921540.1:2350188-2355025 GCF_000340215.1 Pseudocercospora fijiensis CIRAD86 | reverse complement strand
GTTAGTTAGGCTAGTTAAGGGCTACGCGGCTTCGGTACTCGAGTATTAAGCACGAGCGTAATTAGAATATTAAGCGTAGTAGCGTACGTAGTAGTCGCCGTTTAGTTGTTCTAAACCTTCCTAAATTGCGGTCCCCGCTAACCTAGTATCGGGCGGACCTACCTTCTATAAATAAGGGTATAAACAATAGAAAAGTAAAGGCGGCGAGGTACCGGCGACGGCGGTACGCTTAGTCTATCGCCTATAGCCGCGTCGACTTATTGCTAGTAATTTCTTAACTCTTTCGCTTAGTATAGTCTAACTGCTACTTTCGTCGATAGTGCGGAAAATAGCGTTAGAGTAGGTCGTTAGGATTCCTCCTAGGTACGGAGGACCTTTTACCTTAGAAGGAGGAGGGGGATAGTAAACCGTAGTTTAGATAGTCCGTTTAGTAACAGTTAGTGCGTTTTTCTTACGCTAGTGCTTGCAGCGAAGCTACTATTTTGTTATAGTTCTAAACGTAGTTTTGAAGTATGTTAATTTATATTATATCTATCTAGCTACGGAGGAAGTATGCCTATAAGGCGGCTAGTAGCAGCCGCCTAGGTGTCCTTTCCCTCCTAGCTTCGTAACAAACTGTTAGCCTTATACGGCGTAAAACTATCGACATTATGCTAGCTATTATACGTACCTGCCTTATATAGGATACGAAGGGCACTAACTATTAGACTAAGGTTATACTAGATCTAGGAAATTTAGTTAGTGCCCTTATTAGCTATCGCCTAGCTAAACAATTAGACCTTCGACAATTAAATAGGGCTAACCTACTAACCCTTGCTTAGTTTAATAAAGCCCGGCACTTAACCTATAGGGCCTATTATATTCCTATAGTTCTAAAGGACGACCTCGGAAATAAACGCCTACTAGACTTTACTACCTACGTAGTAGATATAGACGACCTATATAGAGGAGCTACTATTATTATTAGCAACCCTGTTCTTAAGTAGTAGTAAGTACTATACTGTAACTATAGACTTAGGCCTCTAGTAGTAGCGATTTAGAATCGCTAGAAAAGAGGATATTAAGTATATCGACGTTAGCGAGTGCCCTAACGATATTAGGGTCCTATTTATTAGCAACCTAACTCTAGCGGATCCGACTACCGACCTACTTAGTAGTAATAACGATAAACCGGTGCCCCCTAATAGCATAGACCCTAATTAACTTGCTCGTATACTATAGCCTGTTCGAGAGACCTATATTAATGTATTTAAACACTACTTAGCATCGACGTTGCCTATGTTTAAAAAGACGGACTATAAGATCGATATTATATAGGGCAAGGAGGTCCCTTTTAGGCTACTCTATAACCTTAGTAAAAGAGAGCTTGCTATATTGCGTAAGTACCTAGATAAGAACCTAGCTAATAGTCGAATTTAGTATAGCAACAGCCCTGCTAGTATACCTATCCTATTCGTACTAAAGAAGGATAGTAGCCTACGCCTATATATTAACTACCGTAGACTTAATGCTGTTACTATTAAAGACCGCTATCTACTTCCGCTTATTAATAAGACCCTCGATCGCCTTTCTAGTGCCTACTACTATACTATATTAGACATTAAGGATATATACTATCGCATCCGCATCCGTAAGGGTAATAAATAGAAAACAGCCTTCCGTACCCGCTATAGCTATTTCGAGTATTTAGTTATGCTATTTAGGCTAGCTAATGCCCCTATAACCTTCTAGTCCTATATTAATCGGGCCTTGTTAGGCCTATTAGACTATCTCTATATAGTTTACCTAGATAACATCCTAATTTATACCTATTTACCTAATATTGCAGAATACTAGGCCGTAGTACGTAAGGTCCTCGACCGCCTACGAGCTTATAGACTATATTGCAAGCCTTCTAAATGTACCTTTACTACTAAGGAGGTGGCCTTCCTTAGCTTCCTCGTATTAACTAAGGGTGTTAAGGCTAATCCTAATCGAATTAAAACAATTACTAAATAGCCTATTCCTACGTCTATTAAAGAGCTTTAATTATTCCTCGGTTTTGCTAACTTCTACCGCCGGTTTATTAAGGGCTATTCGAGGCATATAATGCTATTAACTAAGCTTACTAAAACTAAGGCTAACCTAACTAGAGAGTTTAAATAGACTAACAAAGCATAAGCCGCTTTTAACAGTCTAAAGCAACGCTTTACTAAAGTCCCCTTATTATACTATTTCGTGCTAAGCAAGCAGATCCGAATTAAGACTAACGCTTTATAGTTCGCTATATTAGCTATTATGTTATAATAGGCTAATAACACCTACTAGTACCTAATTGCCTTCTTCTTACGGAAGATAATCGATATAGAACGTCGATACGAGACTTACGAGCAAGAGCTCTTAGTAATCGTAGAAGCCTTTAAGTACTAGCGCTACTATCTCGACGGTGTTTAGCATACAATTTAGGTCTATACGGACTATAATAACCTACGTAGTATTACTAAGGTTATAAGGGTTATAGGTCGACAGGCTAGATAGGCCGTCTACCTCGCCGGGTTCGATTTTAATATATTATACCGGCTAGGCGTAAGTAACCCTACCGATAGCCTATCGAGGCGACCTAATTACAATAGCGAGACTTAGCAATCTATTAATTTATTGTTTCCAACCCTATAGTATAAGATTGCTATAGCCTATATTATTAATAAGTAAGCGTAGGATAAGCGGACTTCCGGACCCCGCGGCGGCAATAAATACTATAGCGGAGTTGTCGTTCTTCTAGTATGCGTTAGAAAGGACGTAGATCGCTCGAGCTATAATAACTCGATTAAAGACATTGCTATCTATAGTAATAGCCTATATAGCGATAGCACTATAGAAGAGGTTGTAGTAGTTCCGGCTACTAGTACTATTAGATATATATAATACGTACCTCGTTCGACAGTACGAGTACTATTAAATAACCTTGCAAATAGGGATAGTTAATCGTTTATAGATAAGCTATTACGTGCTTAGTAGAGGGACGCCTTTGCTACTAAACGTATTAATAAGCTTATAAGTAGGCGAACGACTCGATCTAGTAAGAGTAACTAGTCGATCGATAATAAGGGTTACTTAAAGTTTAAGGGTAGATACTATGTTCCCGCTAAACAATCGATTAGATAAGAGCTTTTAAAGAGGCACTATAATAGTAAGCTCGCTAGTTACTATAGTATAGAGAGGTCGTACGAGTTACTATCGCATATATACTACTAGCTAAATAGTAAGCGGCATATAAAGGAGTATATATAGACCTGTATAGTATGCTAGCGAGTTAAAGCACTAAAACACTTACTATTTAGCGAGTTGTCTTTACTCCCTGTCCTAAAGAAGCCTTTTATAGAGCTTATAATAGACTTTATTATAGGTCTTCCCTCTACTAAGCGAAGAGGAAGCAAAGATATCTTTAACGCTATCCTAGTCGTCGTAGACTAGTTTACTAAGGGCGCTCGATACATCCCGGCGCGCAAGGATTAGACGACTATTAATATAGCTAAAGCACTATAGAATAATATCTTCTATAGCTATTAGGGGACCCCTAAGGGGATAGTCTCCGATAGGGGCTCGACATTTATATCGCACTATTAGAGCGAATTGTGCCTATAGCTAAGACTGAAGCATCGGCTATTAATAGCCTTCTATCTATAGACTAACGGTTAAATAGAGAGGCAGAATGCTACGCTATAGCAGTACCTGCGCAGCTATATTAACGAGAACCCGGAGGATTGGGTTAATCTCCTATAGCCTATAGAATTCGTATATAATAATAGCGTATACTTATTAACAAAGGTTTTACCCTATATAGCTATAATAGGCTAAAACGCTGCTATACTATAAGACCCCCTACCGCTCGAGGCCGAGCGCAAGGAAAGGGAAGCGCGTTAAGTACCTAAAACACTAGCGGCTATTAAGAGGGTTCAAAAGATACGGGAAATTTACGCTAAGTTAGCTAACAAACTAGTAAAGGCCTAGGCCTATTAGAAGGCCTATTATAACAAACACTATACCCTAATAACCTTTAAGTAAGGCGATATAGTTATATTAAGTACTAAGAACCTCCGTATTCGCAAATACCTATTACCTAATAGTAAAACACGACCTAAACTAGCACTACGGTTTATTAGCCCCTTCCGAATCCGAGAACCGAGGGGCAATAGCTAGGCCTATTAGTTATAGCTCCTACTACACTATACTGTCTATAACACCTTCTATATCTCCCTCCTTAAACTACACTACTACCGCGAAGGGGACGAAGCACCTGCTGAATCCGAGGACACACTAGCTAGTAGTAAAGAGCTGTAGTCTGTAGAACGTATCCTAAAGTATCGAACTGGGTAAGGCAAGAAGGAATACCCCCTAAGATAGTAAGGCTATTTACCTAAACAGGACTTATAGGAGGCTAAAGACTCCTTCGAGGATATAGCCGAGTTGTTAGATAAGTACTAGACTAGCGTAAAGAACAAGAAGAAGGCTAAAAGCTCGTAATGTTACTAAGGCTTAGGATTAATAGCACCCCCGGGGTGCTATTAGCTAACTAATTAGAAGCCAGCAAACTAGGATAATAAGACTATACTAGGCGCGCTACGACGCGTTAGTTAATTAGTTACTACTCTTTTAAGGACTCTACCTCTCATTCCTTTATTCTGTCGAGGCCTCGAGGCCTAGGCAATCGACGAGGATACGCGCGCGCGTACGAATAATAGTAATAGAGATAATAGTATTACGCTACGATCTAGTAGTGTATTAGCAGCCGATACGACTATATCGGTAATAGTATTACGGAGTATGTTACTATTCGAAGGAGGAAGACAACGCGACT